>NW_022196897.1:46802359-46933513 GCF_008632895.1 Mastomys coucha
AGACTGACTATCCTTGAAGTTTACGCCTCAGATACCGCCTTCACGCAAAGTGTGTGTGACAGTTCTGAAGTGCAATCCCAGAAAGCCCAGTTTTTCTGTCTTGTCCGTATTTTACCTATTAAGTGGTCCTGACTCCTGTGTCAGTGTGACCCTCTGACTGTCACGAGAGCACACTCCTCTCAACACTTGGCTCTTCTTTCTCTCTTAGACTTCACTGTGAAGTAAAGAACAGTTGACCTGGGCTGGCAAGATGGCTCAGCCGGTAAGAGCACTGACTGCTCTTCTGAAGGTCCTGAGTTCAAATCCCAGCAACCATATGGTGGCTCACAACTATCTGTAATGGCATCTGATACCCTCTTCTGGTGTGTCTGAAGACAGCTACAGTGTACTCACATACATAAAATAAATAAATCTTAAAAAAAAAATTAAAAAGTGTTGTCTACATTTTGATAGGGATTATGTGAAATATATAGACAAACTTAAGGATGCATTGACATTATAACATCAAATCTTTCAAATCTGTGAAAATGGCAGTATTTTTTTCCATCAACTAAGGTTTGTTTGTTTTTTTATTCATTTATTTTAGCCCCTCCCCCTTTTTGTTTTTTGGGTTTTTTTGGGGGTGGAGACAGGGTCTGTATTGCTCAGGCTGTCCTGGAACTCTTTGTAGACCAGGCTGTCCTGGAACAATCTGCTTGCCTCTGTCTTCTGAGTTCTGGGAGCAAAGACATGTGTCACCATGAACCCCACTCATGTCTTACAGTTTTAATAGCACAAGTCACAGGTTACTCCCATCTCCCATCCACCCTGCAGTCCTTCCTGTCTCTCCTTCGTCCTGCCTCTCCTAGGAATTAAGCTTATGGACTTCTCAGGAATGCCAGGTAAGGACTCTACTCTCATCCTCTTTCTACTTTTGGTGTTGAGACAAGGTATCAGTGAGTTGCCAAGACTGACCCTGAACTTGCAAGCCTCTTGCCTCTGCCTCCCAAACAATAGAAATAATAGGTCTATGCTACCACACCTGGATGTTGTTACATTTATTTTAAATATTTTATTCTTTTTTTGTGCTACTATCAATGGAATTCTTTTAATTCTACTCACGGATTTTATTATTGTTAGAGTTGAGAAGGTGGTGGACATAGATCACCTGGTAAAGTGCCTGCAGTGTAAGCCTGAGGATCTTAGGCTGGATCCCCAGAAGCCACACGCTGGCAAGACAGGACATGGAGATGGGAGAATTCCAAAGCTTGAGAGCCAGAACGCCTGCTACACAAAGCTGCAAGCAGCAAGGGACCATATGTCAAACAAGGCAAGAGGGAAGGGCCAGCACCTACAGCTGTCCTCTGGCTCCTACGTACAACTGAATTTTTATCTTGACCTTTTTCCCTCTGGCAATAGATTCTTTTGTGGATTCCTTAGTGTCTTCTGTATCATAAGATCTTTCTCTGAAACACAGAGGTCTGACTTCCCTCCTCCTAGTCTCAGTGGCCCTCATTTACTTTCCTTTTCTATCTCTGCTGGTTCCTCTACAGGATGTTGACTGGGCAACCTTTCTTTTGTGATGATATTCTGGTAACAGCAGAGTCTTCCACAGTTAAGCTTACTAACTTAACTGTGGGTGTCTTCTTAGTTATATTCACACAAACTTACAATGGCCCAAAAGTTCCTTGGGTCTTTTCTTGGCATATTTAACTGCATCATTATCTCCTGAGCCTAGGGCAAAATACATTTCAGTTTGTGCTTTCATGATAGATTTCTGTCTGTCCTCAAACTCAAGGCAGTCCTCCTGCCTCAGTCTCTGGAATGCTGATTGAGATCATAGGTGCAAGCTACAACCTCAAACTAAGTAGAGAAATCTGAAGGAACAGGATGTGAAGCCCCACCAAAAACTATTTTTTTTTTCCTTCAAATGCAGTGGCTTTCTAGCTAGTCTGTTAGGATAACCTAAGGTATGGCACAGTCCCAGGAAGACCTACCATCTCAGTCACTTAAAACCAAAGTGCATTTTTTGCTCATGCTGCAAGTGCATCATGAGGTAGGAGGAAGTGCGTTGATTGTAGCTGGTTAGAATAAGAGAGCAGAAGTCTTGTGAACATGCTACAGGGACAATTCGATCTTCACCAGCCGTGTGAATGAAAGTAATAAAATACCTTCAGAAAATACCAATGCATGATGCTTGTATTCAAAACTTGTAGACCAGAGCTAGTCTATCCCATGGCTCTATTTACCTACTAGGACATAGGAAATACAACCTCATCACAAACAGTGATGAAAACTGAGTTATGGTTTCATGGCAGCTTTAAGAGGAATATGGTCAACATGAGAGAGCAGAGAAAATCAGGCTGGGGAACTTTATCTTAAAGTCCTACTTTGTATTAATTACCTTATTCATTTCAACTACTGAATTAACTGGGAAGCTTTTTTTTTTAATTGGATATTTATCTTATTTACATTTCAATGTTATCCCCTTTCCTGGTCCTCCCTCCCCCACCAAAATCCCCTATCCTGCTTCTATGAGGGTGCTCCCCCACCCACCTACCCACTCCTGCCTCCCTGCCCTGGCATTCCCCTACACTGGGGCACTGAGCCTTCACATGACCAAGGGACTCTCCTCCCACTGATGCCCGACAAGGCCATCCTCTGCTACACATGCAGCTGGAGCCATGAGTCCGTTCATGCGAACTCCTTGGTTGGTGGTTTGGTTCCTGGGAGCTCTGGGAGGTCTGGTTGGTTGATATTGTTGTTCTTCCAATGGGGTTGCAATCTCCTTCACCTCCTTCAGTTCTTTCTCTAACTCTTCCCTTGGGAACCCCATGCTCAGTCCAATGGTTGGCTATGAGCATCCGACTCTATTTGTCAGCCTCTGACAGAGCCTCTCAGGAGACAGCTATATCAGGCTCCTGTCAGCATGCACTTCTTGGCATCCACAATAGTGCCTGGGTTGAGAAATTCTAATTAGACCCCTTTGCTATAGACATGTGTTGCAGCATTTTCTCTGTCCAATCACATTAGGGCAGTGACAGGCCTGTGATTGGACAAGAATAGAGAGGTGGAGCTAGAAGTTGAGGAGAAAAAAGGGCAGAGAGCAGGAGGAGGGGGATCTTCATCATGGAGGCAGAGAAAGGTGATGATTCAGCCCCCGAGTGATTATAACAAACAAGTTAAGGTTTTTACAAGGTTAGGATAACTGGATTAAAACATCATCTTTATCATTGGGCTCTGAAATTATTGTTTTGGAATCTTGTAATTGTGATCTTATTATTATATAAACCTGATTAGATAATTAAGCCTTAAGAGTCATGCTTTACTGGGTACTAGGTGCTAGATGAATGATTGTGGGGGTGTGTAAAGCATTGCATGTGAGCGAGATGATGCTGCTAGCTAGGAGAAAATAGCAAGAGCCTGCCAGGATATAGTGCTGTGGCCCGACGGTACTGGCACTAGAATGTGGTCTGGCAGGAAAGAGAGTTTGTGGGGTGGATTTATTTTTAAAATTTCCCTCAACAAGACAAGAGCCTCTTCAACATGTCCCTGGAAGCAGATGCACTCTACTCAAACACTGCTGAGCTCCAAAAGCAGTATGACTGCAGAATTCATGAAACAATATCCAAGCTATCTATACAAATAAAAGTTAAACTTTTTAGCCAGGTATGGGGATTCACACCTTCAATCCCAGCACTGGGGAGGTTGAGTCAGGAGGATTGCCAGGAGTTCTACCAGGACATCTTAGGTAACTGAGTGAGATCCTGTCTTACTCACACAGTGTTTGAATAGAGTTCATCTGCTCCTGGGGCCATGTTGAAGAGGCTAATGGCTATAATAAAGGGTTCTAATAAGAGCTTCCAAGTTAATTCAGTAGTTGAAATGAATAGGTCAATACAAAGTGGGATAATAATAATAGTAGTAGTAGTAGTAGTAGTAGTAATAAAAACAACAATAATAAATAATACCCAAACCTTTCTAAGCAAATGTTTTGCAAAGCTAAATGTTTGTCTCAATGAAGCTGAATTGAAATGCTGGGTAGAACCGAGTCCTGACACTGTTCTCAGGGTGCAATCAAAGGCTGAGTACCTCTTCAACGGGAAGGCCTGTTAGGCACAGACTCATTGGCCATCTCTAATAAAGCAAGTGCTATATTAATGGTAGGTCTAAAAGGATGTATGACACACTCCCTTGAGGAACAGTATAAGTCAGGAGCTGCTCTCCCTCTAGTTGAGAATGGGTATCCTCACTTCGTGCCCATAGAAACTCTGGAAAGACAAACCCACAAACTGGCAAGAATGTTTGCATATACACCAAGAGCTTGTCCATGAACACGTGACTCATGGGAAGCTCTGGAAAGAGCCATAATTGCACTCAGATAGCCCAGCAGGATTTTAAAGAGGCAGCATTACAAAATGTAATCATCAAGAAAACCGAGGTATTTCAGTTTCTCAGTAACAGCCTGGTGGAACCAAATAACAGTGTGAAGGGCAGAACGGGCTGTTAAATGTGCATTTTGTAGGAGTGCATGGTTTCAGAAAGATTTGGCTATCTCACGACCAAGGGCTGGCTCCCCTGCCCTTGTCAGTATCTGGATAAAACACTCCAGAGTTTCATCACACGCTCTTTATGTTGACTTGGGTGCACAGATCATCTTTCAGGAGAGTCATTCTCTTCCCAGGTATCATGACACTGGATACCTGGGCATGGTTCCCTAGTCACTGGAAAAGAATCTGTCCCATTACAATCTAGTTGATAGACTCCATTACGGTTTTGTTAATGAGGTAGCAACCATGACTCTCCCAGACTTTTAAGCCCTGATAAAATAATTCCCAGATTATTCACCTAGAAGACAGTGGGTGAGACTGCAGAGCCTGTATAGTTTCGCTCTGCAGCCACCTGTCCTTCAGGGTGGCTTCACAGCTCGGGATGGTAGTACTCACATGGAGCTAGCTGACTGTGTGAATAAGCACCCATGAAACACCTAGCCCAATGCTGTGCACATGCTAACACTTTCTCTGTGTAACTTCAACAGATGTGCTAACTCTCAACAAAGACACAAAGAAACTATGCTCTGAAAGTTCTCAGTGTGTAATCATTTGGCCTTGAACTTGAAATCTTCCTGTCTTGGCCAACCGAGTGGTGGGATTATAGGCATGCATGCATGGCCATATTCCTGGCACCCTTATAATTTTAATGCCTGTCTGCTCAGTTGAACACTGCCACTTCTGTGTTCTCCTCAGAATATCCTCATTTACGTGCAAGCAAGCATCTTCAAGTAGAAGTCTGGGTAAGCAGAAGGCCGCTTTCCTTCATTGCTCTACAGAAATCAGTCTTAGGCTCCTTGTAGGCAGATGAAGACATTCCCTTTGATTCAGTTGCACTGCTTGCAGCCCGAGCCTAAGGTTAGTCCTGGTCCTCTCCTCATGTAAGGAGCAAAGTCTGCTTTCATTCCTTTTAGATTTTTTATCTGAAATGTGTTCCTCTCTTACAAAGTCGCCATCTGGAGAAGGCTACCAAGGCTTGCACAGTTTTTGCCACATTTTGGTGGGCAAGGGAATTGAGATGTTTGAAATAATCAGGAAGATTAATTGAATGTGTCTGAGAGATGCTGTCTGCATGCACATGGCCCCAGCTGTGCACTGCTGCATGTGCAGGCATAGATGCCAGATGCCTACACTTGGACTCCTTACTCACTCTTCATGCTTTTCTTTAGGCATCCAGGGAGAGTCTGTGGTCAACAGAATCTCAGAAAGGGCAGCAGCTATCAATTCTATCACCAGCTCCTCCTTGGTTTAATTACTAATGATAAATACTAAATGTAAATACTACAATACTTATAGGACTCCCAGATGAGGTCCAAACTGGATTCAGCCAGCTATCACCTTAGTACTGTAACTTATAACTCTTAGACCTATCACTTCTCAGTCCTCACCATGATCCTGTGCACGTGTTCTTAGCAATGCCAGCCTCATCACCTAGCCAGAACTCACTGTTACCAGAACTGGCTGAAAACAGCCATCAGAAGCAGCATCCATAGTTCTAAAACTAGCTACAATTAGATTTCCTTACTACATGGGACAAAATCCGAGAGAGAACAAACCAGTATCGGAGCTACTGGGACGATCAGAACAGCCTCATTCCAAAGTTCAAAATTATCTAACTATTAAGCATCAGTTCCAAGGCAAGACCATCATCCTCTTCTGTGGCTGGAGGGTGCATACACTGGAGTGTTCATTGCCCACAGAGCAGTGTGGCAAGGCTGTGAGAAGTATCCACCAACGTGGGGATTTCTCATAGGAATCAGTCTCAGAGAAACTTTAACATTATAATTTATTGCAGTGTAACAAATGACTTAAAAAGGTGAATGGATTAAAGTAACAGACATTAGGGCCTCACCCAGTCGCCCAGACATGCAACCTAGAGCCCAGCCTGGCCTGGGACAGGGTGTGCTCTGGCTCAGCATAAAGAGTGCAGCTCTTGGGCTTCATTAGAGGAGCTTCTTGTGGCAGCAAGAGACCATTACAGAGCCACACCTAGTGAGAATGCAGAGAACTGACCGTGGGTGCATGACCCAAACTGATGAAGCACACTCCAGCACTCAGGGCTTAAGGAGCATCATGGGAGAATGGACAGAAACATTGTAAGCCCCAGAGGACCAAGAATGTGCCTTCCAGGCAAGAAATCTCAACAGATGGTTGAGATTTCTCAACCATTGTTTAGACAACAATGGTTGTCTAAACAAGACCTAGACAGTTTTAACAGCTGATATCCCAACATAGATGGGAGAAATGTCATGGCACCCCAGATGAAGAACTACAAGCATTTAGTATCTGTGGAGAGAGGGAGAATTATTCTTCCCCAGGGATGAGCCACCTGATTGGTCAGGCATAAAAAATATATACATGTAAGTAACACTAAATGTATCTGACAGATTGTATTTATGGTTAATCATTTATATGGATATGTAACAATGATAAAGAAATTATCTATCATTTAATTTGATTATTATCGATTAATTTAAAAGGGGGTTAGACATGGAAGAGGAGAAATATTCTTAAAAATAAAAACACAATAGGTAGCTGGGCAGTAGTGGCACACACCTTTAATCCCAGCACTTGGGAGGCAGAGGCAGATGGATTTCTGAGTTTGAGGCCAGCCTGGTCTACAGAGTGAGTTCCAGGACAGCCAGAGCTATACAGAGAAACCCTGTCTCGAAAAACCAAACCAAACCAAACCAAACAAAAAACAAACAAACAAAAATAGGTAAGTGTGTCATTTAAGTTCTTATTAATGCAGAATTCCATGTACTTATTGAGAGGGAGCCCAATGCTTGTTTAATATTTAATCTCCACAAAACTTGGACACACCCTTAAAGATCAAGTTTGTAGGCTTGATATAGATGAACTTCATCTGTCAAGCTAATGGTGCTACAAATAATTGACCAAAAAAAAATGTACTGTGTTTTTTGTTGGTTAACATTTAGGTCACTAGACAGAGTAAGCATACTTTCGAAATGTGGGTGAATGTCATCTAACGAACTCATGCTTGGGGAAAACAAAGATGGCCTCACTGCCTCAAAGCCTTCAACAGGGACACAAGCTCCTATCTGCTTCTCTGACAAACTGCTACCCTTAAGATATAAACTAGAAAGGCTTGTCACCTTCTATACACACGATTCCATTCCAATCAATTACATATGGACCCCTCTACTTTTCTGTAAACCCCAACAGATTACAATGGACGACTTATATGAAAACAAAATATGAATAGTCATAGTCTATGTGGGTCATGAGTTCAAGAGTAGCTTAGGTAAGAAGGTCTGGCTCAGGATCTCTCAAGCAATTGCCAGGATATTGGCTAAACTTCACTTTGATATCAGGACAGATATCTACAATGTCTCATAGGACTGCCCCAGAGCAAATGACCCAATGACCCAGGATAGAAGCAGGAATGGATTTTATGACTTGGTCTGGGAATTCATGTGGTGCCATTCTATAATGTTGATTAGAAGGACCACCTGCCAGAAAGGGATTCTATGTGTCATTAAACCAGATGGCTTGAGATCATCTTGGGAACTGGCTTCTATATTAGGGTCCTGAATTGTAAGTCATAGCTGTCTTATTCTCAGAGACAGTGATGCAGACAGTATAGGTTTTTACTCTAGGGGAATTTCTAAGACTAAGACTTGGGATGCCTGTGATTAAAAGTCATAAGCAAGTCACAAGTAACAGAAACAGTAAAAAAAAATAGTTATAGAATGAAACTTACGGTATGTTTTAAGGTGTATATAAATATATACCCCATGTATATATTTCACATATTTTTTTCAAGATACACACATTAAATGCACAGAAACAGCGAGAGAGACATTAAAAATGGTTATGGGGCTGGAGAGATGGCTTAGTGGGTAAGAGCACCTACTGCTCTTCCAGAGGTCCTGAGTTCAAATCCCAGCAACCACATGGTGGCTCACAACCACCCGTAATGAGATCTGACACCATCTTCTGGTGTGTCTAAAGACAGCTACAGTGTACTTAATTAAATAAATCTTTGGACTGGAGCTAGCAGGGTTGACCGGGGAAAGCAGAGGTCCTAAAAATCAATTCCCAACAACCAGAAGAAGGCTCACAACTATCTGTACAGCTACAGTGTGTAGTCATGTACATAAAATAAGTAAATCTTAAAAAAAATAAAAATTGAACATTTAAAAAATAAGTAGTTATGCATGATGGGTAATGGAATCAGAGATGAAATAATAAACTAAGGAAGACAAAGGGATTTGTAAGAACAATTGGGAAAACGTGAAAAGCGGGCCACAAAACCCCACCCCACAAAACCCCACCCCAGTTGTAATCTCTTATTGTATGTGTGCATAGTATATAGTAGTAAAAAATAACACCCCTAAAAAAAAAAAAAAAAGAATGTTACCTTTTCCACAACATTTTATTTTAAATAAAACTTCAAGTACTTTTACATAGGTACAAAAGAACTCTGATCTATGTGCCTCCAACAGGCCACAACACACAGTAGATAAAACACAGTGGTTACAAATGTCTTTTAAATTTATTTCTGAGGCAAGGCAGATGGGAGGGAAGTGTCTCTATGAAAAAATACTGTGTGTGTAGGAAATTGTCACGATTTTATTTCACATGGATACAAATGATTATACTTTAATTTAGGCCCTGGTGGCTTAAAATTATATAACAAAATAGAAAAATGGAAAACTACTATCCCCTACACCCTGTTTCAAAGGCAGGCACTACCAAGATTAGGGAGACGCCACAGTGTTGGTAGAGGATAATTACTGTACAAGCTGTCTAGCTGTAATTACCTTCAGACTCAGAGAAAATGCTACAGTCCTTCTAAGGCATAAACAATAATGTCTCCAAACAATATATACACATAATACATATTAAAACAAGACTCAATATAAACAATAATGAACAATATATACACGTCAATTTTCCACTGGCTTGAAATACAATTTAACTACACAAGTGATGCGCAACATATATATATTTATATATAAGTGTACTTGTGACTCTACAGTAAAGTTTATTTTTGGTGCTTTCTGAGCACATCAGTGTAAACAGTTTAACTTGGCTTTGTTTTATATTTTAAAACATTCCTTGTTGTAGTTTCAAGATTTAAAGCAATTTTCTAGTTCTTCCTTTTCACAGAAAACGAAGATTCTGGATGTGGTTTAATCATAAATAATTCATAAAATTAAATACATTCACTAAAAAATAAACTACAAAGTAAAAAAATGAAAAATAGATATTTATTGAGAGGGAAAGGAGACCCATTCCCCACATTAGAGCTCTGGTGTTGGCTATTCAGTGCGAGTTGATAAATTTCATTGCTATTGCACTATAACACCCTTTCCTTGGAAAATTCTTTGGGTGCGCTTCCCTGTTCTACCTAAATTAGCTGATGAATCACACAAACCAGTGACCAATGGTCTCGGCTGGAGGAGTGAAGCCTCTAGAACTGGTGTCATTCTTTCCATCCTTCTTAAATATGTGTGTGTGTGTGTATGTACACATGTGTACATGTGTACATACACACACCAATTTTAAGGAAAAAAGTTAATATGCATGTGCCTTGCACATCTGTGTGAATGCAGTTCACATCGCTGGTCTTGTTTGTCCTTGTTTAAAAGGAAAAAAGAGAAAAAGGAGATTACAACTTCAGCTCACTTTGAAGGTATCTGTCCACTTTTTTTCAAAGTATTTTCGCATACTGTGGCCAGCCCTGCCTATGTCGGAGTCATCTTCATTAAATGTTTCACAGTTGTCAAAGACAAGCCTGACGTCTAGAGCAAAGGTCTCAAAGTTGAGATACCTGAAAGGAAACACATCGTTATGGATGCTTTCAGGGCTGTGGACTTGAACACAGAAATGAAGTTAAACAAGGTGAGGCAAGGCAAGGCAGGGTGGCTGCACTTGAGCACAGTATAACTAACTCCTCCCACGGAAGCAACACCCGGGGACATTCACTAGGCTCTGGGCCACACTGGATTAAAGGTGGTCAGCATAAAAAAACCAAGTGCTCTCTTGGTCCTAAAACTAGGTATTTTCCAGGACAGGCATGGAACCTGACCATAACTGCGATCCCAGCATTTGGTTGGCAGAGAAGAGGAAAGGCAGGTGAGTCTGAGGCCAGCATGGGCTACAGAGTAAGACCTCATCTTTTTTTTTTCCATCAAGACAGGGTTTCTCTGTGTAGCTCTGGCTGTCCTGGAACTCTGTAGACCAGGCTGGTCTGCCTCTGCCACCCAAGTGCTGGGATTAAGGTGTACGCCACCACTGCCAAGACCTCATCCTGAAGAACAGCAGCAACAAAAGCAAACATGATTTTCAACTGCCCTGTGTTTCCCACATCCCATTTACTACCTGACTTCTTACAGTTCCGCTGGAGACTCTACCGCTCCGTTACTTTACTAACTCTTCTGGCCAATCATATCCCCTCTGCATCCTGTTACCCTCATCCAAAAGTGCTAAGAAGCTTCCACCAAGAGAGAGGAAGCAGTTCTTATGCACTGGAAGAATTATGCTTCTGCAGTCTCTACTCATATGTCATGGTATGCCACTGTGGTAAACCTCCATTGTCGATACTATTTGGTGAATAGAGTTGGATTACTTACTGTCCATTATTTAGTTTTTCTCTAATTGTAGAAAAGTCCATAGGCTTCTTAATAACCTTCTTATAGCCGGGTACAAGTTTCAAGTTCACAGGAAGCAGAAAAGGCCAGGCGTCCTCGTGCGTCTCCATCTCAGTCAGGATCATACTGAAGAACATAATGTCGGAAATCGGTACCTAGACCTCGGAAGGGCCCAAAGGAAACATACACACAACAACTGATGAGAAAAGAAGAAAAGAAAGATACCTGCAGAGAGCCAGGTCCTTGGACTCATCCTTTTTGGGTTTCTTAACAGAGGTGGCACTTTCTGCTTTTGACAGGTTGAGGGAAGCGGTCTCCTCCATTTTCCTTTTTTTGAGATCTTTGCTTCCTCTCTTGAGTGAGCTGCTTGTGGACGCCGAGTCTTCATCTTCTGTGTCCCCAGCGACGTTTCCTTTCTTGCTTTTCTTGGATTCATTTGTCTTTTTTCCTTTGACATGAATTTTTTTAATTTTTATACTCTGACCACTTGCCTTTAATAAAAAAGAAGAAGAAGTAGTAAATGGGGTGTAAGGAACAGCTGCTTACAGATGTTCCATCACTTCAGACCTTAAACGTTAGATAGGGTCAACAAGAAATCCTAACACTGCTCTAGAGGATTGGCAATTCTGTAACAGAGATCTGGGGATTTCTTGTCCTGTAAAAGAAGAGTTACAGCCAGTAAAGCATGAAAAAGGCCCTCTTGAGACTGGAGATGCAGCTGGGAGGGAGAACTTATGGCCAGTGTTCCTGCTGTCGAGGCTGCTGACCAATGAGGTATACAGGGCTCTTTCAGAGCACAGTATATGTAGGAACAAATGTGTCTGAAAATAAAAACAAGGGAGGTTATCAACAGGAATTCTGAGGGGAATACAAAATTAGACAAATGGGAAAATGAACTCAAGAAGTGCCAAACAAATTTGATATTTAACATGATCAAATCTACAAAAAATTATTTCCTAGATAAAGAATGAAATGTATTTGCAATGAGAAGAGTTTTACAAGTTGTAGTTCAGAGCACAGGAAAAGACAGGGAGAAAAAAGAGCCATGAATCTGCTAGGGCCATTCTAGCATGGTTTTAGTTACTGAGAGAGGCAAAGGGCCGAACGCTGGACACAATCATTCTAGTAATGGGTGACTGATCTGTTAAGTCTTAAGGGAGGGAGACATTGACCATAACTCAAGGTCCTGGGTAGGACAGAGGAATACTGGAAGGAGTGAGCTGGGACGAGCAAGTTTAGAGCTGAGCTTGTGACCAGGGGTAAGGGACTAACAAGCATTAGGTATAAAGCTGGAAGAGTGTCAGATGTAAGGAATGCCCCCAGTCAGGTCTTCGATACAGATTGATCTCCACACACTTCCTTTCCTTACCAGTTAGTTCTGAAATTACCTTTGTTCCTTCCTCTTGACTCTGTTGTATTGCAAAGGACTGAACTCAGGCCTTGATAAATGGCACAAAAGCAGTGACCACTCGGCTGCAGCCTCAACCCTCCCTGTACTGAGCAGGGGCTATTTGGTTTTTGTTGTTGGTTTGTTTTATTTTTTTTATTAAATTAATTTATTTTTGCCGGGCGGTGGTGGCGCATGCCCTTCATCCCAGCACTTGGGAGGCAGAGGCAGGCGGATTTCTGAGTTCGAGGCCAGCCTGGTCTACAGAGTGAGTTTCCAGGACTGTCTCGAAAAACAAAAACAAACAACAAAAAAATTATTGATTTTTTTGTACTCCATATTCCATTTCCCCCACAACCTGATCTATCCTCTGAATGCTCCACATCCCACACCTCCTCCCTACCCCTTACCCCACCTGACCTCTAAACTCCCTGGGGCCTCCAGTCTCTTGAGGGTTAGGTGCATCATCTCTGAATGAACACAGACCCAGCAGTCCTCTACTGTATGTGTGTTGGGGGTTTCATATCAGGTGACGTATGCTGTCTGTTTGGTGGTCCAGTGTTTGAGAGATCTCGGGGGTCCAGATTAATTGAGACTGCTAGTCTTCCTACAGGATCACCCTTCTCCTCAGCTTCTTTCAGCCTTCCCTAATTAAACAGAGGTCAGCTGCTTGTTGGGCCTTTTGGAGGGCAGTCATGATAGGTCCCTTTTTTTGAGCGTTCCATGGCCTCAGTAATAGTGCCTTGGGACCTCCCAGACAGGGTCTATGTGTGTAGCTCAGGCTGGCCCCAACTTCATCTTCCTGTCAATGGCTCTAGTGTACTGGGATTATACATGTGTGGTACCACACCCAACCCATTTCTTCCTAATTTATTATATTTATATATAAGTATATATTTCTATTGCTCCCTTAATTTGCGTCACAAGTTCCTATTTTAAATACGACTGAAAAATGACTAAAAATACAGGTGTTCATTATCATCTGACCAAGAAATTCTCCTACAGGCCATGTATCCAAGATATTGTTGTTATAAAGACTGGTACATGAATAGCAAGAGAGTCATTCGCAGTATCTGGAAGGTAGAAACAGCTCAGATGTTCATTAGCTGAAGAATGAATAAACAAAATGTAGTAAATCCCTACCACAGAGTATTCTCTTGACTATAAAACAGTGCTGGACTATGCTTGAACATGAACTTTCAAAGTATTATGGTTAGGAAAAGAAGGCAGACACACTGTATCTCTGTAAAAAGGCTTCCAGTATTGAGAAAATGCTCTGGAATTGAATAGCAGTGAGATTACAAAACTTGGTGAATGCATTAATTTTATAAAATGTGATTTCTATCTTTAAACAAAACAAGTCACAAATCTCTGGTACTTTAAACAACTTAGTTTCCCCGCCATTCTTACCTTAGCAATGCAAGCCGGACAAAACCAGTCCCCATCGGGAATAGTTGTAATCTTGGGCCTGTGGCAGTAGGTATGGCAACCTTTGTCACAGCCATCACAGAGTAGAAGCAGCTCTTCATTGTCGCCCTTTCGACAGATCTGGCAGTACTACAATACAAGGAAACCATTCCATCAGTTCTCTGCTGTGAGTACTAGCTGCGGGATGTTAAACAAACCAGACTCCTCATTCACATTAGTAACGACCATTCCATTTGCTAACAAATATAGAATAGCCACACACATCTATGTATCTCTCGTTACACAGATATGGACCACATGACAGGGCGAGCAATCTTGTGGGGTAAATGCACATCTCAGATACACTGCATAGAACAAGGCTAAAGGTTGGATGCTTTCACACACTTCAGAAGCATGTACACATCAGCATATGAAATCATCAACATGACGTCAGAGCACACGAAGCAATGAGGAGCTTTAGTGCATGGGACTTTTAATGCTTCATCTTTGCTTATCTTACTGTCCTTAGGATATTCTGAGAAAGAAATGAGAGTTAGAGCAGTTTTATTCCAAGAGGAAATGAGAGTTAGAATAGTTTTTAATATCAAAACTCAGAAACTTGTATTAGTATAATTATATATACATATATATTAAGATATTCCTAGATTGTATATTGTCCATCTATGCTGTATAACTGACTAAAAACAGAGTCTAAAACAGGAAACTTTGAAAATCAATCAGAGTCGATTTCTGCCACAAATATAGAAAAAGCATCTCATAAAATTATTTCCAAGAAAAAAAAACAGAATATAATAATTTACAGTCATAACTTGCTTTCTGTAACTAAAAAGAATTATTTCTTTTTGACTGAAAAATGAGTGACACCATTAATTACTTTTGTATGAACAGAGAAAGTTTCAGAAAAAGAAAGGAAAAGTTGCACAGTCTCTGAGGTCCTGTGAGAATGGCGAGCATCAGCACTGTCTTAGGTCAGGTCTGTGTAGTCAGGATGGAAAGTGCCCTGCAAGCAGGATTGAGACGGTTTCTCTCTGGAGCCCTGACTGTCCTAGAGCATGCTCTGTAGGCCACGCTGGCCATAAGCTCACAGAGATCCACCTACCTCTGCCTCCCGAGTACTGGAATTAAAGCGCATTAACCAGCAAGAGTAAAAATACTTAAATAGGAATTAGTTTATATTAAAGTATTTATAATCACAATTCAAAATTGCTTCATTTAACTTCCAACACATTATATGCCAGCCTAGAAACTCTAAAATAATCTTTTATAACTCAGTATGTATCTAAAGATATTGCTTAAAAAACTAATTGAAATGGGAGGCATACACTATTCAAGAGAACAAATATATAATCTATCTAGTAAATGCATCAGATGTTATTAGTAAGATAGTCATGTATGTAAGGGCGAAAGCAGCAAGACTGAGTGATTTAAGAGGGTATTTCACCAAATCCATGCTCTGCCTTTAGAAACCCTTGCAAAAAACCCCACTTGTTCAGAAATAATATTTAAAAACTCTACTGCAAAAACACTTGTTCAGAAATAACATGTGTAAGGTTATATTTAAATCTATAATGTTAAAAATTATATTTATGAACATAATTTTCTGTTTACTGGAAAAACACCAGAAATACTACAAAGTCTACGTGACATCTGATGCCCAATTTAAAAATATTAAAACTTTTCAGAGAAAAGGTGTTAAATATAAAACTTCTAGCACTTTTGAAAAAAAATCACAGTAAAAGCTCACAATTATGATGTGAACACATGTATATTGATATTTGTTTTAACTCCTTTGCTACAAAAGCAAAAAAATATGTAGGTAGAGAATTACCGAGAAGCAAACTGGCGGTTTCCTCTTCCCTGGTAAGCTAAGACTGTTTTTAAGGATACAGAGCACTTAACATGTTGTTTTAATTTATTGTAAAGAAAATTATGGGGACTGACATTTACAAAAGTACTTCTTAATCTCTCAGCAGCAATCCACATCATATTACCCATCACCATCACCACCACCACCACCATCATCACCCTCACCATTACCACCACCACCACCATCACCACTATCACCACCACCACCACCACCACCACCACCATCATCACCCTCACCATCACCACCACCATCACCACCACCACCACCATCACCATCATCACCATCACCACCATCACCACCATCACCACCATCACCACCACCATCACCACCATCACCCTCACCACCATCACCATCACCACCATGGCCTCCATTGCCACCACTATTGGCAATGCTGAGGATGGAACCCAAGACAGTGTACATACTAGGCAAGTGCTGCACTGCTGAGCCATGCCCTTAGCAGCAAGCAATGTGGTAATGAATATTTTTAAAATGACTCTTGTGATAAGGTCACATTACATGGTGATACATGCGCATTACTAATGTGGGAAGACATGAATTTCAAACTGAGAAAGTGCAGGTGCAGGTGTGGTGCTGCCTGGCTTCCATTTTAATTCTTGGGTGACAGAGGCAGGATAACTGGGAGCTCAAGGCCAGCTTGGACTACACAACGAGCCCCCCTCAAAAACAAAGCAATAAAAGAGAAGTATACTAACAGAATCATGCTCATGGGTTTCTTTGTTTAGGTTTAAAACAAAACTGACCATTATCATGACCTCAGAGGAGGATAAAGAAAATTATAAATTTTATTTTAATGTAAATCCAAATGTTTTTATTCACTGTAGTCTAGATTTCAACAAATACATTTATTTGCCCAAGGAGATTATTAAACTATTATAGATTATTAAATTATTATATATATATTATTGGTTTTATGAGACAGGGTTTCTCTGTGTAGCCCTGGCTGTCCTGGAACTCACTCTGTAGACAAGGCTGGCCTCAAACTCAGAAATCTGCCTGCCTGTGCCTTCCAAGTGCTGGGATGAAAGGCGTGCGCCACCACTGCCCAGCTGAGAATTATATTTCTACTAGTTTTCAGAGAAATATAGTGCTTTCAGGTCTATGGTAAATTTAGTGAGTTGGGCAGTCCTTAAGTTTAGACACGCTATAAATGTGTAGATTCAGAATCCACACATATCTTTAGGAAGTAACGAAAAACCACAAGACACAAAATGTATTTGTATAAACTGTACATAAGGCCTTGAGCAGTCTAAACGCCAGGGTAAAACTGGGGAAGGAGGCTGGGTTATGGGCATCTCTTCTTTTCTTAGGAATGACTATTTCAATAAAGGAATTTTCAACTTCAGCTCTTCATGAAAACAAATCTCAAATACTTGAATTTTAAGGTTGGTCTTTAATTCAAAAGCAAATATTAAAGTGATTCATAAGTCTATATAAGTGATATTATATTAAGTAATATATATTAAAGTGATATATAAGTCTATATATTAATAAGTATTTCTATATATGGGACATAAATAGGTAATAGGGCATTTTATTTTTTTTATTTATTTTTTAGATATTTTCTTTATTTACATGTAAATTTCTCCATTCCCAGTTTCCCCTCCAAAAAACAAAGAAACAAACAAAAACAACCAAAACAAACCCCTGTTGCCTCCCACTTCCCCATGCCTGCCACCCCGCCCTCTCCCACTTTCTGGCCCTGGCATTCCCCTACACTGGGGCATTTTCTACAAGATTTAAAACAACTGTCTGTTTGAAAGTAAGTGAACTATAGCTATTATTTTAAATATGTGGCATTATGATGCCTGACACAAAATGAATGTGTGCTATCCAATAACCAACTGGGGGTTATACAAAGATGAAAAACATTTTTTATTTTAATGATCAGGAGAAAAAGTTCTGCTGTTTCTGCCTCATCTGATGCAAACACTAAGCCTGAGCTCTGTATTTAGCATTCTGATCAGGATAGAGAAGTGAAGCAAGCCCTGATGGAGCAGTAACGCCAGTGGAGAGCCGGCTTACAGGAGGGAACAGCCTTCAAAATATTTACGTTAACAACCATTATGCTGACATAGTAGTGCACCAGGCAACTTGTTAGGATTATAAACAAGTATTAAAAGAAGACAAAAACAAAATCAGCAAAGAGAAGACAACATATTTGGCAGGTTGCTACAAAAAGCTCCAGGTAAGAGAAAATAAGGTTATATGCTATTTAAGAATTAGACATACTTCCAAGTACAGTATACATCATTACAACGGTAAAGTAATATATAGTTATGAAAAATCTGGAGGTTGGGAAAAAAACAAGACAGAGGGAATCAGTCATAGTATTTCTTAAATAAGAACACTTACAACTTTCATAATTGATTTTTCCCATGCTATTGATCTCTGTAACTGCTGGATGCACAGGGCTACCTGCGCAGCACTGCGAGCTTCTGCTAAGGCCCTTCTCCAGACCCTGAGCCCTGGAGCAATATCCTCTTCAATTCTGCATTGAGATACAGAGAAATTGAGTAGGTCACGGCCACATTTACGGTCACTGAATGTGAAACAATCATCACACTGAAAGCCAAGCAATGACAAAAACACATAACAGCCAATAAGTATAAAGTTTAAGCAACTAAATCTGATGTAGTGCACAGACTGGCTACGTGCCTTGAAGCTTAGTCACAACCAGATAAATGTAAGATCACTTTGCAGGATTATCAATGCACATAACAAAAAAAAAAGTTTTTACAAAGCACCATGCAAATAGCATGATCCACATGGATCACAGACATACAAGAAGATACATAGATAACAGGCAATAGAAAATAGGCTCCAATTAGCAAAGAAGCACAATAATTTGTCAAGTTAATCTCAATAACCTACCCGTCACCATCACCACTAATGGATGGTGCAGGAGCAGGGACAGTAACTGTGCCCACATTATCCAGTTTGATCTGAATGGTGGTACTTAAGGGGCTCTTCAGATACCTTCTCTCAATGTTCCGCTCCAAATCAGCCAGCCTGGTTACAGCTATATCTAGGGGGTTGTCACTCTTCCGAGCCAGTGCATGTGCACTGTTTTCTTCGTCACCAGTAAGTTCTCCATCATGCTCCGTGAACAACTTAGTAAGTGACTTATGTTCAAAATATACCAAGTCCTCCCTTTCCGATGCAGGCTCTGGACACATCCAACCCTATACATCAAGAGAATAATGTCATTATGGTTTCTTCTGACAGTGTTAGATGGGTGAGTTACCTTTACTTAAAATTCAGCAGCAACCACCAGTAGATCCCAAGGACCTTTACTAAAAGGCTTTACCTTGTGTTTCTTAATGCTAGGTTAAAATGGGAGCAAAAAAAAAAAAAAAAAAAAAAAAAAAAAAAAAAAAAAAAAAAAAAAAAAAAGAAAAGCAGTTGGTGAGAAAAGTATCTAAAAATTAACATTGGTTACATTAGTGATGACATTCAGCAAAGGACTGCAAAGGTTCATTAATGCTATGCGTATACTGAGAAGGAATGTCCTGGTGGCCTGAGAACTCTTCTCTTGTTTTCTGACTGCACTCCTTCCACTGCTCCCATGCAGGTCCGCATACCTGCCACTTCCGTTTTGCTCCACAACTCAGCATATGAAATTGCCCTTGACCATGAAGTGCTTCCCTGTCCTCACCCAGTAAGTCCACTCACTTCACAACACCCATGTCAGGACAGCATTCCCTGAAGGAAACCCTTCCCTCAACTCCGTCAGGGGTGATGTCCTCCTGCTAAAGGCTCCCCTGGGATCCTAAACTGCTGCGCAGCCTTGCCCTGCTGTACCTTCTGGACAGCATGATGGTTCATTAACATCCTTCTCCCGCTAAATCTCACGAGGAGGGCTGGCCCATGTGAGCTTTTACTTGTTTATTTCCAGCACAGCAAAAATAAAATAATGGGCACTCACTATGCATGTATTGATTAAATAAATGAATAGTCTTATACCCGCTCGGACTTCCACACTGCGAGCACTCCATGCCTTGCTCTTCTCTAACGGGAAGTTTCCAGTTCCTGGTGCTGCCCACCCTCTCAACTCTTACTGTACTATTCATCTGGTTTCTGCCTGACAAAGTCTCATGCATCTTCTTATACATCTCAACTCTTCATGGCTTGGACTGGTCTCTTCCAAATAACCAACAAAACTCTTTAAAATTCGCACACAAAACTATACTTCTTTATGGTTAGTAACTAGACTGCACCCACGTACCCACACCTTACCTTTCTACTACACAGCAAGCTTTCTGGGAACCATAAGCACATTTAATCCAATTGTGTAGTATCTACTACCTGATTAAATCTCTTTAGAAACTATAAATTTAATTTCTGCATTAGAACCAGAACTCTTCCTTTATCTCAACAGAATATTTATCTAAACAGAATGTTTAGAAAAGGAAGAAGTGTAGGGAGCCACGCCCAGAGTCATGCAGATCTGAGACAGGAGTTTGTGGGCTGCAAGCATGAGGCCTTGGCTAAGGCAGAGAAGGACTTAGGAGACACAGAAAAGAGTAATAACTTGTAGCTGGGCAGTGGTGGCACAAGCCTTTAATCCCAGCCTGAGTTCGAGGCCAGCCTGGTCTACAGAGTGAGTTCCAGGACAGCCAGGGCTACACAGAGAAACCCTGTCTTGAACACCCCCCCCCAAAAAAAGAGTAATAACTTGTAACAAATCCTTCCCACATTCTAAAAAAGGGAAGCAACATTGCTAAGTAACAGAAACTTTGTAAATACAGTGTATTTTGATTTCTGAGGTCCCTTGCAAGATCACACGCTGCACATGCACATGAAGATGGCTGATATCAATTGTCACTCTAGAAAAGACCCTTTGTGCCAGTGCCCAAGGGTGCTTCATTTGATTTGTTCTGTTAAAAAATGTATGAATAACTTAGTCGATTGCTATAAATCTATAAGATTTAAAACTAGAAAGAATACTTAATGTTTTGAGTAAGAGTCTGACAAAAGTAGCTCTGTATGCTGGAAAGTAACTCAGATGAAGCTAATAATAATAATATAACAAAGATATTTCAGCAACGAATCAGAAAAACATAATATGTGAAAGAGGTTCAGGGATGTTTTTGCTGTGACTCATACTTAGTAAAGTCTACGGACGGGGGATGGTTAAAAACTGCCACCAGTTCAGTTAGTGGTAACGGAGACATAAAGTCAGATAAGGACAGAAAATCTCATGCAAACCCATGCATAGCTCCACATACAATTACAGATTCAATAGCTGAGAGAGGCTGGACAGCATCATGGTTTTCAGGAAACACCAGGACCTTGGAAACCCTTTCAGAGGGTTCTTGATGAAGGGAAAACAACTAGGAGACAGGAGAGCTATCTAGGGGATAGGGAGTAACAGGAATCTAGCATACTCAACAACCAAGACTAGAGTCAGACTTTCCTACAATGTACAAAGAAAACATCAACATTATAAAAAATGCAAATAAACATAGACCAACATCACAGTTTAATATGCCTTCATAATGGCAAACTCCTTGGGCTAAAAATATTTTCTTTTTAAGTAAACACACACACACACACACAAACACACACACACACAAAATTAAGTCTTCAATAGATACTAAAACATTTCATTATTACTTTTACTACTTTTTCATCACTTAAAGACAATTCAAGACTAATAAAATTGTAATTCAGTTCTCAGAATATTACAGCACCATTCACAACTAGCTTAATGTCTTCAGGATGCTAAGACACTCCACTTAAATAGCAAATTCCACTCATTTTAGCTGCCGAGAATTCTAAAATGTTCTAACTACAAACATTGGCATGAAAGTCAGTGATGTGGTAGGACCAAGCCATCCATTGTGACTGTTCCAGGCCAGACTCTATAAAAGCGTAACATGCTTTCCCAACTCCTGGTCAGTTAACACTAGCAAATTAAAATAAGGTGAAGGAAAATTAAAACCACATGAAAAACAAGTAGTAACCAAGAGAGGGCAAACTCCGAGTGTGGAAAGCAGATACGGTGTACTGGAAAGCAAGGGGACTCTGTTCTGTACACATTTTCTGGGCCCACAGCCTGATAACTGGCCCTCATGCTAGCAATATTGTGTCACTAAGACAATTTAAATTACATTCATTATTCTCAATTTAAGGAGGCGGTGAAAGGCATAAACTAACAGATCCAACAAACATGTTTAAAAAAAATTATGGCACTAAATGGAATAATTTTCACTTCTCCACAAAATTAACTTGTGTGGAAGAGTTCCTTTGTTGAAGATGCCAGATAAATGAGGCATGTGGACAGTGCGCAGGCTGGGAGGAGAAGATGTGATGTTTTACAGCACAATAGCCTGAGGGGTGATAACATTTGCTAGTAATTATGTTTGTGGCAAAAAAGGGGTATCATATTAGCTCTGGAAAATGACAGAATTGGGAGATCTTCAGAACTAATTATGAAGCAAAATTTAAAATGTCTGGGCAGGACAGGATTATACGGTACATTTTCCTTCTGAATAATGTATAAATAGCATGTGAAGTGACAGAAGAATCCTCAGTTCTCCAAACCTCTGCAGATTTCTCTGCTTAGTCAGCACACAGATACTTACCTATTGGAACAACCTTAGCACCGCCCTCTTCTTAAACCTAAGCATCATGTGTAGTAGCAAAAGCCTTCCTTCTGCTTTGTCTCTCAGCTCTGACCACTGCTGTGCCATGCCTCACCCCTCGGATGGCCTACGAGCTTACATATATATGTTCAGGGTGTGTCTGTGTTGTTAGAACACAAATCCTACTATGTCTGTACTGTTTTTGAATTTAAGTTATACAAAGTAAAATTGTGACAGGTAACACAGTTATAAGTAAGGGGATTCTTGGTCTTCCAAGAAACACTACAATAGGACTCTGATAAGATCTATAGGCAAAATTGTATTTCTCATGGAGAAAACAAAAATTCACTTGAGGTAAAGAACTCCACACCAGAAAGAATTTCTGTAAATAGCACTGAGGAGACGAGCTGTGAGAAACCACAGAGTCTATACAGCTCAAAGAGCGTAGCCTGTACACATACTTTGCTACTTCAATGATTGGAGGATTGTTTATATTGACCCTGCTTGCTTACCTGTAAGATGGGAGAAATTCACTCAGGACAGTTTTGAATATTAAATGAAATAATGTAAAAATATCTAGTACAATAACGAGTCTGTACTACGCATATAATAAAAGTTAATTACCTTACATTATCCTAACCACAGATTTTATGCCACACCAGCTTTACCTTCACTTGCAAACTTGCTGATGCAACCCTCCGTTCCAGGTCCTCTACTTGCTGAAGTATGCTCAGGTCCAGCTCCATTGCTTGCTCTTCTACTGACCAGTTTTCCACTATATCGCGGGTTACCTGATTTTCTTCATTTTCGTTTAATTCAATAATAGCGACTACATTTGAAAAGAAATCAGTTACTAAATTTATTTTTCTAACCCACCCAAAAAATGATTTCTTCCTCTAAGTAAGTAAAATGGTAGGGACCCTGCATATATCAATTTTTCAAGATCTACAAATGTATTTGTGCACGTGTAGGCAGTTCACTGTTGAGTAAGACCCATAAAACAGTACATGGATAGGTGCTAATAAAACTGATAAGTAATATAATTAGAGGAAAGCAATTAGCCATTGTTAAGCAACATTTAAGTACTAGTGCGTGTGTGTATATTGGGGAGGTTCCTCAGTGGTGAAAAGAATGAACTGTTCATCTGGGACTTGAGTTGGCTTCCCAGCATGCAAATTAGGTGCTGCCTGTAATTCAAGCTCGGGGGATCCAACACCTCTGGCCTATGCACACACATATCCATACCAAGAATTAAATAATTTGAAAAATAAAAAAAAGTAGAGACATATTAAAACATTTTTGGGTAAAACAATGAATTTTCATAATAAACTGAGAGCAGAAATCTCTTGGGCACACACCATCCTTATTCTTGACACAGGCCTGGGTAATGTAATCCAAGTGCTTCTGGATTTGCTTTTGCAATGCCTTTTCCCTTATCCCTCGGAGATGCAGCACTTTGAGCAATGTCTTCAGGTCTTCAGGGTCAATGATTCTCCACCAACCCAACTGCATTTCTAAGTCAAGAGAGTATATATGTGGTTTACATGATTTTGAATAAGAAATTTGCATTTAAGCAAATCTCAGGATTTGTTAGCTACACAAATAAATGAGAGACACATTTATAGGTGAGAAGCTGTCACCATGAGATACAGCAAGTGACTACAGGCCAGCATGTTGTACCTACCTTCTGGGATAGGTTTGGGACTAGGAAAATCTACTGGTTTGGCTACTTCAACAGCTGCTGGCTGAGCGGTGGAGGTCTTTTCAGCTGGAGGGATTGGAGAGTCACTTTTACTTGAAGCAACACTAGAAGTCAAGAATGAACTACTACCATTTCCTTCTGGCAGGCCCAACCCTGAGCCGAGACCAGGCAAGGGCGATGTAAATGGGACATTGGAAGTGAGCACGCCGGCAGGCCACCCACAGAACTGAAGTCCCATCATAGACACACCACCTTTCACCTGTAAAATAAAACATTTCAAACTCAGATTAGGGTTCTGAGGGTAAGGGCGCCTGATACTAAGTCTGATGGCCCAAGTTCACTCCCTGGAGTCCACGTGATGGAAAGAATCAACTTCTGCAAGTTACCCTCTGATACATAATAATAAAACATTAAAAATGTTACATAATAATAAAACACTTAAAAAGCCAGACACCAATTCATCTAAATAGTTGGAGGAATGTTTAGAAATTATTTTTCAAATTCTAAAACTCTTATCTTTTACCAGAGAAAACCTAAATACATTAGCAACAGTGTTAATTTTCACGTTGTATCTGTTCCCTAAGATTAATTACATGTTATTTATACTGCAACTCTAATGAACTGAATATTAAGGTCAACTTAGACACCAGTTAGATATTAGCGGTGCCAATGAAGCTTGGTGACAGAAATTCTGGCTGCTTTGGATCTCAGGCCTGTTAGGAGATTTTAACTCTGGTGGGGATATCTCTGTGAAGATCATTAATGGTTCAGTGAAGTGCTGGCACAGTGTGTTTTGTCAGCATTACTACACTAACCTGAAGAGGCGACAGAGAGAATGGGTTCAGTCCAGCAGGGCTCTGAACAGAAGAGGGTCCGAGCAGTGCAGCTGGGGCCGGTGAAGGTGACTTTGACGGTGGCTGAGACTGAGGAGTCACCGAAGTGGCAGACAGGTCAGCATGGGTCAGGGACGTGTCATCACAAGGTGTTTTTGGCAAAAGGCTAAACCATTGCCTGTTCTTCTCAGTCAGTGTTTTTAACAGCTGGTCATTGGGGAGAGGACTGTAGAACTTCCCACAACTGCCAGAGGCTGAGCTAAAGAGACTGCTGTCTGTCTTCCCCACGGGGCTTTGCACTGCTGCTGCTGCCGCTGCCACTGAGGGAACACCCCCCAGTGGATGCTTTCCGCTGTTCTGATGAGACAGTGGGCCCCCATTTGTACTGATGGTCACTTTTGGGGGGGTCATAACATCTGACTCAGGAGGCATTTTAGCTACCTCCAAAAGCTTGCTTAACTTG
Source organism: Mastomys coucha (assembly GCF_008632895.1). Classification (NCBI taxonomy): domain Eukaryota; kingdom Metazoa; phylum Chordata; class Mammalia; order Rodentia; family Muridae; genus Mastomys; species Mastomys coucha. The sequence continues at coordinate 46,827,797 of NW_022196897.1, forward strand.
GAGAAAGAGCCAGGTTTCTGAAGAAATAGATTTGTGTTATCTTTCTCTTTTGGATCGTCTTTCTGCTCGCAGTGATCTCTAGTAGAACAGTTTAAAGTCTCCGCAGAAGTCTCGAATACTTCTTCTTTGATCTGGAGACTCTCAGCCTTTTTGAGCTTTTCCTTTTCTTTTGCAATTTCTTCTAGACCTGCAAAAGTGAAAAATGCTATTAAAGTAAGTTATTATACAATAAACCACTAATGGAGTTAAACTTTATTACTCACCAAATCATATGTATATATAAGCAAACTTCTGTATTATCTTATTATATTCCACATGTTTTTTCCCCTATGGAGTTTTTTCACTCACTAGAAACTTAGTATATATTCGCTATAAAGATTAAACTATAGGGGCTGAGGAGATGGCTCAAGGGGTAGGAATGTTTGCTGTACAAGAGTGAGGATGTGAGTTTGAATCCCAGCACCCACATAAAGAGCAGGCGTACATGGCTGTGCATGTGTGGAATCAAGGGTTAGAAGTAGGTAGCTCCTAGGAGTCTGCAGCCAAGCAAGGCAGCACAAACAATGAGCTCCTGGTTCAGTCAGAGGCTGAAGGCAGTAAAATCGAGAGCTAAGGAAAGACATCCAATGTCCTCCTCTGGCTTCCACATGCATGGCTTAGATACACATTCAACACATAACCTTGTCCTAAAGGTCCAATCATTAAAAACAAAACCTGTATAGTAAAAACCACTAGGTCTATATAACACTCCAAGAAGTTTGCCATGAACCTCTCAGCCTATGCAATCTGTAAAACGGAACCCAATCTAGACTAGCTATTTAAATTAATTGAGACTATGTAAACATTTGAAAATATCAGGGGGATCCAACACCTCTGGCCTATGCACACACTTATCCATACCAAGAATTAAAAATAATTTGAAAAATAAAAAAAGCACTCTTGAAAAAGGAAGGACACAGACACAGAAGCAGTAACAAGCTTTAAAACAAACAAACAAACAAAAAAAACCCCATGTTCCATTTAGGAGATCAGTAGTTCCTACCTTCACCACTTTCCATGCCTTCTACAAAAATCCCTCCACATTGAGGGAGAATCCAGTATCTGCGTCGGTATCGATCCTGACCAAACATCATCGAGCGAAGTGAGTGAGAAGCATCAAAGAGCTTTCGTCTGTACTGGCTCTGTTGCTGTGGAAAAGCCATCCATACGATTACATCACAGACATTGAGTGCCTTACAAGTCCATAAAGGCACTTTATATCCACCACACCACCCTACTGCACAGCAAACAGAGAAATGTTACATTCCCAATACAAGGATGATCCCAAACAAATGAGGATAAGAAAGACCTTAGGTTCAAGTAGGGCTTAAACAGCAAGTCTTATTTACCAGGATCTTCTTAGTAAACTATGATTGCATATGCCATCAAGCATTACTAAGCCAAAGCAAATAGGCCAATTCCAGTGTACTGCCAATAACACTTCTGCATTAGTTAATTGTGCTCGCATCTGCTTAGCTTTATGCACATGCTTGTCAACAATGACTAATTTCTGACATACAGCCATGGGTTAAGCATCTCACAGTACTTAAAAACTAACTGTTCCGCCATGAGTCTGAAGGAGGGAGGGCTCAGAGGGAGGAAAGGGAAGGAAGAAATGATGTTATCATTATAACCTCTCCACACATTTTTCTTATTAAAAGACTCATTTTAAATTGTATTAACGAGGGGCTAGCGAGATGTCTCAGTGGGTAAGAGCGCCAACTGCTCTTCTGAAGGTCCTGAGTTCGGATCCCAGCAACCCCATGGTGGCTCACAACCACCAGTAAGAGATCTGACACCCTTTTCTGGTGCATCTGAAGACAGCTACAGTGAATTACAGGGGAGCGAGTGGGGCTGGAGCAAGCGGGGCCAGCAGAGGTACTTAGTTCAATTCTCAGCACCACACACATGATAGCTCACGGCTATCTGTACAGCTACAGTGTACTCATACACATAAAATAAATAAAAACTTAAAAAAAAATTGTATTAATGATACTGAGATATAGAACATAATTTTAATAATAAATACATAAATATAGTTTATAATCTAATGTAAATGATACATAAATACCCAAATGTAAAATGAAGTGCAAATAACCAAACTATTACTATGAAACATACAGAAATTTGAGTAATAAGTTCCAAGAGATGATAAGTTTACTGAGACTTTAATTTGAAGTAACAACTGAAGCACTTAGAACGCTTCATAGATTAGGATATGCAGAATGCATTCGGACACTAGCCTTGAGCCTGTGAGGCGTAAGAGAGGGAGGACATGTCTAGAGTTGTTCTGTTTAGTCACTTATAGAAAGCTTGCTTTTACTTAGCATTCAGAAAAGCAAATCCCATTCAACACGGATTTTAGAATACCATACACAAAAGTGGACACGGGTCTGAAGTGCTTACTTTGCTCAGCTTTTCAATCTGTTTTTCTAGCTCCTCAACACTGGCTGTTTGGTCACCTTCATCCTAAACATAACAAAACACAGTTATTTACCTGGTGGAAAGTTTCATTTTCTAATCATCAAATACACAAATGTAACAACTCTTCCCCCCCCACCACACACACTTACACACACATACATGTATATAAAAAGTAGTAAACAAGGCACGTGCAGGATCTCAAAGGCCTCTTCTGAGGATATTCTTCTAAGTTTTTCTGTTCGCAGTGCTAAGGGCTTTATGGATGCTACAGCAGTATTTTAACATTGAGCTGTACCCTCAGACCCAGCACTTTTTTAATGGTAGTGCTTAAAGATAAAAGTGAGGGCTGTGTCCGTCAGTTAGTTTCTGATATTTCTGTGGTCATCTTTTCCTGACATTTCTTGCAATAAAAAGCACTTTTTTCAAAAGTCACAACCACTCATACATATACATCAAAAGACTCTACCTAAGGAGCTAAGCGGGAGAGAAAGGAGGAGAGAATGACTTTCAAAGTTTTATCATCATCTATTATTTATGCACTTCTTACCAAAGTCCAGGGACAGAGTTATTCTGGTGGTTATGTCTGAACTAAAAGTAACATGTGTTCTATCTGGAGTAAAGGAAACTTCAAAAAGACAATAGGCCTCAAGTCCTTAAAACCCGACTCTCAAATAGATCCTTATATATTGGTGATTTTGACAAGCAGGGCAAATGTCTGAGAATTTACTAAAGCAAAGTAGCAATCCAATCAATGGAAAATAGGAATAGGGTAACAAAATAGTAATGTACCAGCCAAATGTAACCCCTCCAACTTTGCACTTCATAAGGAAACAATGTCTAAAACACATTGCTCAGCATGGTGTGCTGTCCCCAGACACTCTTCTACATTGTCCCACAGCTCATGTCCACCCAACGCATAAGTCTCAGCTAATGGGTACAGAATGCTCGTGGGAGTGTTCCTCCAAATGTTCTTCAAGGGCATGTTACACACACTACACATGTTCCCTGTCACATCAATTAACATTTTATCTATCATTTTGTATATTAAAAAAAAAACCCAAAGCAAACAAACTTCTTCACTCAGTGCTGCATCGATCTAGTAAAGCTGCCTGAAACTAACGTTGGACATACACATCGTTTTCACCAAGCCTGATAAAAACCTTTAAGGCAAGAGCAGCGAGCAAGTATAGCACAGTGTGTCAGTGGTGTGAGAGAGAATGTTTGAAGATCCATCTTCACAGCTCTAGGGAGAATTTGAGGGATGATGACCACCATGTGTTCCTAACAGCAGGGACCCACTCGGAGCAAATGCACTTAGAGATTTCATCACTTGACTATCACGGGGAAGACTGACACAAAGCAAGATGCCAACAATGTCATTAGGTGACACCAGCTTAGGGGAGCACTGTCAGACACCTGCTGAGTAAAATATCTGCACACACAAAACACACGCTTCCCTACTTCAGTCCAAGTGTCTTTCCATTTACAGCCATGCCACTGACTTGTTCCTTAATTACCACATAGCAATTACCACAAAGCAATTTAAGAGACAACATTACCTTCAGGCTGGGAGCATGACATGGACAAGCTTAGCTGGGGGAGGGGAGGAGGAAGAAAACGAAGGAGGAAGAGGAGGAGGAAATCATCTTCAGGTGAAGAAACTGGGATAAGTAAATGTTACAAACTGAATTCAAATTATAAGCCCATGGCCTTCAATTTCGTGTTATTTTTTGGCAGGTTGCATGCTCCTGTTCCCTCTTATACATGAACCTGAACTTGATTACCTCATCTTCACAGATATCAGTCTTCTTTCCCTTTTTGTCATCTTTATCTTCATCATCTTCCTCATCCTCATCAGCTTGGTCATCGCTGTCATCATCATCATCATCATCATAATCACTGTCTCCTCCCTTCCGTCTCCGCTTGCGTCCTGGCGTGGGCGTACCCAAGGGATGTTGCTCTTCCCCAAGATCAATGCCCCCTGAAGCGTCTCTCTTGCCTGTTTTCTTAGCATGAATTATCCTAAGCCTTTAAACACCAAAGGACACAGAATAAAAAGCTACTCTTGTCCCCGTTAAGATCATACTTTTTAAGAAGTCGGTGCTAGGCTTTGTTTCCCTTCTTTCTGAGGCAGTGAGGATTCAACCCACTGTCTCTTAGGCAATCATTGGCCACGAAGATGCATGCCCCACCAGGGCTTGGCGTCTTAACTGAGTCTTATTTAGTAGCTCGCTTCCTAGGTGCTGGGATCACAGACATGCAGTGACACATCCAGATCATAATCTGAGTCTTAAACAAACAAACAAAAAAACTGTACTTGTGTGGTAAGCAATATATCAATGGCAGTTAAAAAAATCAATTAAAAATCAAGAGATATGTTTCAACAAGTTACAGAATATGTGAAGTTCTATGAATTATCTTTTAGTAATTAGAACATATTCTAATATTAGAACATATTAGAACAAGAAAACTCTGAAAGCTGAGATGAATATTTCCAACAATGCTTAAATGATACTAATTTCTTTCTTGTTTTCAATAATTCATTAATATTTTTATTTCATTTGCATTGGTATTTTGCCTGCATGTCTGTCTGTGAAGGTGTCAGATTCCCTGAAACTGGAGTTACAGACAGTTTTGAGCTGTCACATAGATGCTGGGAGTTGAATCAGGGACATCTGACAGAGCAGCCAGGGCTCTTAACCACCAAGCCATCTATCTCTTCAGCCCCCAATTCTTCCAGATTTCTATACTATGTGCCTGATTAAATTTCAGTTCAAATTACAGCAAAGAAACTAACCTTGCAATCTTTTTTAAAATTCAATTTATTCATTTTCACTTTATGTGTTTTACCTGAATGTACGCATGGGTACTACGTAAGTGCCTGGTGCTCACAGAGGTCAGAAGAGGGCACCAAGTGTCCTGAAACTGGATTTACAAATGGCTGCAAACCACTATGTAGGTGCTAGGAATTGAAATCTGGTCCTCTGCAAGTGTAATAAGCACTTCCAACCACTGAGCCATCTCTCTAGCCACCATGTGGTTGCTGGGACTTGAACTCAGGACCTTCGGAAGAGTAGTCAGTGCTCTTACCCGCTGAGCCATCTCACCAGCCCTCAATGAATCTAATTCTATTTTTTTTTTGTCTGCTAGACTCTGAACCAAAGTCTTATTAATTGTAGATTCCATCATTAGTTTGTTATTCCAGATTAAGCAGTATCTTTCCAATCATATAAGAGTTTAAATTTCATCTTTCTAGCCCACAAAGCTTCTCAGAGCCTTGCACGACCAGCACGACAGCACATTAACTTACTTGCGGAGTTGACCTTCCACCATCCATTTATCTCTTCTCAAGTTGGACATGTATTCAATGTTCTTGTCAATCTCACTGCCAATACAAAAATGTATGAAGGGATATATCCATTTATGCAAGGCACCCATTTAGTAGGCACAATCACATATTTTAGTAGGTAACATGATACAAACAACATCATTCTACTTCTACATGGCTTATGTACACATGGGCATTTACTTTAAGAAGCAAACATTTCTTCATTGGATACAATATTGCTTTTAGGAAATTTACTTTGGTTTCTACTTCAAAAACAGAGCGCTGTAGTAATACTATTTCACAATTGTTCATAAAAACAGCATTCTGATGTGGTTGGTATATATTTAAGGAGTGTGCATTTTCAAAGTCGTCTTGGAAATGAGGACGTGCATGGATATTTACGTAAGTGTAAACACTTACTTGTGCACAGGGAACATCGCTTTACACATGCCCAAATGGAAAGTAAAAGTGTGGTGTTAGGTAGTGGTGAGAGAACAAACAGTGCTGCCTCTATTCTTCTGAAACAGAAAATGTTAGTGCTCTCTGTGTGCTGAGTTTACAAGTGTGTACAAATGTTCTGAAGAGCAACTCAGCATTAGTACTATTCTCATGCTTATGCAAACTGAAATAATTCCCTCAGTCAAAGCTGTATTATTACATTCTTGGAAATATTCCCAAGGAATACAAAAAATAAGTAACAATCATGTTAATATACTAGTTAAGATATGGACAGAAGCCTTAATATGCCCACCAATGGCACAAATAAAAGGCACCGGATACTCACAAGTGCTTTTTTTTAAAAGCTAAAAGACTAAAAAAGTAACATATTTCAAAAATTTTAAAGGAATTATTTATTTATTTATTTATTTATTTAATGCATATGAGTACACTGTAATTGTCTTCAGACACACCAGAAGAGGGCATCAGATTCCATTACAGATGGTTGTAAGCCACCATGTGGTTGCTGGGAATTAAAATCAGGACCTCTGGAAGAGCAGTCAGTGCCCTTAACCACTGAGCCATCTCTCCAGCCCCATCAAATTTTTAAACAAATGAAGAATAAGCACAGGATAAACTGTGAATCTGAAATGTCGGAACTTGAAATGCAACTCTTTCATTCATAAAAAGTACTAGAGTACCAGATGGACTTGGAATCTTAAATGAGATTGAGTACGTTTGAAAAAAAGGTATAAACTAATTCACTGACAAGCTAGTAATGCAGGGTTATAGGAGCACACAACCAAGTACGTGGCTGAGTCCGTCTATGAATTTCTACAGAAAAATCGGGTCCTCAAAGATGTCAAGGAAGAGAAGTTCTGGACTGCTATATTGGTTCTGGACTCCAGCACTGTACCAAACAACAAAACAAAATTTCTACTACATGAAGAATTAGCAAAATGCTTAAATAACACAGGTCATAAAGACTACAGATTCCATATGTACAGAATTCCATATGTACAGAATGATCATTATTTTCAATACAGCACATAGAAATAAACTGAAATAGTACTAGTGGCCATCTCTAAATGATGGTTTATGATTTTGTTTTTTTTCTTGGTGCTAGTCTGTAACTCTACATTTTTTTATTAGAAATTTGCATATTTCCTTATGATCTTCGAAACAGGAAAGAGCTGACTTACCTCACCACACTCTTGCTGCACGCTAGTTCGTTGATGAGGAAGGCCAGGATGGACGCCTTCTGTGCTGGAGTGTGAGCCTGGAAAGCTTTAGTCTTCAGGCTCTCAGTCAGCTCAGTCTGTCCACAGTGGGCCTCCATGAAAATCTGCAAAACCTCGGACACATTGTCTCGATTCACACCAACATTCAGCAAATGTTCTCCGAGAGCTGTTTTTGCCTATGAAATTTGGCATTTTTTATCAGTGTTTACCATATTCATTCATGGAAAAATAATGTTAAAATATTAGCTTATATACTCTAGATGTTATTGATAGGACTTTAATTATCACAGATTTGGAGTGGAGATAAAAACAGATAAAATGACAGATAAATAGTTGAGTTTCCATCCTGTTCTGTCCCCTTGTTAGCATTACTTAATTCAGGTCCAGAGAAGAACCTGAACATAGGCAGAAAACAGATAACAACCAAGTCAATCAAGTATTCTTTGTCTCCGGAGATGTTTTCTAACCACTGGCAGGGTATGGAAGATCAAAGGCACATGACTGTTTTCTCCCTTTAGGTACTGCACATGTTTTATACGTAAGGCCAACAAGTAGGCCTTTGGGGGGTGGGGTGGGGTGAGAAACACTGCATCTGGAAGCTTATCCTTTTACTGTCTTATCTAGAGCAAAGCTCCCTTGACTGTGTATGTGAGTAGAAGGGCAGACAGCTGGGAACAAGGGAATGCCTACTGACCACTACAGAGTCAATACCATGACCAATGATTCAGCTTATTATTCACAGCTACTGACAAAGGAAAACTTAAAATAAGCATGCAAGTTCTAAGGCCTTCATAAATTATGAATTATGTTTTTGACATACATCACTGGAATAGTTCCTTAAATCTACTGGGACTTTGCCTAAAGCTAGAGCAATAGAGAGAAACTGAGAGATAATCTAGTTCATATTCTTAAGGTCTAACAAGGTTAAGGTTCATATTCTTAAGGTCTACGTTTGCTGATTGCAACCTATTATAAATCTCCATTAACTCCAAGACATAGAGGGAAGCAATGAGATAGAGAGAAATCTACAGTCTTCTGCTACCATGAAAGTTAACTAGAAACACACGGAGAGTACAAAACAGTTGTTAGAGTTTGGAGTTTTTACCTTGTATCCTGTAATTAGACCTGGATCACATACAGCAGCTGAGAGGAGCCTCACAAGCAAGTCTTGTACTTCACCCATGCTGTCCCCTATATTTAGCAATCCCTCTTGAAGAACACTGAGGTTTGGAACATCAATATTCACATCAAAGCCCAAAACTTTACCAAAGTTTCGTAAGAACTGCACCACCATGAGACAGTCTGAAAATGTGGTTCCAGAGAGCACAAGTCCCGGGATGCGAGGCCACTCTGGCAAGGGCTGCAAGAAGAACACAGGTGAAATTTAGAGGTTTAAAAACTAATCCTGGATTTTATTTGTATATACAGTATTATGTATAAATTCAAGTGTATGCACACATGTTGACAATAAGTGCCTCCCTCAGTTGCTCTCTACTTTGCTAAACATGTATCTATCTATCATCTGTCCGTCTGTCTGTCTGTCTACCTACCTGGATGTGTACCTGTTTGTGTTGTATGTGTATGTGCATGCAAGTTGTCTGTCTGTCTGTCTGTCTGTCTGTCTGTGCTGTGTGTATTCGGGAATGTGCATGTAACAATGTGTCTGTGGCAGACAGAGAACAACTTGTAGGAGTATATATTCTCTCCTTCTCTCACATGGGCTCTGGAAGATCTAATTCAAGTTGTCAGGCTTGATGGTAAACACTTTCTCATTGAGCAATTCCACCAGCCTTTCCCCATATTTATGTAAGCACTTCATTTTTTGAAATAGTTTCTCACTGAACCCAGTGCTCATCAATTTGGCTAACCTGGTTGGCCAGGGAATTTCTTCCTCTTCTGTTCTGGGTTTAACTAAATATATTTTTGATAAGTCACATGATTTAAGTAAAAAGAGAAGTTTCAAGAAAATAGTGTCCAGTTCAAATTTAAAAAACTGCTCACTGTAAGCTTAAGAAGTGCGTTAGCTAACTTATAGGAAAGTCCCATGCTGGTTAGGAAAATGTAAACATCCAAATGCATGAAACTACTAAGTTTACACTAACTTTTATCTTAAAGCAGTTATGGCAACTAAACTGAATACACACACACACACACACACACACACACACACACACACACACACACACACACTGCAACCCCTATGAGGCACTAAACATTTGCATTAAGCTTGCTAACAAAGGGGACTGGACAAACCAGGGTGGTAACTCTTAACAGAAGGCTATGGCAGAACCATACATGCAGCCATCATAGACAAGGCACAGTGAAATATTGTGGGACAGTTAGACAGAACACAATATTCATATAATCTTCTACAAGTACCAGAATTAGCTGTAATTAAAATTAAGCATATTTCTACTCAAATAGAGCACATCATGCTGGTTCCAAGGTTATTCTGGTCTTTTTTGAACAGCTACTCTCGTGCACTGTGGCAAAGCTGTGTCTGCTTGTGAGACTGTGAGAGAGAAAACCGGGAGATTCTGTGGCAGGACAGTTTCTTGGATTTCAAGATGATAAGGGGCATGGCTTCTATAGCAGATAAACTGGCTTCAATACACAGCTGCTTGTGAGCTGTGTGATCAAGGGCAAGTTTCTTCTTTTGTCTCAGTTTTTCATCAATAAATGGAGACAGAGGAGCTCTGTGTGACTCTACTGATAGATCAAAACATGTTACTCAAGGGATTCATGTAGGTACTAGGCGTGTAGTAAACACCTCCATTAAAGGTTGGCTAACTGCTAAGCTTCATCCAGCGTACTGGGGAATTCACAGATAAATCTAATTCACTTAGGACTCTATGAGGTATGAAGACATGTCAAGTCTTTCTGTGCCTCAATGACTGCACAGTGTAAGACAGCAACGGAACACATCTACTTCTCTGACCTTCCCTTGCAGGTTTCCATGGCTTAGCTATGAAAACTGGGAGGTTTTTCAGTGACACAGTGGCCACCACAGGGTCAGCAGACCTAGCCTTGGAAACTCATGGTCATTCTGGAAAAGGGATCTGGTGAGAAAACTGGAAGGATTACAGGTCAGTGGCAGGGACCATGCAGCAGGAGCTACCTTTTGGTCTGCTAAGCACATGTCTTCCTTAGGTTTCTTTAGCTCCTTCGCCATTTCTAACTCCAGTCTCCGCTGCTCTAGTTTGCGTTCCTTATTCAATCTTTTCTCGTCACGTTTCTCTTGCTTCAATCGTTCCTTTTCCTTAAAGAGAAAATCATGCACATGAGCATTTAATCTTTACAAGTGTTTGAAAACACTCTAGTGGATGTATTTCAACAGTGATCAGATTATTATTATTTCAATGAACAAAATCGCTCTAGGAAGCCTAGGAACAAGTTTAGAATTACACAGAAACACAGGAAGTATTTCAACTTCCGGGAATCCTAACAAGCCTGTGCACATGTACACATCGGTGTGTGACTCTGTGCACAGTTCTCATCTGAGCCATTCTCTTCAGAGCCCCTGAGCTGAGTTACGGCATTTACAGGCTGCCTGATATAGGTGCTAGAAACTGACTAGGGTCCTCTACAAGAGCAGCACGCATCCTGAACCACTGAACCATTCCTTCATTACTGAATTTTTAACTAAATCTTATGGTCCGTAATTATATTATATATCTTTAATATACAACCAAAACTTTTAAATTTAAGGACTACATACACTTAAAATTAGATTCAATGAAGGCTTCTGTTATTCAAAACTTGTTTGATCTTTTGTCTTTGTATGAAAATCTATGGTAATTAAGGCACCTGGGCAAGGAGGAATCTATAAAAGCTGAGATAACCGGCTGCAGGCTGTGACAGGGAGTTTCCACTAAGAGGACCAGAGGGTAAACTTGCATAAGCCACTCACTCTTCAAGGTCAATTACCTAGCCTCAGAGCATCTGCAATAAAATACTAGCTACCATCACTACCAACAAAGACAATACTGGAGGTAAGGGCAAAGGCATCAAAATGTTAGGGTAACATAGACAGAAACAACTATCTTTGATGTAGGGAATAACACAGTCAGAAAGAAATTAAGAACCTCTCTAATACCATTATCACTACTTTACTGTCACAGATCAAATACAAGTCTCATTTGTTCAGAGGACAAATAAGAATCGAAGGTCAGTGAGTACAGTGTTGTGTGATGTGAGGATCCAAGTTCAAATCCTAAGAATCAATGTAAAGCCAGACCTGGTAGCTGTAACCTTAGCTCTCCTACTGGGAGATGGGTGGTAGAGATGGGAAAGTTCCTAATAGCACATTGGCCAGCTCATCTGGCACATGAAATAGAAAAAAAACAAACAAACAAACTCCAAACACCTAAAATCAAACCCAAAAACTGAAACAAACAAACCAACCCAAAAAACCCTCTATCAGGAAACATTGTAAGGGAAGAGGATCAACCTTCAAGGCTGTCCTCCACATGTGCATGTTGGCATGCATACACGCAGAGAAGATTTTAGAACCCTGAATTTTCAGGTGATTCTATCTTACTAGTCTACAAACTTTACAAACTAACTGTAGGTTAAGGCATGTAAGACCAATTCATCCTTCTGGATTAAAACCCTTCTTATTTTCTTATAACATAAGGTCTTAGTCCTGATTTCCCAATTCCCTCATCTCTTATCTTTAAGTTCCATGTCTACCTATTTCCTACCCACGTATGGCATTATTTCCTTTCTTCTCTGTGTTGGCACTCTCAACAGTCTATTAATCCATCTAGCACATGGAAATGTTAAACATCCTTTTCTGTCGCCCATTATTGTGGTCACAAGGCCTCACCTACAGAGAAGTAAAGCAACATGCTTCCTGTACATCATGCCATGCCTCAGGCTGCTCTAGCACCATGACCACTGGCTGCTGGAGAAGACCATGGCCAAGTACAAGATAGAGAGAAGCAAGCAAGCCACAGAGCTGAGCCACACTGCACACCTAAAACTGCAAACAGTCTCAAGCCTTAAGTCAGGGTTGCAGGTTAGTATTGCTGAGTATTATTAAAGAGCTAGAGGCCAGATCACAAGGGACCTTTTAATGCTACATACACAAATCTCTGTTCATTTGTACAGTCTCTCTAGTTTCCAGGCTACTGATTTACATATAAATTTTGGGAGGACAAATAATATTTATATTCTTAGACTGTTTACAATAAAATGTAGAGTCAATTTATCTATTATAACTCAAAAGGCATTGTGAGGCTATAACATAAAATATAACATCCGACATAACAATCCCTGCAATGTGGGGTTCTCTTGCAAATCAGTTCCTAAAGTCCGGAGAAGCACTGCTAGTCTAGTCAAGGGTAGCAAAAGCCAACTGCAAAATCGTTCTCCTCTGCGCAGACTCAAGACTCTCTGTTCCTAAGCTGGAAAGGCTACTCTAAGGACTGTAAGGACTGAACAAACAGGGACACCTCCTAAAAATACTGGCAAGCCACGAACGTCAGGGAGCTGCAAAGAGTTTACTAATCAAACATCCAACCCCAGGAGATGCTCTAGTTGCAGGGAGTAGTGCCCCATTAAGCAGGGGGTGGATCTCCCCAGACCCCTTCTCCATGCAACAGGTATCTCCTCCTCACCTGGGGTACAAAGGGCAATGGAAACAAAGAACAATGGACTCCACCAATGAGATATAACCAACTCACACTGTAAACCTATGTTCTGAAAGGGTATAAAAAGTGTGTTCCTTGGCTCCTCAGGGTCACCTCTGCCTGAATGTGGGACCACCCCAGTATACTGGATTATTAAAAACCTCTTGCTGATTGCATCAATCTCGTCTCTGTGTCTTTGTGAGTGGGACGACATCCTGAACGTAAGACTCGGCTCTCTGAATCTTATAGGACCAGTGTAGCAATAGAAGAAAAAACATTAAATATTGCTTAACATTCACAACTTGCTGGTAATTTTTTTTTTTTTTTGATTCGGGGTTAACCTAAACTACTTAATGATATTCATCACAGCAATTATCAATTAACTGAGAATATTCTTCACTCAAAGTAGCAAATTGTTAATGATTTTTACAAAAAGAGAGAAAAGTCACCTGACACTGATGTCCATTTCATGACATTTACTTCAAGCTCATCCTCATTACAGTTACACAAGCAATAGGTACCTCTGAATGCTTGAGATATGCATGGATAACATTTGTATTTATCAAGTATCAGCTCTAACTAGTGGCTTAGAACATTTATACAATTAAAAATATAGGACTACAATATAGAATAGATTATGAAATTCACACTATTTTCTTTAAGTGGAGAAATTTAGGAAGTCAGAAAAATTTGTGGGACCTTTTTCATTGTAGACAAGTACCCACTATCTATAACGGCACCACTGAGCCTGAGTATGCACTGAGCTGTGTATGCCATGTATATTCTGTGGAGTTGTGTATGAAATGCATATTTTGTGGAGCTGTGTATAACATGCATATTCTGTGCAGCTGTATATGACATGCATATTCTGTGGAGCTGTGTATGACATGTATATTCTGTGCTTTGGCTGTAACTCTTATAGAACAACCTGCTTCTGCCTCCCAAGTGCTGAGATTAAAGGCATATATCATTACCACCTGGCAAGACTTATAATTAAAATATTTCAAAAGCTTGTTTTACTTTCTCATGTTTCTTAAACTAAGCTTGTTTACAGAGATGGGTAATCAAAACAAATGTTTCATACTGTATTACTTACAGAGTTATAAAAGTATTTATGAATTCTATAATATACTAATGGCCCTTTAAAAATAGTAAACAAAATAATTTATATGAATCAGGCTTAAAAAATAACCATTTATTTACACAAAGAAAAATATAGAAAGTAGAGTTCTAAACCAGATAACCAAGAGTATAGTAAGTTGGGATTCTTATAGTAAGACCAGTATACGGTACACAAAGAACCATAAACACTATCTGTTTAGGCAAGGCCCTGTATCCTAGCTGAACACCATGAGCTAATGGTAGATATCAACAACAGAAATAGCATAAAGTATAGAAACTCACAGAAGCTGAACAACTCACTAGTGAATGAAAAATGAGTCAGACAGGAATCAAGTAAATTTCAAACTCTTCATAATTTAATGAAAATAAAACACATTTTCAACCAGTGGGATATAATGAAGTTCTACAAAGTAAAAATGGAGAGATCTCATATTAGTAACTTAATGATATACCTGAAAGCTCTAGAAAAAAAAAATAAGAAAAATACCCAAAAGGTTTAAATGGTAACAAGCTTAGGGATGAAATCAATGAAATAGAATAATAATAATAGAAACAATACAAACAATCAATGAAATGAAGAGTTGGTTCTTTGAGAAAAGTCAGCAATGTTGACAAACCAAGATAGATTCAAACAAACAGAATTAGAGATGAAAAGGGTGACCTAACAACAGACATGGAGACAATTCAGAGAATCCTAAGAACATACTTAAGAATCTATATCTTACTAAACTGGCAAACCTGAACTGAGTGTATGAAGTTGGTGATACATACAACCCACCAAAGTTAAATCAAGATTAAATAACTTAAACATGCCCACAACCCCTAGTAAAAGAGAAGCAGTAATTAAAACTCTCCAAAGAAGTAAAAGCCCACAGCAAAATAGAGTGCCGAATTCTACCAGATCTTCAAAGAAGAACCAATGTCAATACTCATTAAATTATTCCACAAAGTAAAAACTAAAGGAACATATACTAATTCCTTCTTATGAAGACATTATTACATTGATACAAAAGGCACACACAGACCCTACAAAAAGACAGAATTATAGAAAATACCTCTTATGGACATAGATACAAAAAATGCCAACAAAATACTTGCATAACTAGCCGGGCAATGGTGGCACATGCCTTTAATCTTGGGAGGCAGATGCAGATGGATTTCTGAGTTTGAGGCCAGCCTAGTCTACAGAGTGAGTTCCAGAACAGCCAGGGCCTCACAGAAACAAACAAACAAAAAAAACTCAACCCCCCCCCCCACAACACTACCATAACCAAATTGGCTTTATCCCAGAGATGCAGGGGATGGCTCCATATCTGCTATATAAACAGACTGAAAGATGAAGATCACATGATCATCTCAGTAGACTCAGAGAGAGTCCTTCTACTGAAGACACCACTAACTTACGTCATGTAACATCAAAGCTGAGTTGTTGCACAACTAGAAGCTTCGCTCTACATACACGGCACCCACTGTGCTGAAAGGTACTCTGCACACTAGAGCCACCAATGGAGAAAAGAAATCATCAATATCCCCAGCTGTAAGTGCTGAGACCTTCAACAGCAACTTGCCTGCAAGACACACTGGCAAAATAGGAGTGCAAATGTTATGGGAGTAACCACCTGTATTTTGATTGGATGTAAGGCCCACACCATAAGCCAGCGGGAACCCATACCTGACACTGTTAAAGTGGCCAAAATTCCGAAGACTAGACATGTCATGGGCCTAGGGGAAAACCAACTACTATTATTTTAGTAAAGTAACACAGCAATAAAATGACCCTGAATGGCCATAGAGCAGTGTCTCACTCACTCAGCAGTCCTCATAGAAACTTCCTCATGAAGTAGATGGTAAGTAACAAAGAGACCCACAACTGGACAATCTTCAGAGAATGAGAGACTTGAGAAGTATTCCTAAATGGAAGGTTTTCATCAGACCTCACCCCTTCAAGGGTCATGGATCTTATGTGGAAGAAACAACAAAAAGTTCCTAAGAGCCAGAGATGATGGATTGCTTCAAAGAGTCAGTATTGTATAGACATGCACAGGACTCATGTACATAGGAACTCACAGAGACTATGGCAGCATGCACAGGGCCAGCATTATTTACTGGCATTTTGCTTGTTTTAATGAGAGAAAGCGAGCGAGAGAGAGAGAACACATAAGTGAGTGAGTGAACAATTAGAATCTGGGAGAAGTTTGGAGTGGGAAAAAACATGATCAAAATATATTCCACAAAAAATTAAATTAAAAGAAAACAGAGCAGAAAGGAAAATACAAAATTGGTTGGGGCTGCAGAGATGGTTCAGAGATGGGGAGTGGGCTGGTCTTGCAGAAAACCTGGGTTCCCCCCATAGCACACGCAGCATGCCTTAATTTTATACACAGAACAAGCTTAAGAAGAGTTCTGATGGCAGGAATTTATGGTTGGTGTGATTAGCATTTGAATGAAGATGCTTGGGACCTGTCTATACATGCTGTGACACTAGTTTTGTGACCTAATGATTACAATAATAAGTAGCTACTGATATCTTAACCAGGGCCATTCAATACTCATGCTATAACATTAGTTTTGTGATGTAATGATTACAGTAATAAGTAGGTACTCTTATCTAAACCAAAAAATGATCCAACACTCTAAAGAGGATCATTAAAATCTCATTGGGGGTTGGGGGTTGGGAGGAGACCAGCCGGCCCAGGCACACAGGAACCCTGGCAGCCCAGTGGCTCAGGTTCCTTCCAGTCTCTCTGGGCTGGTGCCCTGAACAGACCTTGGGGGCAAGCTCCACAGCCAGTCCCACAACACCCAGAGGAAGCTCCACTCCCAGGTGATCTAACAAGCCCAGGATCACAGGATCACAGGAACAGCTTGACTCTGAGGAGTTCTGACACAACCAGGATCACAGGAAGGACAGGCTTGAGGCAGATTTAGCAAGGGCAGGTAGCACTTGAGATAACAAGATGATTCGGGGTAAGCATAAGAATATAAGCAACACAAACCAAAGTTACTTAGCATCATCAGAACCCAATACTCCCACCATAGCCAGTCCTGGACACACCATCACACCAGGAAAGCAAGATTCAGATATAAAATCACTTCTCACGATGATGATATAGGACTTTAAGAAGGACATAAGTAGCACCCTCAAAGAAATACAGGAGAACACAGGTAAACAGCTAGAAGCCCTTCAAGAGGAACACAAAAATCCTTTAAAGAACTACAGGAAAACACAATCAAACAGGTGAAGGAAATGAGCAAAACCATCCAGAATCTAAAAATGGAAATAGAAACAATAAAGAAATCAGAGAGACAACGCTGGCGATACAAAACCTAGGAAAGAAATCAGGAGTAATAGATGCAAGCATCACTAACAGAATACAAGAGATAGAAGAGAGAATCTCAGGGGCAGAAGACACCATAGAAAACATTGACACAACAGTCAAAGAAAATGCAAAATGCAAAAAGCTCCTAACCCAGAACATCCAGGAAATCCAGGATGCAATGAGAAGACCAAACCTAAGGATAACAGGTATAGAAGAGAGTGAAGACTCCCAATTTAAAGGGCAAGTAAATATCTTCAACAAAATTATAGAAGAAAACTTCCCTAACCTAAAGAAAGAGATGCCCGTGAACATACAAGAAGCCTACAGAACTCCAAATAGACTGGACCAGAAAAGAAATTCCTTCCGTCCCATAATAATCAAAACACCAAATGCACTAAACAAAGAAAGAATTTTAAAAGCAGTAAGGGAAAAAGGTCAAGTAACGTATAAAGGCAGGCCTATCAGAATTACAGCAGATTTCTTACCAGAGACTATGAAAGCTAGTAGATCCTGGGCAGATGTCATACAGACCCTAAGAGAACACAAATGCCAGCCCAGGCTGCTATACCCAGCAAAACTCTCATTTACCATAGATGGAAAAAACAAGACATTCCATGACAAAACAAATCTTTCCACAAATCCTGCCATACAAAGGATAATAGATGGAAAACATCAACATAAGGAGCGAAACTACACCATAGAAGCAAGAAAGTAATCTTTCAACAAATCCACACAAACCTAATTTCACCTCTTACAACAAAAACAACAGGAAGTAGCAATTACTTTTTCTTAATATCTTAATATGAAAATTAGTTTTACCAACATATCCTAACCGATCGAAATCCAAAAATATGAGGAATTAGAAATTTGTTGATTGTTATCCGGTGATGGCCTCTCTAATTTGGTAATTGGAGAATTAGGTCTAATACTGTACAATCCATATATTCTTTTAGCTTGTTTGTTCATGACAGTGTCTTGCTATTACAACATAAGGGTCTTGAAATCTTGCTTCTCCTATCTCAGCCTCTCTATTAGTAGTATTGTTTATTTCATGTTTTTACACTATACTATGGTTTTCAGAAAAGCTCACATAGTTCAAAAGTATTTATATACCCAAAAGAAATGTAGACAATTAAATTGGGAGGGGGCTTGTAAGAGAACAACAGAGAGTGAGACTGAATGCTTTGCTTGAAGTTTTTAACTCTTGTATCAAGTTTGAAGAAGAGGACTTTTATAAATTACTCTTTCTCTGAGATGAATGCAAATTATCACAGCCAATGAACCAGATTCTTACCTAATGTCTGGGCCACCCTCCAAGCAGAACCATTGTTCATTGAAACAGTTGGTGAATGAATGACTTTATGGATAGACCACCTTAATACACACACCATTTCTTAAATGAATGTAACCTGTTCTCTGTGGCCTGAGAATAAAGTCACTCACTCAAGTCAAATAGTTTTGACCATAGCAGGAAGTCTGTATTCAAAAATCGTGCCTACAATTTATTCCTTGACGCAACAGAACTGTCAACTCTCAGCTTAGCTACGATGGAGGTAAAATCCTTTGGTGATGTGAGGGTCATTGAAGTACAGCCTTATTACAATGAAATCCAATGTCTAAAAATGTTCTTATTTTGGGCTTGTACCATAGTAAGAGCCAAGATTTTAAGCTCTACTAGAGACAAAACAAACAAAGAAAAATACTTTATATATTTATGTTCATTTAAGAAAATACTAGTAGTGATGTATTATTTTGAAATATACAGTTAATATGTTTGGAGTTATTTAAAATTTATACTGAGAAAAACATATGTATTTTCAGTATTGCTGTAGACAAGCATCTACATAAGACTGTTAAATTGACTGTTGTTTTATATCAAACATAATACTCATTTTTATTGTTATTATATTTTATAATTTAAAAAAATATGACAAAAAAGATATTGTAGTATTGAAGGGGGGTCTCTGGGAAGAGTTGGGGTACAAAAGGGAAACGAGAATGTGATTTAATTCTATTTACTTAAAATATGTTAACAAATTCAGATAAATTGAAATCATGTAACTTTTCTCATCATAATGCAAAAAAAAATTTTAATATAAAAAAAATCTCAGTTGGGAAAATTAACATACATTCTAGCACTTGACTGCCAACTTTAACTTTTGGTTTGCTTATGAAGCCAGAGAGAATAACAAATCTGTACTTCTCACAAAATACAACTATTATTTCAGGAAAACAAACTTCAATTTCTAAGGTAATATCCTTCAAAACATATACTTACTTCTGCTTTTTTACGGGCTTCCATAGCTTTCATGAGCATCATATGCTGTCGCCTGCGCTCCCGTTCCTGTTAGGCCAGATAAAATTAGGAAAACAACTCAACCACAGTTAAAGGCTTGGTTTTCAAATAGAAAACAACAACAACAACAACAACAACAGAAACAGAAACAAAAACTCAATATAGCATGTTTAGCATTTATAGACAAGTCACGGTAAATACTAAATATAAGACAAGAATGGCCATTCTGTGCATGTTTTAGTTCAGGTTTAGAAAGCAAATACAGAGCAATCGATCAACAGCAAGGTGAGGCAATGAGCATGGAGACAGTGTAACAGAGCACACGAGGTTTACTGATGGTCAGCTGGGATGCTCCTCAGAAGCTGCCAGAACAAAGAGCATAATGGTTGGCTGGAACAGGTCAGTTACCTTACATCTGCTATCAGAGAAACCACAAAAAGCTATGGCCAATTGTACTAAAGGTTATATGGTTCTTAAAATTTAAGATCAGGAAGAAATTAATCCATAATCACTTTTGCATCGTGGTTTTAGAATTAAGTTAATTTCAAGTACAAAATCATTTTTAAATCCAATAATCCACCAATAAATTAGGAAGATTTTTTTTAAAAAGTGTTTATATGAATTAAAAGTTAAACTAGTTATGGTTCATATAGATATACCAATGAAATGTGATATTCCTATTTACTGATGTCTGACGCTTGATGCACTGCTTAAAGGCACAAAAGCTGTATAGTGGGCTAATAGTAATCTAAAATGCCCAGTATAGAAATACGGTAAGAATTACCTTAATTTGGTAACTAATTTTAATGTAAAAATTTCATATTATTGATGTTTAATCAACATTTTGGTTCCAAGATATTTGGTTCCCCAAAGGGGTATTTCTAAAATTTGACTATAAAACCAAGATATATTTCATATTTCATATTCTCTCATCAAGCAAATTCAAAATTCCCATTGCATTTAATGGCAGTTTTGCATCTACATGGATGTGAGAATATGAGTCATGAGTGTCTCTAAATGTATAGTGAGTCAACTTTCCATGTGACATCAGTAATATACAATTTTAAACAGGAGTTTTATGCAATTCAATGACAAATCTTAGAGACATATCACACTTCTCTATAGACAGACAAGCAGATGTATGCAATGCACTGTGCTGTAAAGCCATGCAGCAGTATGTAATATGACAGCAGCCAGTGCTACACTTTATGCATTGCTATGACAACCATATCACAACCAAATCACAATGCGGTGTTAGATGTACAGAAATAAACATACCCATACCATATCTAGTCTATGCCTCTCCAACTCCTGGTAGAAAGAGTTGGCACAACATTATGAAACAGAAATCACAGAGTCATAAAACCAAATTTAACCCCCCAAAAGACACCAAATACCAAAGCAAGGCAATAAACTGTAAGACAAAGGGAAAACTTAAGCAGAATTATTATTAAAGAGTGTATTTTTGAAGAGTTCCACCCGCCAAATAGTTAAGCAAAGTAATGAAGTGCTGTCCACAGAGTGTGGCTGTGTGCATACAGACCTGGTGTTTCAGAAGGACGGCCTGCTGTCTTCTCAGTTCTTTCTCCTTAAAAATAAGAAACTTCTGATATATGGTTTTTAGGAGAGATTTACAACACACTAAATAATAAAAATTTGACTTTCTGATAAATTTTTAGCCCCTTCATATCTTTAACCACAGAAAAAGTTGACCATTCATTCTTTCTTAACTTGTGATGGCTCTACCAATCAGCTCACTAAGTGTATGGAGTGATCAGTAGCAAGGACATTTATTTCCCCAGTAGTTACCTCAACTTAAAGTTCAATGATGACTGAACAATACACTTCCACAGCAAAATCACTGCACTGAATGAGTAGATTGTTAAAATAACTATCAAACCACACATTTATTTTAAGTTACTCAATAAATTATGATTCAAGTCTTAAAACTAGCTTACTAAAGCCCTCCTCTACACTAAGTATGGGAGGGGATGGTGTGTGGGAAGCACAATGCAATACAACTCTTTAAGATTATTACCTATTGAATAAAATCTAGATGAATTTAATATTAAGGGTAAATATAAAGGAGTATAGTGGAGAACAGAGTAAGGGAGTGCATGTTCAAATGACTGCAACTAGAGTTAGGGTAGAGCTTCGGAGGACAGCTTGCTTAGCTGTGTTAAGTTCTGCTTCATCCCAAGCATACACCCATGGCGTCTCCAAACAAAAACAAATGAGCTAACAACAGAACCCTGCCTTGGCTCTACATGGCAATACTGCACTGGAGCCTACAGCACCAGCAAGCTCAGTCAGCTGCCTCCCTACACACTCAGTAAAGATTAAGAGCAGAGCAGGGAGGGAACAGGACAGGGAATCATAATCAAAACACCCCCAAAATTAGATTACAGTAATATAATGGACTGACTGTACTCTTAGGCAGTGACAGTTCACAGTTTTGTCTCTGGTTTTCCCTGTTTCTTTATTTGCTTGTATATTTATAGACAGGGTCTTGTTAGGGCACTGCACTTCTGAGTCTCCTCAGCCTCCTGACTGTCAGCATTACAGGTAAGCATCACAATGCCTAGATTATGCCTTTATTTTATTTATTTATTTTGGTTTTTTCGAGACAGGGTTTCTCTGTGTAGCCCTGGCTGTTCTGGAACTCACTCTGTAGACCAGGATGGCCTCGAACTCAGAAATCCACCTGCCCCTGCCTCCCAAGGGCTGGGATTAAAGGTGTGTGCCACCACCGCCCGGCATATGCCTTTATTTTTAACAAATAGAACACTGCACGTGAACAGAGTTAGAAGGGACAGTATGATTTGGGGCACAGAATGAACACAAATGACAAGCCACTAGATTGGGAGATCATTCTTATCAAGCAAAACTTAAACCCGGTGCCATGCAGCCCTTTGCATTGCTGATTGATGTCTTTCACTTACAAATATCAAAACATCACATAAAACCTACATTAAGAAACAAAAACATACAAAAATATACATACAAATAAGAGCACACATTTACACACATTTTGCAATAGTAGTTTTGAGAAAACTATTTTCTCATGATTGGTGTTATACAAATGAAGTTTTTATTTCTAAAAATAAAAACTCTGATTCTCAGCTACACTAACCTTGGTTCGTTTCTCGGCCTCCAATAATTTGGCATTTGCCGCTTCTTCCTTCTTTTTCTTTTTAGCCTGTGCATGCAAAACAGGTCTCAAGTCATGCAACAGCACCGCTAAGACATGCCTCACCAGGTACAAAACGATCATGTAACTAACACATGTGCAGACAATCACAAATCCCCCACCTCACAGCACATAGTATCCAGTCTCCAGATTAACGGCAAAATATATATAAGCCCCCTTAGAAATCAAATCACAAGACAACAAGTTTTCTTCTACAAACTGACAAACATCTAAAATAACATATTAACTTGGCACTTAAGAAAACTGTCATTTGTTGCATTTGTGGGAATGTTTAAAAAATTACTTTCTGAAAAATTTTAGAAATAAAATAAATAGTACTAATGGATAATAGAACCTCAAAATAAATTAGTAACTTGCATAAAATACACATCTACTTTTTGAAATTTCCTTTCATACTTGATATTTTAAATAAAGAAATCGATTATTTGGCCATAAACATTAACTGAAATGTAGTAATGGGCTTTGTAGGTTGGCTTTTGCTTCCCTATTTGTTTATGGGAAAAGAGCCTGTCCTTTGACAGCCAGCAGGCATTATGTTATTACCAACTGAAGTCACACACCATCTAAAAATTTCTATCTGCTAGTTATTGTTCATTTATTTTAAAAAACAAATGTTTTAAATTTGAGAGCTGTAAAATGAACTTAAACTGCGTGAAGGACTCTGTGTGTATAGCTGTCACACAGAAAGCTTAGACCTGCAGACACCTGGCTGTAAAGCAGCATTCGGGGACAGCTGAAGGTGAAAGGTTTCAACTATTAAAACATAAAAGGGTTATTTTCACAATATTTGAAGGAAATAATTTCAAGATCTATGCAGGTTTGAATCCAGGACAGGAAACATAATCTGCCCTCTTCTTGGAGGGGCAGTGTTTCTAGCACTGATTATTACCTCAGACTGTGACCCAGCGATGCTTTGGGGAACTGGGCTGTGGAAAACTGCTCTGCAGGCACTTGGTAGACTGGAGTCCTGTCCATGCTGACCCCACTTTTTCTGAACTTCCCCCAAGTGCTTTATAAGGAGCTTGCAGGGAAGGGGGGGAGCACTAGGAACCCCGATAGTGATGTTTCCTCACTTAAAAGTATACATCTATCAACATTTGTTTCTAAATCAAAATAACTGTGCCCTAGGGGGTTTCCTGACCCTGAACCCCATGAACTCCGCCCACTCAGGTCTTCCCCTTTCTTCCTCGTCCCCTTTCTGTTGGGTGCTTTATTTTCTGGAATTCTAGCAGAAGTCAGATGAAGTACACCTTTCTGAAGAGACTTTTTAGTGGTCTAGTCATTTGAGCTAATGGGGAAACCCACACATTTTACACTTTCTAGGACTTCAAGTATCATGTGAATTATGTTATATTAAGAATTCTACCTCAAGAATCTGCTGAGCTCGAAGTTCTTTTTCCATTCTGATTTGCTGTATTCTCTTAATTTTTTCCTGTAAGAAAAATGATGAATAAATATTAAAAGTAACAAGTTTTAACTGTAGTCAGATAACTTAAGACATGAATAACAAATTAGCAAAGGCTACTGAATCCAAGATTCAGTCATCTGTTAAGACAACTAATAGTTCATGTTATAAATTCATATGAGCTTAGAGATTCTCATAATTGTAAGCTGTAAATGTTAGATGAATATAGAGAAGATAAAACAAAGCTAATTAAACATATATTTAGGTAGCACTTACAATAACTGAAAATATAAATAAAACAGAAATATATAGAAGATAAAAAAATACATAAAGCTACTGATAAGTTACTACCACTTACTGAACTTGTATAAGTAACAGTATTTCTATGAAATAACTCATATTCATGCCTTTATCAAATTGTCATTAATTTAAAGAATGCTTTAAAATAACTATGTATATAAAAGGTCATTATTAAAAATAATTTCCAATTCTGAAATTCATTTTACATTTTGACAAAATGGTATGAAGAATGCACTCAACCATAAGAATAAACCCATCTATAACTGATATAACATGATTTTATAATGAATTAATACAAACTTATACACCAAGAAATTACTTACATGAGATAACCAGCATTACAATACTAAAATAGTGGTTATATTTTATAGTTTGACAGTCATTTAAGTTTTGGTGAGAATTAATATTTTTGACTTTAAAAATTACCCCCATAGCTGGGTGTTGGTGGCCCATATCTTTAATCCCAGCACTCACAGGGCAGAGGCAGGAGGATCTCTGTGAATTTGGGGCCAGCCTGGTCTACACAGAAAAACTGTACCTCAAAAAACCAAAAGAAAAAAAAAATTACCCTCATATGCTAAAATGACAGTAAGAAATTTTACTTAAAAATGATCTTTCTGGAAGTTTCAAATTCAAATGGATGGAAATAAGTACCTAACAGCAAAACCCCTGACATTTCCTACTTCAAATGAGATTTGTTCTAGAATTTCCATATCAAACACATATATAGTATATCAAACATTGTTGTTTCTCTTTCTAAAGCGGTGCTTTACTGGGAATTTTCTTCTCTTTCTCTCTTCATATTAAACCCATACAGAGGTATATAATGCAATCATGAGATCTGAGGACTCAATGATCTACCTCAGAAGACTCACCACACTCTATGATTTTGCTGCTAAGGTGCCTCTGCCCCTTGAGTGTTAGAATTAAGGCATGCATCACCAACACCCCACTTTGGGGGCGATTTTTTTTTTTTTAAGATTTATTTTATTATTATCTCTAAGTACACTGTAGCCCCAGAAGAGGGCATCAGATCTCATTACAGATGGTTGTGAGCCACCATGTGGTTGCTGGGATTTGAACTCACGACTTTAAGAAGAGCAATCAGTGCTCTTAACCACTGAGCTATCTCTCCAGCCCCTGGGGGTGACTTTTAAAGTCAAAAATATTAACTATTACCAAAATGTAAATGACTGTCAAATTATAAAAATATAAGCAAATTTAGGTATCATTCATGCTGGTTATCTCATGTAAGTAATCTCTTAAAGTACAAATTTATATTAATTTATTATAAAATCATGTTATATCATTTATAGATGGGTTTATCCTTTCTTGGTAACAGACTGCAAAATCCATATTTGAATTATTTACTTGTATTCTAAGTTGGCATTTTTAGTTTGTTTGTTTATTTTTTGACACAGGGTATCTCTGTATGGTACTGTGTGTCCTGGAATTCACTGTGTAGAGCAGGCTGGCTTTGAACTGTTTGCCTCTGCCTCCAGCAACGGGCGTGATGGCTGGCACCACATCCAGGCATGCAAACATCTTCCGGGTGCACTTTCTGCTCTTGTCAATCACAGGCTTTTAAAGGGGTGTGCTCCAGTGACTATGCTCACCCTACTTCATCATGATGCTTCCACAATCTTTCAAAAAACTGCCTTAAGGACTTTTGTTGTGTTGGGGGACACATAGCTCCCATAGTGGTCAGGTTCTTATGCAGCAAAGCCCTGGGATTAGTCTCTAGCACTGGCAGGGATGGGGTGGGTTGGAGGTTTGCAAAATGCGATCTTCTGGACATAGCACAGTCAGTGCAAAAATGACCTGACAGGAGCTATAGCTGCCTGTATTGTGCCTACACAAGATAGCGTTGGTCAGCAACCAGGCTACTGATGGATTCTGGGAAAGAGGCAGTCATTGTCATCAGCTGTGTAAGCACTAGGAGTACAGCAGGTTCCACTAGCTACTTCCAACCCATAGTCACACAGGATATCCTGGTTAAATTCAGGAAACTCAAAACAAAAAGAAAAGTGCAGTAAAAACAAAAGACACGAATGTAGGCAAATGACTAGTAGGGAACAGGATTGAGGTGATGAGGTAGGAATAAGATTAGAAAGAAAGTTGTCATAGCTAGAATGCATGTATGAAGTTACAAAAGTTTTTTTAATAAAAATTACATAGTAAAAAAGACAGTAAGAAAAGATATTCAGGTGATTTTTTTTTTCAATCTTTGTGTCAAAAATATCCACAGAATGGGAAGAACAGGATTCTATTTTACTCCAGATCAATGTTAACTTGCAATAATCATTTCAGGGCCACATAGCACACATCTGCAATCCCAACTACTCTGGTGATAGATGCAGGAGAATCACAAGTTACAGGGCTGCCTCTGCAACATGGAGACACCTAGACTCAAAAATGAATTACAGTAAGAGAAAATAAAGTGGTCATTATTAAGCAAAAAAATTTGAGTAGGTTCGTCTTATAAATGTCTATATATGTGTGTGTGTGTGACTAATTCAATTGAATTAATGTTGCTGAAAGCTTTGAAGCCTAATGCTGTCTTAATTAGCAGTGTTAATGTGAAGATTTATATCCCAGGCACTTGACTTTAAGATCTCAAAGCTGAATTTAAAGTAGTAAAATAATTTGATATATCTTTGGTCAACATAAAATCAAAGAAGCTAAAAAAAGCATAATAAAATGGCAATATTCTGCTTAAAAATAAACTATAAGCACACATACTATTAAATAAAGATTTATAATACTTTAAATTAATAAATGCATTACTTTGCTTACTTATTTTAAGTCAACCTCACATCATCTGATGGTCACAATAAACAAAGAAGTTTAAGTTTATAACTTGTGATGTTAAATTATGGTAAAATGCATTTTAATTATGGTATTTTATATACATATTTCAAGAACGCAGCATTTCTTTGGAAGGCATAGTGCAGTCTACATTTACTCACCAGCCACCTTTACCTCCTTTACAATAAAGGAAATGGAGACATGAGAGCCTGAAAGATTCCAGCCAGGTCATAAATCTTTAAGCAGCAGAGCCCATATTTGACTCTGGGCTCTCTGATTAGAAACTCTAACTTCTGAATTCCAACTCTACAGGAATTCACGTTGGTCACATTTCTTTAGTTAATTTTGGAGGAAGCATCAGAGATGAGGACAGAGACTCCAAGTCACGCAATTTGGTTAGAAGCTTCGTCCATAGTAATACAAGGGGTTCCACTTAAGACTAACAATAACTCCTTCCTCTTTCACAACCTATAAAAACACACTTTGCCACCATTTCTTCTGCCTTAGTGATGCATGAGCTTGTAGAGATGGGAGATAGCTCACACACCTTGTCACTTAATATTCTGCCAATTTTTAAAATTACTTCATTTTATCAAAAGTAATTCCGAAAAGTAGAAAGGAGGGGACCACATAAATACATGAGAGGATTCTGGGTAATACTCTTTGAGAACATTCAAAAGAAATGGGCAAGCTGTTTTCCAGAACACATAGATTTCATTTTTCACTATGTCTACTACTTACTTAATGTTGATTAATTAAATGTACTGTGTGGGCACTGCTATAGGTGTGGGTGCATACGGCCCACGCACGCCTGCACCATCCACTATGTAGCTTCCAAGAGTTGAAATCAAGCCAGCTTTGTACAGCAAGCACTTTTACCTGCTGAGCCATACTGCTGGCGCTAATACAGTTCATGGTTTAAACAGCCAAATTTCCTTATTAAAACTTGGATGCTTAAGCAATATCTTTTCTCAACTGAAAGAAGATCTGAAAATCTGTCAGGGTATCAACTTGAATTCAAAGTCTACAAGAATATTAAAATACTTATAAATGTTACTTACATAAATGAGGTAAGTCCTTATAGATTTTCTGCTAGGGTCTATGACCTTTCTATCAATGGGATCTTGAATGTGTGTCTCTGTGTGCGTGTGCATGTAATATATTCCCAGACCTGAGTTCCCACTTACTGAATGGTTCTCAAGTTTAACCAGACAGCTGTTACTCTCAAGATACTGGTGCCCCTGTTGTTGCAGAGGGTACCTCTCTCCAGGCTGGGTTGTTCTGTTACCATTTTGCTAAATTGATACAGCATGCAACTGTCTTCTAAATACTCATCCTTGAACAACTGTAGCTCTTAACCTCCAAAACCATTTTCTGTATTAGACAGAGGTGGTTACAGGGAAGCACAACTGGTCAAACTGCAGAAAATTGGACGATGTAGTGCCTATGCCATCTATTAGACAATGACTCCACTCAAGGCTCAGAGACATCAGGGAAGAGGTGGCAGAAAAAAACAGAAGAGCCAGAGTACCAGGGAACTTCAACAAATTAGCTTCTTTTGGAAATGAAAAGAGCTCATAATAGGGTTGCCTGCAAGGCTATACCAGTTAACATGTAAGCATGAGTATGGAAAAAGTTAACAAGACCTTACTTTTAGTTAAGAGCTACAGGGAGCTAGTGGCTTTGGAAAGAGGGAGTCAATTTTTTTCAGGAACAAGCCCCCTGCTATATGGCCCATGCCCCAAATGTCAGTGCTACACCCATACACATATATATGTGTGTGTGTGTGTATGTGTGTGTGCGCATGTCTATGACATATACATAACATACACACATACACGTGGGGAAGACAGGGGAGGAATTGAAGGGAAGGGAGAAGGGATGGGCATAATGAAAATTCAATGCACGGATATATAAAATTCTAAAATACAATTAAGATGTAAAAATAAAACCAAGAGGGTTAAGATGGGTCAGTTAGTAGTATTAACCTTGCAAGCATGAGAACATGAATTTCAATTCCAAAACCCACATAAAAAAAAAAAAAAAAAAGATCTGGAGAGATGGCTTAGTAGTTAAACACTGGCTGCTTTTGCAGAAGTTCAGGTCCCAGGACCCACTGGTTACTCATAACCATCTGTAATGCCAGTTCTAGAGCATCCAATGGCCTCTGTGGTCTTCACGAGTACCAGGCACACACACGGTACAAATACATACTGCAGGCAAACATTCATTCACATATAAATAAATCTTTAAAAAAATTTTAAATAAACAAAAAAAAGAGGGAAAAAATTAAGTAACAGAAGATGCCAACTTTCTAAACAGACAGACATTTATGCCTAACAGTAACTACATAGGAGATCCCAGTGAGATCCATGCACATATACATGCAGATGTGCACGCAGATTCACATGGAAGGCCTGTTTAGAACAGTGTATGAACATACCTGCTGTTTCATAATCTTCATCTGTTCTTTCTGCTTCCGCTTCTCTTCAGCAGCCATTATTGCTGTTGAGAGGAACCAAAGCACGCCTTGTCATCCCAGAAACACAGGAGGAAGGACAGACAGCCTCTTGGGAACCCGCTGCCCCACCTTTCAGATTCATGCACCTAAGTATCCTACCTTGTTGTTTTTTAGCTTCTTTGGCAACCCGTGCCTGTTCCTGCTTTTGAAGTTTTCTCAAAAGTTTTATTTGTGCTGCTTGTCTGGCTATTTCTGGAAGAAAAAAAGAAGAAACAAAATTTTTTTTCAAAGGGTATTATTGGAAATTTTAGCTATCTGCTAATTCTCAAAGAATAACTGTAAAACTGTTGCTGCATCTCCATGAAGAATGCTGGGCAAGTATATAAGATACCAGGTAGGAGAACTGTGGTAGAAAAGCGCATGCTCATTCCGCTCCTGGAAAGGCCCACCATCCAGGGGATGTGGATTCAGCAGAGTCTAATGTTATGGAGAAAACTATAGGTGTTACTGGAAGATAAAACAACAGCTGATGCTAAAATATACTTCCTGCTCCCAATAATGTTCAGGATTTGGAAAGCATAGGCATTTAGACTTTCTGAGTTATGCAAAAGTCTTCTCTATTGTAAATACTTCTCTATTGTAAACTGACACAGAGCAAGCAACCTCAGATAACAAAATGCAAGCAGAGTATCATAATAATGCAAGAAAAGTACATTTCAATATTTAAATTTAATATTTCAGAAACGAATGGCTTTGTTTCTTTCTGAATTATAGACTAAAGACTCAACTTGGTCTTAAGTTGAAAAGTACATGTAATTAGAAAACAGTTTCCTGAACTGGGGAGAGGCTCAGTGCTTAAGAGCACTGGCTACTCTTTCAGAGGACCTGGGTTCAATTTCCAGGACCCATATGATACCTCACAACTGTCTCCAACTTCAGTTCCATGGAATCTGATACCCTCACACAGGCATCTATGCAGGCAAAGCACCAATGTGCATAAAATAAAAATGAAGAAATTATTTTAAAAAATAATTTCTGTAAAAAAGCTATATAAGTTGAAGTATGGGTTTCATAAATTCTGACAATATCATAAAAAACCAATAATTTTATTCAAAAAATATATGCACTACTGTGACATCCAGTGCAAGGTGGCACTCCCAGCTGCACACCACCTGAGGTGTTAGTGTTGGTCAGTTAACAGCAGTACCTACACTGAAAGCCACTATCACATCCAAACTTTGTCAGATTTAAATCCTTTTTTTTTTTGTTTTTTTTGTGTGTTTTTGGTTTTTTTTGTTTTGTTTTGTTTTGTTTGAAACAGGGTTTCTCTGTGTAGCCCTGGCTGTCATGGAACTCACTCTGTAGACCAGGCTGGCCTCGAACTCAGAAATCCGCCGGACTCTGCCTCCTAAGTGCTGGGATTAAAGGTGTGCACCACCACCACCTGGCTCAGATTTAAATCTTTATTCTCTAATAACTTAAGAGTTCTCTCAGTTTACAACACTTGGAAATATATTAAAAATGAATTTACCATATTCTCAATTATTCTGTGATTTTAATCAAAATTTTCTGAATAGTTTAATCCAAGTAGTATGATAATTTATAACAAACTTCTAGAATTCTCTCAAATAACTCTTTTAAACTGTTTGAAATAGTGTTAAATGATTCACTGCTGCTTAAATTTCTATGAAAAAGGAGCACAAAACAATTCATATATTTGTAAATATAAGCAATGTGTTTACTTTCTTATTACTGTACACAAGTGTCTGATGTATATCTGTGGGCAGGCCATGGTAGGCATGTTAGAAGTCAGAGGACAACTTGGGGGGGGCAGTGTTCCTATTTCACTCCTACCTTGACATGGGATCCCAGGGCAGAACTCAGAACACAAAGCCTGTTCAGGAAGTGACTTTACCCATTGAGTTATCTTGCTTGCGCAAATGTAGTGACTGTTTATTGTGGACTGCTGTGGCAAGAGAGATGCTCAGCGGATGAGGACTGTTACCACCAAGCCTGACAGCCTGAACCCACATGGAAAGGAGAGAACTGACTCCTGCCATTTGTTCTGTGACCTTCACAGCATGTGCTCCCCACTCCCTTTAATACATACATATTTACAAAAGAGAAAGTGTTGCATGTTTGTTTTCATGTACAGAAAGAACACACACACACACACACAAAGGTAGAAGTGAAGCCCATTAGGACAAAAGTGAAATAAATCATGGAATAAAATCAATTTGAAATTTAGGAGAGTAAAATGAAATTAATTTCTTTGTTATAATACAATTTGATTTTTCAAATTTAAATGTTCTATTTTTGAGTGTATATGAGAATACCTGTATTAGAAATGAAAACATAAGAGAAGATAACATTTTGTCTACCAATTAACTTTGAGCACTTCTTTTTTTTAAATACAATAAGGCTACCATTATACAAGCTTCAGAAGTGTCATGGCTTTAGTGATAGAATTGTTACCACTCAGGGCTGGGTGGGTGAAGGCACATCCTACCAAGACTGACAATCTGCGCTTGATGCACAAGGTCTAGGTGATGGAAGGAGAAAACTGACTCATGCAAGTTGTCCTCTGACCTCCACACATGTGCTGCTGCAACCATATGTACAATATGTACACAACCATACATATATATGCACACATATGTGCACATACATAGAGAGAAAACAATAATTGAAAATGCAATTTTTAAAACTTTAATTTTTAAACTCATCCTTGTCTTTTGATATATTACTGCCTTTCTTTTATTAGGGAGATGAACATCTTAATTTAAAGAAAATAACTTAAGAAACTAACTGTGTTAAAGCAGAGAAAGCAGAAAGTGTTACCGCATGAGATGCGGGCCAGTAGATAATGTCAGTGCTATTAGGGGAGTAGGAATCAGAAGCTTTGTACAAACATCGAGGCTTCAACGTTGTTATGTACGAACACATTTCTAGAAAGATGGTCCACAGATGAACAAGAATGAGAGCTTTCCTTTAAAGTAAAATGTTTTGTGAGCCTTTTCCATGGAATATTATGTACTTACAATGAACAGAAATCTACTTTGTGTATTTTTTCTAGGTTTTGTTATAGAAATAAACAATTCCTATAAGAACATAATATCCCGATAGCCATTTAAATAAATTTAACTATTAAAATTTAAGCCATAATTTGTCTGTACATATCTATTTACATGTTCAAGACATTTACGCGGAGAAGCTGAAGGCAGCCTGAAGAGCCTTTATGCTCAGCCCACAGCAGCACACTTGACTTGTCTGAGTCTTCCCTGGGTCACAGGAACAGCTCTATGATAATGGAAGTATATACTGAATATT
The DNA here is from genome assembly GCF_008632895.1 of Mastomys coucha. Taxonomy (NCBI): domain Eukaryota; kingdom Metazoa; phylum Chordata; class Mammalia; order Rodentia; family Muridae; genus Mastomys; species Mastomys coucha. The sequence goes on from NW_022196897.1 coordinate 46,861,153, forward strand.
AAGTACATTTTGATCACTTTGGGAAATTTAAGCTTAATAAATATACGCTCTGGTGACCTTATCAGACATTCTAAAATACACTGACCATTTGAGCATTCTAAAAGTGCATGCTCAGACCATCTGGGATCAGTTATTAGTAACCAGAGTTTTATGACTCAAAATTTACCTCACAAGTCCACATATTTTTTATGTATTCCCAAGGAGTTGGGAGATTATTGTGAAGGTCGGCTACACAAGCTTAGGGGATGTGCCAAGCAAGTATGGGTTGATTTCTTCCTGTCCAAGTCTTAAGAGCACCGAGTCTGTAGTGCACCAGAGAGGATGAATCAGTAAATAAGACTCCTGAGGTAACGGTATGCATTCAAAAACCTCCACTTACTAGCGGGGCTCCCTGTTTCCTCTGAGAGTAGTTGTCCACCACTCCCAAGTCAAAACTACAGAAGGGATGACCATTAGTGACAGACAACGGGTGCTTCCTACCTTGAGCCTGCAGTTTCCTTAGTAATTTTGCATCTGTGTTATCTAGGAATTCCGCACTGCCAACATTGGGAGGGCGACCCTTCCGGCGTTTCATCCTGGATTCCTCTCTTGCTCTGGGTCTATCTGGATTGGGTGGTCTTCCTCTTCGGCCATCCATTGCCCTGATACGAGGAATGACATCCTCTTCTTTCAAAAGACACCACTGCATTCCCTTTTGCGGAATAAATTACAGAAGTGAATATTAAAAACAAAACAAAAATGAATTCAACATAACAGAAAATTCTAGTTAAAATCAATTATGTTTTTAATTTATAAGGCTGATATAAAATTTAACTTTTAAAAACTAAATTTAGGGGCTGGTGAGATGGCTCAGCAGGGAAGAGCATCGACTGCTCTTTGGAAGGTCATGAGTTCAAATCCCAGCAACCACATGGTGGCTCACAACCACCCGTAATGAGATCTGATGCCCTCTTCTGGTGTGTCTGAAGACAGCTACAGTGTACTTGCATATAATAAATAAATAAATCTTTAAAAAAAAAACAAAAAAAAAAAACCAAAAACTAAATTTAGATTATCAATTTTTCATACTCTATAGTATAACTTGGATATCCTTATTTAAATTATGTATATCTTAATTAAATGTAGACTGATTTGTATCTATATTTATAAGCATACAGAGACACAAAATAACCATCATTTCTAAATATAATTACCACAATTGGTAGATATTTGAAAGTACCATTTGTGAGACAACTTCCCTATATGTTTTTCTCAAGGGTTATTTTCTCTTATATAAGTATTATAGCTAATACATGAAAGAGAAAGTTAAAATATTAGTCTATTGTAATTGTTAATGCAGTAACAGTCGCCCTTAGATGGCTGCATTAAAAAGAGACAAGAAGGCCAATATCAGGCTCCTGAGGGGAGGTTCATGTCACTTGTGGTCTTGTTCTTACCCCTAGGCAAATCTTGATTTGATCAAGATTCTAGATTTAATCACTATAACTTTAAAGGCAAGATTGGATGAGAAGCATCTCTTGAAAATACCTGTGAAACCCAGTCTGTAGGGAATCAACAAATAATTTGGCCTTGTCAACAAATTAAATTATGACAATTTTAATGAACAATACAGGAAAATTAAATAGAGTTTAAAAGGTGTATCAATTTATCAGCTCCAAATGGCAATCAATCAAACAGACAAAGTTGAGATTGTAACAACTGAAAACTGTAAAACACACTGGTGTTTGAAAGCATCGAGAACAAAACCCAACTACTCAAGGGCAAAGGCCGAACCTGTTAATTACAAATATACTTGGTAAAAAGAGTAGAAACAGATAGGAATTCACAGTAAAAGTCGTTGTTTGTTTCAGGCATTCTGAAGGCATTATGTACTTTGATCTTCACAACATTTCTAATGCATATGGCTGTTTACTGTTCTTCTATTATAGCTCACAGATCTCAAGCCTGTGAGGTTAAACGTACAGAGAAAGGAAGGGAAAAACTGTGACTCCATCTAAAAACAACCCCAAACTACCGTACTGTGACATGACATGCTTTTGACTTTATATCTGATTTACAAAGGCATTCTTATATCTTTTGAAATGTAAGTATAAATTATATAAGTTGAAGAATGACTGATTACAGCATTTAGGACTATATTAAGGCAAACTTAGGATGAAAGAACGAGTGTGAATATTCCACATCTGCTTGCTAAAAGCAGTATCAAACACTAGCTCTTCTTCAGTGATTTGAATGTTAAAATTTTTCCCCCTAAAGATTACAACAAAGTCAACAGAACTGACAAACCTCCTGACTGCATTTCAGGCCACATACGCCATCAGAAGAAAGCCATCAGCAGCCAGGTTAGTGTAGGCTGTGCTCACCATCAAGGAAAGCTTATCATAAGCTTAGGTTGTCACTGCATGGTTACCACTTTAGGAACCACACCAGCATATATCACACAGATCACAAAATAAATAAATACAAGTTACATTTGTGATGGCATCACAAAGAAAGCATATCAACAAGTCTGTATACATTGTGCATTCTGTCTTTAAAGTATCTTATTAAAAGTAAAATCTGTTTCAAGCCAATATTTAAGGATCTTATATGATTGATTATGTTTTCTTATCCAATATAATTTTTTGTAATTATTTTTAAAGCTACTCAGGAAAATCTGCTTGAGTCAAAAAAAGAGAGCATGGCTGGGCAGTGGTGGTGCACGCCTTTAATCCCAGCACTTGGGAGGCAGAGGCAGGTGGATTTCTGAGTTCAAGGCTAGCCTGGTCTACGGAGTGAGTTCCAGGACAGCCAGGGCTACACAGAGAAACCCTGTCTCAAAAAAACAAAAAGAAAAAAAAAATAGAGAGAGTATGTTGGTGTTTGGAATTCATGGCTTACACATCAGTGACCTTGGACTTCAGAAAGCAAATACTTTTTAAGGAGATTGCATGCACTGGGTTAGATATAATATCACCCAACTCTTGGGTTTCAGAAAGGAAGAAAAGAATGGCTAGGAGATCTCAAGCCTATATCACAACTTTAATTCAGTGAACAGCCAAATAGCTGGGAGTAAAAACATAACTTATAGCTTGGCTCTAGGTAACCACTTCTATAGGAAAATCAAATTAAACTTTTAATAATTGGTCCATGTACACTAGCTCTTGTGAGTCAGAAGTTAAAGTTGGCTTACATGAGAGGCTGGTTTTGGTTACCCAGCATTAATTGTTCTCCATTAATTTTTAAGGTTTAAGAAAAAAGCGTTTCCTAGAAGTAATCTTTTGTGATTAAGATTTAAGATACTTATAAAAGGAGATGATATCATAGAGATGGTCAAAGATTATATTTATTATTTTACAATCCCTTTTCTGAGCATTATTAATTTATATTTCATTTCATTTAAGAAGACTGAACAAAATAAATAACATATGCAGTAAGGGAAACTTTTATCAAACGACAAAAGTGTACTCCTTTTAGAGTCAGACTCTTGAAGTATGTGTTGTGCGGTACATTATCAAACACCCAGAATCCCCTCCCTGAAAGGAAAGGCACAGCATTTCTAAGTTTTAAAAATGTATTACTTATTGACGTGTTTGTGTGTTAAGTATTACACTGGCTTGTTTCATCATCGTCCTGGGGTTCTGAGTTCCCTCCCTCACTAAGTCACCTTTCCAGTCCAAAAAAACAGCATAACAAAAAAAAAAATTTATGTGTACATCCAGATATTTTGTCTGATGTATAGGCAGTACCACATATGGTACCTCCAGAGTCCATAACAGGGCACTGGATACCCCCCCACCCCCCACAGAGGATCTTGCTTGCTTGGCTTGGAATTATTTTGTAGATCACACTGGCTTCAAACTCAATCATTTGTCTCTCCTAGGGTTAAAGGTCTATACCACCAAACCATACCTGGTATGAATGGGGTCTTTATCATCTTATATCCTTGTCTCTTGGAAGGAAAAGAACTGTGGTCTATGGTTGAAATCTATATTAAGGCACTCGTTGTGACAATTTTAGAACAATTTTACTAAACAGATTATTTAGCAAACTTATCCTTAAATGATTTTTAGTAAATTTAACAATAGCTTAAAAATAACTTAAGCCGGGCGGTGGTGGCGCACGCCTTTAATCCTAGCACTTGGGAGGCAGAGGCAGGCGGATTTCCGAGTTCGAGGCCAGCCTGGTCTACAGAGTGAGTACCGGGACAGCCGAGGCTACAGAGAGAAACCCTGTCTCAAAAAACCAAAAAAAAAAAAAAAAAAAACTTAAAAACAAAACAAAAGCTTCCCTCTGAAAGTGTACTTTCAGAATCTCTTACTTTCTAATAGCTTACGTGAAACATTCAGAATGTCATACCTAAATGAAAAAGGATTTTTTAAAGTTATTTTATGTTTGTGGATGTTTGCCAGTCCCAACATAAGGGTACTGCATGCATGCCTGGTGCTCACAGAGGCTGAAGAAGGTGAGGATGCCCTGGAACTTGAGTCATCTGTGGCTATGAGCTGCCACAGATGCTATGCTGGGAACTAAGCCCAGATCCTGTGAAAGAGCAGTGAGTGCTTTCAAGTGTTGAACCATATGTCTAATTCAGAAGAGGAGGGATGTGAAAGACCTGGGATACGGATTTCCATTTCAGGTGAGGGAAGTAAATCTGCATTAGTACTTTATTGCTGAGCTGCATGGGCTACACTTCTAAGAAAAGTCATAGGACATGAGCAAAGCACATGTAGCAAATACTTTTCAAAAGATTCTTCACAACTTATAATTTAATTAAAATGATAAACTTGATGTGAAGAAAAGTAAGATTCTGTTGGGGTTTCCTACACCTCATGTCTCTTTTCCATTGCTTTCTACTTCCCGAGCAACACTGAGCTCAGTGTAGTTCACGTGAAGGCACTGGGAGTCTTGCCCTCTCTGAGTTACACAGCCCATTAGTGCTACACACTATTCTGAGTAGCACTTAGGAACTATACAAGACCAAGAATAGACTTCCCTGGGGGAAGAGAGGTGCCACCCACTAGGCACAGTGTTGATTATGCTGTCCCAGTGATGACATCCATGATCGCTGAGACCATAACTTTGGAGGACTGAATGATTTCTGTGTTTAGTCCAGAAAAGAAAGGATGTGAAAAGAAGTGACTTTAAGGTGACTCAGAATGGCCTTCCATAGCCCCACGCACTGGCTTAGGCGCTACAATCCTACCTGGTAAATCACTGACATAAATCTCCAGACTCCCGCCCCGTCCGAACTGATTGGTCATGTTCCCAGAGTCCATATGTGCCCAGGCTGGGTTGTACAGGGGTGGCAGTTAACAGCAGAGCTGGATTAGAACTCTGGTTGTTGACTCCCAGTCTTTAGTTCTTCACTTAATTTAAAATAATTATCGTCACTAAATAATTGTGCCTAAGGTAAAGTGCTGTCCAAATAATTATAATGGGTTCTTTTACTTCTCACCAGAAAAGCCCTTCACTATGGCTGGACCCAGCAGACTGGTATGATGTCCACCAGGTAATAATATGCTTCTTTGTAACTTGTATTTTAATGGACTATTTGGTTTCTCCATCAAAATTAGTTTTTTCTTCAAATTTATACTTTCAACTTCATTTCTACAGCAATACGCATGTTCACAATTTCCTTTGTAGAAAAAATATCTTTGGGGATATTTTGGGGACATTTGCCATAAATATTTATACAGTGATTTTATAAATGGCCATTCTCTGAAAGAAACACATTTTACTTTACTTATGGCACTATGCCATTAAATAGAACCCTTCAAAAACAATCTCAGAAGGTTTCTGAATCATGACTGCTCACTTCTCTGTACATCTTTCCTCCCCCATGCCTTCCGGGAGCTCTTTACTTTTTTGTTTGTTTGTTTGTTTGTTTGTTTCTTAGACTGAATTAGAGTAGACATTCAATGTCTCAATGCCTCTGAACTTACTCAGTGGATAATATGGAACCATTTTTTGAAAGTTATTCTTAGCTACTACAGTTCACACAAATACTTTTCAGAGTGCATCACCAGACATTTCAAAGCAATCCCTGTCAACAGCTGTGACACCTCACTCTGAGGCCTTCCTATACTCTTAGACGTAAATGCGGATAAAAGGAACGACTTCCAAACTTACCAAAACTGAGCCAGCACAAACATTTCTATTACTTTGGTAACCAAAACCAGTGAAATAAAATAAAACTGATGACAAATGTTAAGGATCAACACGTTTTTATGATGCAACGGAACAGAACTCTGTAAAGACAAATCTACTGGCATCCTTTCTAAGCTCGGCACTGAGGCCAAACTGACAAGAGACTGAGCAGAGCAGCCGGCTGGCAGGGCCTGGCCTTCAGAGCATCACTGCTTGCTAGAAGAAGTCAAGCTCCCCTAAAAGGTGGGACTTTATGGAAAGTGCTAAGAGCATTTGAAATCTGGCTAGCACAAGGCTAACCATTTGCTGATCCTACCGAGCTTTCACCCTATCTGTGGACTCAGACAAAACGCTTAATGAATAAAAGTTTGTCTGGTCTTGTTCCTTTTATTGCCTACTTCTCTTGAATCAAGGGCATCTGTTTTAGCTGTTTAAAAGATAAGTATATTGTGGCTCTTCACTTAAATTTTGAGAAACTTAAAATGGCTCTCACTGCTTATCTTGTAATATACACAATCACTACTTTCAACAAATGTTTGTCTAATTCATATATAATTACTACCTTAAGCTCCTGAATACTAAATAAAAATGGTTAACTTTTACAAAATTATATTTTATTGCTTCAAACATTACCTTCTAGCAGAAATTACCATGACTAATTAAAGCCATGATTAATTCTGATATATTTATATTTTCCCACTGTTTTGGATTTTACTGTTATTATTTTTTTTATTTTTTTATTTTTTGGTTTTTCAAGACAGGGTTTCTCTGTGTAGCCCTGGTTGTCCTGGAACTTACTCTGTAGACCAGGCTGGACTCAAACTCAGAAATCCGCCTGCTTCTGCCTTCCAAGTGCTGGGATTAAAGGTGTGCACCACCACCGCCCGGCTGGATTTTACTGTTATTGTTATGGTTTCAGACACAGATCCAATATCAGACCAGGACTGCCTCAAATCTGCAATCTTTCTTCCTTTCTCATTGACTGTGGGGATTGTAGGAACACAATGTCATATTAGGCTCCTTTTGGTACATGCAGTTTTGTTTTTAATATAAGGTTAGCTATCTATAAATTTTCTATGCATTTTCTATAAAGTTACAAATATATACACATACAACTACGATTGTGTAACAAGAGTGCACTTGTGCCAAACAATATCCTCCAAAATGTTAGCTAATCAAATTTCCTTCCTGCTTTGTGCTTGCTGGCTGCTGCTGAACTGGACGAGTTCAGGAAACCTAGCAATGTGATGTTGGTCTTGGTTGGCCTCTATGGCAGTGCAAACCATTACCACAGAGGAAATTGATGAACACACCTCAGATCACCCCTATTGCTATGTGTGCCACAGTGCCTGCAACTAACCAGAAGTCTAAAACTTGATCACCATGGCCAAGAAGGAAATCACCAAGAGGTTAAAGATCAAGTCCTTTGTGAATGTTTATAACTATAGGAACACCAGGCCCACAAGTTACTCAATGGGTAGCCCCTGGGACACAACTGTGGTCAACAGGAAAGTATATGGAGACCGAGTTCTGAAAAGCAAGGTGGGAGGGCAGTCTCGGTTGAGTCTGAGGAATGGTGTAAAACAGCTTTGAGTTTACATCTCAGTTTTCATCACTAAAAGAAAAAACTCTTGATGTCAGGTACTCAACAAAATGATGGTATCTGTTAATTTTCATAGAAAATTCTTGCATAATTATATAAATTTCCAATTAATCCAATGCTTAAACATATAGATCATAATAATATAAAGAAATATATATGGCTTTGTACCTCTAAGAATTTTGAAAGCATGTACATTTCTAATTAAGTAAAATATTCTATTGGATACCTTTAATCACAGCACTCTCAAAGGACCTTAAAGATAAATTTCAGTTACTAATTTTTTTCTGAACTAAAAAGTGATCTCAGAATTTGTGGTTTTTCCCTGTATACTCTGTAATATGTTAGCTGAGCATGTGACAGCTTCAGTAACTCATCTAAGTGCTTAACTGGAATTGATTTCAACAAGACACTATGCATTTGGAAGAACACTGATTGTGTTTAATAAAAAGTGAATGAATATCAAAGAACATTCTGCTCTGTGTAATGAGGCTTTATAGATTAAGTCTAATTATTATTGATACAATAACAGAAATCCTTCATGTATTGAATAATAATTAACTTTCCTCTCAGAACAAAGACCTATTGAAATAAAAAACATCAAGACAATTTTGTTATAAATAAAACAAGTAAAGATCTGAAACATGAACCAAACATCAAAAATAAGAATTTCTAAATGTTTTTGCCTTCCAAAATGTTTGCATTAACCAATAAGTTAGTATGTAGGGAGTATATTAAAAGATACTGTGGCTCATTAAGTTTAAAAAGAAAAAAATCTGGTGACAAACTGGGATGAAATAAAAATATTAAACTTTAATAATTCAAAATAAGGAACCCTAAAATACACTTATATGTGGAAATTAAAAAAAAATTAAGCCAGGCGGTGGTGGCACACGCCTTTAATCCCAGCACTTGGGAGGCAGAGGCAGGCAGATTTCTGAGTTCGAGGCCAGCCTGGTCTACAGAGTGAGTTCCAGGACAGCCAGGGCTATACAGAGAAACCCTGTCTCAAAAAACCAAAAAAAAAAAAAAAAAAAGATTTTTTTTTGGTCTTGTAAAGTAGCACTAAGGAGACAATAAAGCTGAACAGGGCACGTGATTCTCAGGACAATGGGAGAGGGTTTTGCAGGAAGCACTTTTCCAAATCTGTAGCTCCAGCTTGATTGCTCACTCATTCACTGGTCCCTAGGCTGACTCACACACCCTTACTCACAGCTCTGCCATCCTGTGGCTCTGTGACCTTGGTGGGATTTGCTTAATCTTCCTTCTCAGCAATCTAACGCCCTGCACTAAAGTCTAGGACCAGACAGAAATACCTCCCTTTAAACAGAGAAAATGGTAGTTCCTGAAAAAGAAATAAAACAGCGAGTTCCAGGACAGCCAGGAGTGCACAGAGAAACCCTGTCTCAAAAATCTGAAACAAAATGAAGCAAAACAAAAGAAAACAAACAAACAAAAAATATTTCTGCACTTTAAAGTTGGCCCAAAGAGGAAGAGCCTCAATCAAGAAAAGAAGTGTCTTCTCTACTTTGCTGACCACCTGAACCTATGTGAAACATTTTCTTGCGAATTATCTCATGTTAAATTTACCATAATCTCATGAGGCAGAAATATTATTGTTTGTATATGATAAATGGAGAAATCAAATGAAAATAGCTAACAAGAATCTAAATTTCATCACTCCCTAAATCAGAGACTTTTTCAATGGGGCTCATAAATAGTAACAGGAAGTTAATAAGCATTTACAGGTAAATACAAGGGTCAAGGGGACAATCTGTAAGGAGAGATCACAGAGATGAGGGAGGCTTTCCTGGATGTTGTTTTTGGAGAGTATAAGGTTGTACATTTAATTCACAAATGTGCATAATGAATTTAAAGGTAAATTCCTTTTGGAGGGGAAAATGGGAAAGGGGAAATCATATGACATGTAAATAAAGAAAGTATCTAAAAAAAAAAAAATAGAATTTCTACTCACTAAATACTAAGGATCTCAACTTGCCAAATTAAAAAAAAAAAAGTGTTAACAATGGATCACACAACATAGTGTGATCAAATGGATCAGATCCTGTCCACACACCATGTGGCTTTCAAAGCTCTCTTTATAGTGTCTCATGAATTGTCAATTCAAATTGTTTTTTCTAAAACTATTTTACCTTATTGGGGTAAAACTTCATGCTAACACTATAGATTTCTTATACTTATATAAAGTACAAAATTGTTGGTGGAATTAATAAGCAGAAAAGTTTTACTTAAATATGAAAAACATCTATAACATAAAGCTCTCTGTTGCTCAAACAGTATACCAAGGTCTTGGTGAATGACTATCAGAACATTGTATGTCTAACTGTAAGAGTGAGTTAAGAAAAGTCACTCTCTTAGAGTAAATTTACTTCATTTACGTTAAGGTACTACTTCTGGTTCAAAGACTTCTTTAAAAGGCGGATCCTGCGGTCTATTGAAAACCTTTTCTAGTTTTATACTGAAGCTAAAATTGCCCTTTGTCATATTCATTACTCCATCAATTGCTGCTGACATACTGGAAAAAAAAATTACATTTTTCCACCTCAGGTCTTAATAATTACAAGCCAGCTTTGATGTGCAGCTAGCTTTCAAGACACTAATGTTTTGAAAATTCCACGATGAGGCTATATTTGGGAGAACAATTTAGGTTAAACACATCAGACCCATACAAGAGACCACTTTATATCAAGGAGCTCCATCTGACAAAGAAGTGCATTTTCCCTGTGCATTAGCATGCTTAATCAGAAGCAGATCCGTGGAAGGTGGAGAGAAGTACTTACCTTTATCACGTCAGGGCACTGCCTGAGCTTCTTTCCACATGGAGCATAATATGCAACTTCTCCTGGAAGGCGCCCACCAAAGGTTCTCACCCTTGTCTCTCTCTGCCAGCTATAGGATTTTTTTTTAAAAGAGTATTATAAGATACTTAATTTAAAGATGTTTACTTTAAAAAGTTGAAAAAAGTACACATAATATTCAGAAAACATTAAAAAAATGAAAACAAAGACACCCAATCATATAATCCAAATATATCTATTATTGAAATGAATTACATCTTTTTAAGCTAACCAATTCACTGACAAAATTAAAGACTTGACTTGGAAACATTCAACTGTCAAGTATTATAGAAATCAGGCTAGAATGAGGCATTCAAGTAGTAGGAAAAGGTATGTAAATTGTGTAAGAGCAGAAAGCTCCAAGTATGGAGAGCACATACATGCCTTTCCATGTATACACACTATCTAAACAGCTCCTTGTAACTAGAACCCGTTAAACTAACCTCCCCTTGACTATTGCTGCTGTTCCAACATCCTTCACTGTCCTTTGCCTTGGCAGCCTATTGATATAATGGCTCCTGCTCTTTGACAGTGGACTAGCTGCAGGTTCAGTCATAGGAGCCCGTCTGAACCATGCATAAACTTCATCACCTTCATACTAGGTACACTTTTGGTTTTCTTGAAAGTCAACATTTTGGCCCTTGTTATAGCTCTTCTTCTCTAATCTATGACTATGTAGAGAGGTGAGAATGGAAACATGTAGGACAGCTGCCTACCCATAGTCCAGAGGGATGTGCAGCTCCTGCTCATCTGCCACTCTTCTTCGTTTGGATGTACCTTTAAGAAAAGGCAGCCAGAATGTGAATGCTCAGTATACAAAGGACAGCTGTCTAATAGTTCAGAAAGTCTATACATGTTTTAATGATAGATTACTCATATATTCATGGAAACTGCATTATTTCTAGTTGTTTTTCAACTGAGCATACTACATAATACAAGTTTTTTTCCCTTCTGGCCTATAACAGACACTGGGCTTTCTCTACAGCAGTAACACTGCAGCTTTTCTCCTATAGAATTAGTAGGAAAGCCGACAAGGAGGGAAGGAAGCTGCTGGGTTTCAAAAGCCCATTCACTGTCTTATTTGGAAGTCTATGGCTTTTTAGATAGTTGCTACAAATTCTAAAGGTTGGTTCGAATATTTAAAGACAATTTAATTTCTACGTGCATATATATCTATGGCCCAAAACAGTCCTGGGCCATTAATTAATTAATTAAAGCCGCACAGGAGAGGACTGTGGTTATACGAACATTTTAAAGGCAAAATATAGGTTACACAAAGACCAACATATATTAAATGAGTAGGACATCATGCTTGATTATTGCAAATAAAAGCAAACAAAAGCAAAGTAGAAAGTGTCAATCAGAGTAGACTAAGTAAAACAGTAGCAAATACTAAACAAACTCATACTTTCTTAGTTACTTAATGAGAATATTATCAATATTGGATTATTAAATGGAACTTATTAATGAAAATGCCTACAAGTTTATAAATAAATCAAACAGGAAGATCACATGCTATTGACTAAGAATGCCATTCACTCAAAAAAATAATTTAGACTATATAGTGAGTGTGTAGGCATTTAATTGTCCAAGTAACTTCATATAAAGCACAAAAAAATCCAACTCTAAAATAAAGGATGAACATAAAAAAAGTAAGGATTCAAAAATCAAGACGGATCATTAATTACAATCTTAAAATAGAAATCACAGGGAAAAAATTAAAATATCAGGCAATAGATTAAGTCTTTTAAATACATGTTTCGTGGCCAATTTACAATCTAGATGTTGGTTAAGAGCACTGGCTGCTCTTCCAAAGGACTTGGGTTCAATTCTCAGCACCCACATGACAGCTTATAATTGTCTGTGACTCCAGTTCCAGGAGGTAAAATACTAATGCACTTAGTAAATGATTTGAGGGCTGGAGAGATGGCTCAGTGGTTAAAATCTAGACACAATGTATGATTACAACGAGATTGTCTCCAGAAACCTGTGCAAATAGCAATCGTTGCTGCAGTCTGATTTTTAAGTTACATTGATAAAAATAAACTGTAGGTACCAGAGTGTGGACTTGAAGTGAGTGTGGAAGAAGAAGTGCCAAGAAAAGCAGGAGGCTGGGACTCAGAGCACAGGGCAGCAGGAGCAGAGCCTGGGGGGCTTCCTATGTGGAGGTGAGGTGCTGAGTGCGCTGTGAGACTGGAGGGAGGGCTTTTGGCAGAGGAGCTTGTCTGAGTCAGGTTCACGGCAGGTTTCTCGCCTTCAGTGTCACTATCTGATTCCTCCTGGTCTTTCTCATCGTCGTCTTCTGAGCCTTCTGAATCTGATTCTGAATTACTATCTGATTCTGGGAAGTAAAGAAGCACTGGTATATTACAACTATGTCATAACCAATCACAGGCAGTTTGCACCTAGGGGAGTATTTCACAGCCACTGTTTGCGACTGAAGATTCAAGGAATCTTATAAGCGATTTCCCAAGAGGAAGTGCAAATATTAAAATCACAGTCTTATAAGCTATTTGAGTAAAGTGTATATAGACTACAGTTCCTCAAATCTCTCTTCAAACCACCAGTTTTAACATTTAAATCATAAAAAAGTCCCCACACGGCACTATTGATATTTCAGTTCTGCTTAAGGCTTTCGGAATTACTTTACACTCAATGGAGAAACCGTGGGTAACAGGAGGGACACTGGCGGGCCCCAGGAGTATGGAGTCTCCTTGCTCAGCTCTCTCTCCTGGAACTACCAGCAACTTTCCACCTGTGATTCTGCATTTAAAAATATTTTTTTTCCTAGGGAGTGGTTTTGGTTTTGTGTTTGCTTTCTTAGCTGTAGTTTTTCAATTCAGATAAAGACTTCATTGAGCTTTGGAAGATTCACAAACTATGCTCATAGAACTAGCTATGTAAGACATGAGACAAGCTGAGGGAGGCAGGTCTGTCCTGGCTGTGAAGTCTGTGAAGTTAATACATTGTTAGTTAGCACATACTCCTCTAGCATGTGACAATACAGGACTGGGTTGAACACAGGATAAACATAGGATTATACTGCGAAGGTGCCCAGACAGCATCGAGGTGGCACTGTTTGGTCTGGTCCTATTGCCCAAGATGGCGCTCAATAAAAGTTTTTAAAAAGTCCTGAATACAGTCAGTGCCTTTCAGGATTTTACATTATTAGAATGTTAAACTGTATAAGGACTATTTTCCTATTCACATTAGTTACTAAAAAAATTCTGTCAGACCAGCAACAAATCCACATACAAACATAAATACATACAAATTTGTATAATTTCTGCATTTATATCTTAAGTTATTTTTCATTTTATGAGTTTAAAAGTAATCTCTATTTATAAAACAAACAAACAAACAAAATAAAACCACTAGAGAGAGTAAATTAAGTCAAGGCATAAAATCATGACCCTATGTTACTTAATAAATCCTGAAATCAAAAGTGACTTAAGGTTTTGGTTCTTTTTAAATGACCATGGCGCAAAAATTTTCATTTTAAAGAAACCTAGTAATGTTGTAATAAGTAAAGTAATTTACTTATTAAAAAATGTTTTAATAAGTAAAAATAAACCACATCCAAGGATATTTGGTCAGCACTAACTGGCCTTGATAGAGGTATTGGAGAAAACGTTGGGGAAAGGGATGGGGCATGATGAGGAATGAGAAAGGGACAAGGTATGTTCAAAATACATTGAATGAAATTCTAGATGAACTATAATCCACCCACTCACTCCCCACCCCGCCTCAGACAGGGTTTCTCTGTAAAGCCCTGATTGCCCTGGAACTCACTCTGTAGACCAGGATGGTCTCGAACTCCACCTGCCTCTGCCTCGTAAGTGCTGGGATTAAAGGCATGTGTGGCTAACATTAGTCAAAATTATTAGCTGTTGTTGTTGTTGTTATTATTATTATTATTATTATTATTATTATTATTGTTTTTTCAAGACAGGGTCTCTTGGTGTTGCACTCAGAGATCTGCCTGTGTGTTTCCAAAGCTAGGATTAAGAGCATGAGTCACCACCACTACCTGGCTTAAAATTATTTTTGAAAACATAAGAATTGCACTGTGTAAGTGGTTACGATGAAATGGAAATTCAGCAACCTGATAAAACTGCTTGATTCATGCACCAGCACTTTACAATTAGTCATTAATGCCAGGTGAACGACAATCTAAGATTTTAGTATATGTGCTGCCGAAGCTAGCACGACAATCTAAGATTTAACTTAGAATTTCAGTACCAATTTTAAGCTTTATTGACTTAATCAGTGAGTGACAGTGATTCGAAGTATGAAAATTAAGACTTTTTAGAAAACTTTCTGGTTCATACACTTAAAAACAAACTTTAAAAGGTAAAGCAGAAAATAACCTGATTGACTGTCATCAGACTCATCATCTTCATCATCCTCTTCGTCTTCTTCCTCATCGTCTTCCTCCTCATCCTCATTTGAATCCTCAGATTCTTTACTACTGGGAATGTCTGAATCTGTTCCTCTAAACTGTTCCACCAAGGTCGCCGCCACCGCCGCTGCCGGATGGGTGTGATGGTGCGCTTTGAGTGGAGCTGCATCACCACTGACCCGCTTCTCCTTCCCACCACCGCTGTGCAGGATGGGCGAGGCGGAGGGCAGTGGCAGCGCTGGAGTCTGACTGCAGGGTGTTCTCCGCCCACTCGTGCTCAGATTGACAGGTGAGGAGAACGGGGTGCTGCTTGAGACATTTTCGGTAATCTTGTTCTGCATTTTCGTTTTGGTAGTTAGTGCTAACGGAGCTTCTTGAATGACACTTTGAATGACTCCATTTGGTTGGTGATTCCCTAAAAGTGCATTTGTCAAAAACGGATTAGGGTGGTTGCTATCTAGTGGGAGTTTTGGATGTGCTGGTGAGCTGGAGGTCGCTTTCGTATTTGACAAAGCTGCAATAACCTTCTTCAGGCTCTTCCCCGACTCTTGTTTCTTTACTTGTGATGGGAATGTCTGCTTATATTGTTCCTGGTGAAACACAAGTTGAAAACAAAATGAGAAGACCAAGAGCCAGAGACTGCTTCCTTACACTATGCCGTCCAGGCCTGGGGAAAAGGATGTCAGCAACAGCAAGGCGTTGTCAGACCTTTCTTAGACATGTGTTCACACTCTCATCTCTTTTAGCCACTCTACACACATGCCTCTTGACTGTCCCCTCTCCTGACTGCTGCTCTCATGTTCACAATAACACAGTCCTGAAACCCGGAAACTGTCTCCCTCCCCCTCCAAAAACTCAAAACAAAAACAAGTACTCCATTACACTGTCTTTGGATTCTTTCATGAAATATAGCTCAAATTTAGGACATGCTGTTAATTCTTCCTTTCTGGCTCCTAATAGATACCATATATGAGTGTAAACTTTGTATTTCATTAGTTTTCTTTGATCAGCTTCAGGAAGCCCTATCAACCTTCCCAACTCAGTTACATGCAAATCATTTCATGGTTGGTCACTAGGCAGCTTTCTAGCTGGCCGGGCGACCGCTAAGGCCAGAGTCACCTGGCACCTTCCTCCTCCCACATTTTGCTAAAATCATTTGTCTACATGAACACAGGAGCATGAAACACTGTCCATACTTGGAGCTCTATCTAACTCAGCAGTTTTCCACATGCCTCTTGGACAGAAACATTCCTCACTCCATCCCCGGGTGCTCTACCTGACTGATATGCCATGATGAATTAGTAGATAGGCTAAGTTGGCTTGAACTCCAACTCTCAAATTCTGGGATTATAGCATGTGAGCCAAACACTTGGTTCTCTAAGTAGATACAGTTTAGACAGGTCTATGTGTATAATGCTTTAAACAGCTAAGTTTCTGAAATTTAAATTTCATTTAAATTTCCGAAGCAGAAATTCTCACTTATGGTCTGCCAGAAACATTATCTAGAGCCCTGTTCTTGAAACACACCTGAGACTAAGAACTCTAGATTACAAAGTGAGTTTCTGAGGGAGAAAAATGTTCTGTTTGTTTCTTGCTTTTAGAGATAGACTTTTTTTTTTTTTTTGGGGGGGGGGGTTTTCCAGATAGGGTTTTTCTGTATAGCCCTGGCTATCCTGGAACTCACTCTGTAGACCAGGCTGGCCTCGAGATAGACTCTTATTCTAGAGTCCAGGTCACCCTAAGCACATGATTACCCAAGGTTCCTCCAACACACTACAATTTTCTTACCTCAGCCTCAGCTGACATTAGAGACATGAGCCATCATATTCAGGTTATTTTCAAAGCAAAAATTTAAGGTACTGGTGGGTCAACTAGGAACTGGGTCTAGGTCAATAACTGATTATTCCCAGCATGCACAAGGTTCTTGGGTTCAATATCCAGCATGGGAGGAAAAACAAGTGAAATACAATGATCTTGGGAAAATTTTTAGACAAGAAATTCACAAAATTTACTTCTATAAGTAAAAATTAAAAACCAGATATTAAAAATCTGAAATAGTAGTTCAGGGGCTAAATTTATTTAAGACTACCGGCTGCTCTTCTAGAGGACCTACTTTAATTTCCAGCAGATATACATATGGTGGCTCACAATTGTCCGTAATTCAAGTACAGAGGTTCCCATAAACTCTTCTAGTCTCCCTGGGTACCAGGCACACATGCAGTACACAGGCATGCATGCAGAAAAAAAAAACTCCATTCAAGTATAATAAGAAAATAATTAAATCTTTAAAAAGGAACTACTTGATAATAAAAAACATGTAGATTTTACTGTTATAATTGAGATAATATATAATGATTTAGAATTATTAAAATATATTTTGTTAATTTGTTTTGTTTTTCAAGACAGGGTTTCTCTGTATAGCCCTGGCTATCCTGTAACTCTCTCTGTCAACCAAGCTGGCCTCAAACTATGGAAAAACCACCTGCCTCTGCCTCCCGAGTACTGGGATTAAAGGTGTGTGCCACCACTGCCTGGTTTATTTTGTTGGTTAAGAGCATTTATTGCTCTTGCAGAAGGCAACAGGTCAGTTCCTAGAACCTAGATGATAGCTCCTAACCAACCACAACTCCACTCTGAGGGGAGCTGACCCCGCTCTTCCAATGCCCTTGGTTATCGAGTACACATGCTGTCCATTCTAGCTCAATACAGCCAAAGCAGACACACAGCAGAAAAATTACATTACTCAAATAATTCTTTGTAAACAAATGCTACTATATTCATACAAAAAGCAACCCCCAGGAAAATGTTAATTAGTTATTTATTCAATATGTCCCTTTGGTGTATATACTATGATTCTCAGATAAAATACCTTTATAAATCTGTGATACAATTTTCTGACAGAAAACTCCAATGTGTTGTATCTCTTAGAATACAGCTGGCATATAATAACCCTTTTACTAATATATGATTCCTTCTAATATTAGACTACATGGTTCAATGAAAGGAAATCATACACCGTACATTCCTATTTTAATTTTCAGCAACCGCTCCTTGCTATAATTCTAAAGACTCTTATACCATAAGTTTATACCCACAGGTTAACAGGAATAAACAAAAAGATTATTGCATTTATCCCAAGGCTACTGTCAGTTAATCTTAAGAGCATACATGATGTTAGGAAAGGGTCTAAAAATAGTGTGTACAATCGCTGTTTCAGAGCATCAATTACCCACATGGCATATGGGGAGAGACAGGCTGAGGTGTCACCCTACACCCAATGCCCTACTTCTCTGTCCCTTGTCTTAGTTTCAGCAAATACAAAATATCCTACAGATCAGACCTGACTTACATAGGTCTATCAAATTCTACTCCATGTCTATATACAATGAATTTATACTTATTAATTTAAATTACATGTTCACAATGTAAGCACTGAAGGAATTAATGATAGAAAATAAGTCAGAAGTTCATAGACTAAGGATAAGGCCAAAGAATAGCAGGTAGCATGGAACAAAAAAGACTGTCGTAAAAAGTAAGCAAAGCTCAGTATGTTATAAAGTACTCTATAAAGAAAACTATATCAAGAAAAGTATTGACAAAATGCTCTGTAACAGTAAATGAGGTGTACAGATAACATCATTTAGAGCTGAATCTAATACAAATCTAATCACATGGCTTGAGAGATGATTAAGAGATGATCAGTGGTTAAGAACACTTGCTGTTCTTGCAGAAAATGCAGATTTGGTTCACAGCATCCACAGGTAGCTTATACCCAACCATATGTAACTCCAGTTCCAGGGGATCAGATGTCTATGCAAACACCAGACCTGGACACACACACACACACACACACACACACACACACACACACACACACACACACATTACACAGAAATACAAGACATTCATACATAAAGGAAAAAAGTGTTTGCTTAACTATTTGCAATTAATTATTATCATTTAAGTAACTTATGTATACTTTTGGAATGGTCTTTATACAGTAAAAACATAAAATTTTAATTAGAATGCCTGTTGTAAACCCCTTTAACTTTGAACTTTCGTTTGATACAGTAATAGCAAGTGACTTTAACCTGAGTCTTACAGAGTTTCTTTACATGATTTAGTATAGACATAGGACTGTATGTGTAATGATCCTAGCTTTCGTTCATTAAGGGAATATATAACCCATTTAAATTATTTGTTACTTATTTTATGTACATGAATACACTGTAGCTGTCTTCAGACACACCAGAAGAGAGCAACGGATCCCATTACAGATGGTTGTGAGCCTTATGGTTGCTGGGAATTGAACTCAGGACCTCTGGAAGAGCCATCAGTGTTCTTAACCACTGAGCCATCTCTCCAGCTATTTAACCTGTTTAATAAATGGCTTTTCAGTAACCATATAATTACATAGTTTATTTTTGTATGTGGTACACGTGTATGTACACATTTGTGCACTGCTGCATTGCACAGGCCAGAGGAGGACATTGATTGAGTTCCTCTATTGTTTTATGCTTGATTCTTTCGAGACAGGATTGCTTGTTGAATGTGGAGCTAGGTAGGCTAGCAGATGGCAAGCTCAAGCAATCCTCCAATCTCCACTCCCCACAGTGGTATGCTACCGTCACACATGGACCAGGTCTGGCTTCTTATGTAGGCGCCAAGAATGCAAACTCAGCTGTCTCTCTCACCCAGCAAGTGGTTGGTTGTTCTCAAAGAGCATCGCCCTAGCAGGGAATTATTTTAAAGAATTATTTATAACAACATTATGGAAACCAAAAGCAAGTACTTGTTTGGAATAAAAGTAACTCAGAGATAGCTCTGTGAATTTATATATCTAAAAATGAAATAATACATTAATGAAAGTTTAAAGCCAGACAGTGTAATTCTTAACTTATTTGGCTTAGAAAGGAAATTGTCTGGTGCTGATAATACTTGCTGTGTTTGAGGAGTGCATTACAAGTTATATCCAGATCACTGGTCACTCTTAGATCCGTGCCTACTGCATCTGGCTACACATCTCAGTTATCAAGGAAGCTTTTAGCTCTACTACAACAGTCTGGTTTAATTTCTTTCACAAAATATTTTTCTTAAACTTTCTCAGATGATCTAATTCAAAATCTGGCTTCAGAACCTCAAAATTTATTCAGATCATTTGTTTCTTTGATCTAGTTCATAACATCATGAGTTGAGAATACAGAACATAGGGAATTTTTTCTTTTTCTCTCTTTCCTTTTTCTTTCTTTCTTCCTTCCTTTCTTTCTTCCTCTCTTTCTTTCTTTCTCTCTTTCATCCTTTCTTTCTTTTTTTAAAAAAGAAAATGCAGCTTGTTATATTGTTAACAATGAGGGCTGTAGGGCAGTGAGGTGGCTTAGCAGACAGCCAGGCCTGCCACTAAGCCCGAGAACCTGACTTTGATTCCCAGGACCTACATGGCAGAAGAGAAATGGTTCCCACATATTTTAGGGCTCATGCACATATGTGTACATGGACACATACCCACACACAATCAACAAAAGTGTAAACAAAGAAATGAGAAACGAATAAGGATTCTAGTACCAAATAGCTGTCATTTGGATTTTAACTACATCACAAATATGGTCCTGTGAGAGTTTCTATAAAGAACTGAATTATTAAATTGAGTTATATAAGATTAATTCTATAAATCTTAAATTTATCACTTGTAAATGGAGCTAAGAGCATTAGTAACACTAAAATATGATATTAATTAATTAATGAGTAAATGTAGGTTGGCACTTAAAAATCAATAGCCAGAGTTATGGATATGGCTCAGTGGCTAAGGTGGCTTGCTCTGCAATCATGAGGACCTGAGTTCAAATCTCCAGAAGCCACTTAAAATGTCAGCTACTGTAAATTCAAAAGGACAGTTCTGGTAGGGCAGGGAGAAAGAGCTGGGGAGCTTCAGGTTAGCCAACTGCCAAGCTAATTCTACACTCTATCTCAAACGAATGAAGTGGAGCTTGAAAGAGTGGCGCATCTGACATCCCTCTCTGGGCTCCATACTCATGCAGACAGAATCACCTGCACACCAAACACACAATCCACAGACATAGAAAATTAAAAACTAAAATCAACAGAAATATAGGAATACACTACCATACTAATGGTAAAAAGGGTTTTTATATATTTTAAAAACACATTATTATATATAATGTGTTATATATAAAATATACAATATATTTAATAAATATATTTAATGAGTACACATCTATAAAATATAAATGTATTTATATTTAAAATTTATATTTAACAATCTGTAAATTCTAAGAGTAAAAGAAATTTATGTAAGAGTTAATTCTTTCAACACAGAACACAGTGTTAGTAAAACAAAGAGGCATTAATTTTAAACAAAGTAACTATAAAACAAATCCTTCCTCGATTATAATAGACTCTTACTACCAATACAGGAGAGCATGGGGGTGGAGGCAGGATGACACAGCAGTGTTTCAGAAGCTCGGGAGACAGGTATGTATGTGAGTATAAAACCTCTGCCACTCAACAAAATCTTTTCTCCTCAAACAAAAATCTTTTCTCACAACAAAGCCTTTTCTCCTCTCCTCCATCCCAGTGCCATGCTCCGTGCTCAAGGATGCGCTCCACTAATCGTACACCCTAGCCCCACTTGGCTTCTAGCAGTAAACTTCTTGTGTACATGATATTTAGCTTACCCGTTTGGATCGCAATTCACTGGTCAAAGAACTAGATTCTTCAGAGGTATTTTTATTCCCTGCTTTAAGTACATCAGGAGAAGGAACTATGAGTTTCCTGTAAGTTTCCTTTTTGGCTTGATTTACCAAAGACAAAGGTTTCACATTGGACACCAGTCCCGTCGATTGTATTACACTGGTGTGTTTGGTCACAGACTCCTCCTTTGCCTGAGAGCTTTGGAAAATAAATGGAAGCTGCTGTGACAGAACCTGAGGCTGCTTCTGCTGGGACTGGAATGATGGGTGCGTCTGGGACTCAGACACAGGAGGTAATGGCTGGTGTGTTCTTCTTTCCTGGGCTTTTTCAGTCGCTTTCTGTCCATCTGTTTTTGGGTCTGTAATACCATGTAATAGCACCTGGAAATAAAATTTTAAATCCTTGAGAAAGTTCTGCTAATCACTAATGACAGAGACATGACACAAAGCTCCCTAAAACATAACCAAACACCCTTAAAGGTAGCGTTCTGGATGAAAGGACTGAAGGTGAAGAACGGGCACAGAATGGAAAAGAGGTCTCCGACTGCACTGGCCATGAGCTCTGCATGCAAGTAAAACAGACCTGGTTGTTACTTTTGTGTTGTGCTTCGCTCTCTGAGTCAGAATCTTCGTCTTCACTCTCCTCAATACTTTGATCTTCTTCCTCTTCCTCTTCCAGATCGTCTGAGTCACTGCTGCTAATGCCTTCACTTGAGGTGTCTGACGATGTGCCTGAGTCACTATCACTGTTGCTAGAACTTTCCATAGCCTTCTTCCTTGGTTTCTAGAGAAAGAGTCATTATTTGTCAAGACTATTCTTTAAAAATGAATTCAGGCTTCAGTAGAAGGCATGCTCTTTTAGTTTTCAAATGATATCTTCAATATTAATGCACCATTTTCAACAGAGAAAGCACATGCCATAAGGGTTATTATTAGCTAACTTATCTGACAGGACATCATCATTATAATTTGTAAATTTTGACATGACTAGTCACTGAATGTATCTGCCCTATTAATCTGTTTAGAAAAAAGTCATTTAAAAAAATGTTATGAAGTAGGGAGTTTTGTAACCTGAGAAAAATCCCTATACTCTTCAATTTAAAACTATATCGAAGTCGGGTAGTGGTGGCACACGCCTTTAATCCCAGCACTTGGGAGGCAGAGGCAGGCCGATTTCTGAGTTCAAGGCCAGCCTGGTCTACAGAGTGAGTTCCAGGACAGCCAGGGCTACACAGAGAAAATGTCTCAAACAAACAAACAAACAAACAAACAAAAAATTTATATCAAATAATTCTGTTGTTTAATATAAAAGTTGTATTCCTATACGTAGAGCATAAAATATGGCTTTAACAGTAGACACTGACATATGTAGAACAGTTAAAATATAAATCTATAAATATTGTACATATGTAGAGTTACTTACATCACAGCTGTGCTTCAAATAGTGCACCATTCAAAACCGCTCACAAAATAATGACACAGATTTGATATGTAGTAGTAAGCAGACAGACTTTGACCTAAGACAGGCCAGGCTTTTTCAGGCACCCACTATAACTGTGTGACACAGTGAATCTTTGTGCATATGTGAGAGGAAGGGGAAGAGATTGTTAGTATAAAAGCAAACAATGGCATCCAGTTCTGAGTGATAGCCAGAAGACAAGGCAGACAGCAAAAGATTTCTGGAGTGGTGGTGAGGAGTGAAACCTTTATAAAAATATTTCCTATCAACTCAGTACTCAGAAGGCAGAGGCAGGAGGATCTCTATCAATTTCAGACTATCCTAGTGTACATAGTGAATCCAGGCCAGCCAGGGCTTCATAGTGAAACTTGTCTTAGGGGGGAAAAATTCACACAGGGAGAAAAAAAAACCTGTTTCTAAAATATTCAAGGCTTTATTGGAAAAAAGTATTGAAAGCTGACAGAAGGGGTGGGTGCCTGTAGTGAAACAGGTTCTTTCTTGCTTACAACATGTACAAGACCTCCTGCAGTGCAAGCCAGCAAAAGCTCCAGAATGATGGGGAAGGTGCTCCTGTAGTTTCAGGGCTTCCTGAGAAGCTAGTGGCGACTGATGGCCACAGGGAGAAGCAAAGGTACCTTTCTTAGGGATGCGGGCAGTGAGGGGTTACTCACGCTCCAACGGGTGATCATACACTCATGTACATATAGGCAACGTGACATGGGTAATGAGGAGGAGGGGAGGGAAGAGAAGAGGAAGGGGAAGGAGTACATCTGGGGAGGAGTGCATACAAGCACAAGTACACATCAGCAAGCACATGGAGTTGGGAGGGGAATGTGGGAGAAACTGGAGCAGGAAGGAATGGAGAAGATAGACTAGATCTAAACACAGTATAGGGATGTATGGATATTAAATACTGTGAGATGAACTATAATAAACATCACATGAGATAAACTATAAAAAGTTAGGTCACATCATACAAGCTGACTGATAGGAAGCGATACTGAAAAGATACTGCAACACGGTGACATACAACTCGTAGCCAATCCCTACCACTCAGTAGCATTTATTGTCAGACAAAGAAGGAACTATTGAAAAAATAAATAAATTACAAGTTTCAATCCACATAAATACAGATTTCATGACCACTGGCACTGGGGGACAAAAGACAGAAATATTTTTCTATAATTGAAAGCCAACGGAAGCTGCAGTTTTGGTTTCCATAGAAGGGCCTCCCACAGGGGACTAAGGGCCTCGTCATTCCCTGTGGCATCTTCCCTGTTTCATCCTCTCTAGGGCGATGAAAAACTGAATCTGAGTGGTGTAGGAATAGCAAGGCGAGAAAGACAAGCTAGGTAGAGGCCAAACGGAAAGAACAGTATTAATGTTAAATCTACCATTTGGCAAAGGAGCCAGTATCTGTTATGGGTATCTAAGCATAGCTGGCAAGCTATGCACCTGAGCTGAAATGACCGCTTCTGACTAGAAAGCAAGCGAGTATGGCATAGATACATAGAATTTCATCTCAACATTCACACTGCATATACACAATTTATTTGTAAAGATAACAAGGGAATGGGGACTATACATCCTTCATGTGTATTTCTGGTGGTGAAGGTACATAAGCTTAAGGGTATAGAAGAGTCCATTCACGCACAAGGAGGGAGATCACCATTCATGAACAGTCAATGGGATTCTGATGAAAAGGATGACAAAGCCCTGGAAAGCTCAGAGACAACTATGAGAACTAGAGCAGCACTCAAGAAAGAGCAGAAATAGGTTTGAATACCAACAATTTCATTTCCACAGCTCCTAGCAATGAAGTGTGTGCTTTATTTGCAAATTAAATCAGTAATGTCGCTTTGTTTTTGCAAATACTGCTTTAAAATTATCCTGAGTTCATAAAAACAATAAAAGGAGAGACGACTAATTTTATTCCATTTTATCTCAGAGTTTCTTAGAACTCTGGTGGATGTTCATTTATCACTGTATACTTTTGTTCAGTATCTAGACAAAGACATGTTCAAGACTATTATCTGCTAAATACAGGTGCTAAAATCTTTGGGGATTCAGGATATGAGAAAATTTGCTAGTGAGAACAGGAGACATGAATCAATGACTTATAAAGCTGTGAGTGTAAAGAGCATTTATAAAACAGAGGCACGTGCTGGGGGACAGGCAAGGATGCGGTTGCTGTCATCAGGTACAGTGTGAACTGAGGCTCACGGGAGACAGCACACTTATGATGATATACCATTGGAACACTGCAGGACGGGGAAACAGCCATGGAGAAAGCCACTAACTGAAACGTGCTGCACACAGTCAAAAGGGAGTCAGCGAGATCAGTTGCAGCACAGTGAACTAGGAAAGAGCTCCAGGAGATAAGGAAGGGTGGGCCAGGAGACCTCTGCTCAGAGGGCTCAGGATAAGAGCAAAAGGGTAAGTGCGTTTTATCTTAAGAGCAGCAGATACTGCTCCAAGGAGTAACATCACAGGACGACCACAGAAAATCTGCACTTTCAATTTAAACATTTGACATTTAAGTCCACAGCTCAGTACTATTAAGTACATTCAGACACATAATTATCAGAATATACGTTCAGAACTCTTTTCATCTTGTGGCATAGATAGTCTAAATCCAAACATTAAATACAAACTCCTGGACCAGTGAAATGGTGGCTAGATCATATTAAAATTCTGTAATTTGTGCTTGAATTTTTGGGGGGGGGGTCACTGCATACTTTGTTCATAGCAGCTCAGTCATTTTATATTCTTTAACATTTTTAAAAGATGGCATTTGCTACACAGAACAGAAATGTATATAGTTGCAAGAGTAGAATACATTCAACCTTAGATAATTTTCAAACAGGTCATATGTCTATAAACTCTAGTCAGAACTACATGTGTTCTCACCATCCAGGAAAACTCCGTACTTATCAGTGACTCTGATGATCAATGCTATGCCCTCAAGGATGGACATACAAAATATCTCAAGAAATTTCAGACTATACATGAAAAGAGCTAATGAGGTAACTTTATAAAGCTTTTAATCTTGAAAATAATGAGTAAAAATGCAGAATATTATGTTCACCTTAATTAAGCAATGTTACCATAATACATGTTGGTACATGTATTACTTAAAAGTACTTGAGATTATATGAAATCATAAATTTTATGTTATGATTAAATCCTAAGATTAAAACTTGACTTACTATGCAATTTCTGTATACTGTAACTTTTATTGAGTTTTTTTATATGTACCAATATAGTGCCTTAGATCTGCCTGAACAGTTAGCAAAAGAGGGGTACATGTAGTTAACTTTCAATATGTGCTCCTCATTATCAAAATAAGAGGTTTTGGTGAGTAGTATTAATCTGTTTAACAATATCCGTGCAGACTCCTTCACTAAGAAAAGAAAATTGAGGCTCTTTCACATTCACACCTTACAAGTTTTTGTGCAATGTCCTGAACCTGTTGGACACTTTAGATCAGATGACATACAGTTTAAAAGTACAGACAAGGGCTGCAGAGATGGCTCAGGGGTTAAGCGAACTGACTGCTTGCTCTTCCAGAGGTTCTAAGTTCAATTCCCAGCAACCACATGGGGGCTCACAACCATCTCTAATGGGATCCAATGCCCTCTTCTTGTATGTCTGAAGACAGCTGTAGTGTATTCATATAAATAAAAATAAATAAATCTTTAAAAAATTTAAAATTTAAAAGTACAGAAGAGTGGCTTTTAGAAATATAATACAGACAGATCTCCAATGATGCAAGACATCTGCATCACACAGCACGGAAGGTAAGAAAAGGCAATGTGTCCTGTCCCTCCATGGGTGACATGCAGAGAAGCCAGGGGGAACTCAGAAACAGGCCCTTGTTGCTTACAGTGCTAGGACTGTCCTTGGAAATACTCCTAAGGGAGAGCTAAGAGCAGCTGGAGAGAGCGGGTGGGGAGAGTAATTGGTCTAATGAGATTATATGAAATTTCCCACAACAGACACTTTCTTAGCTTTCTTGCCCCTAAACTATAGACTCTAGAGTTAACATGTTTGCCTTCAAATTCTGACTCAGCCACTCACAGAATAATTACTTTAGTGCTATTTTCCAATGTATACTACCACCCATCAATGCACAGGGAAAACTGAAATCACTATGTACAGCAGTTAGAATAGACCTGGCATCTAGCATGTCTCCATCAAGCCTAGCTCAGCAGCATGATGCAAGTTGTGTGTGTGTGTGTGTGTGTGTGTGTGTGTGTGTGTGTGTGTGTGTGTGAGAGAGAGAGAGAGAGAGAGAGAGAGAGAGAGAGAGAGGAAGAGAGAGAGAGAAAGAGAGAGAGAGAGAGACCCTAGGTTCAATTCTCACCATTGAAGAACTAAAAGAAACAAAAAGCTTGACTCATAACAGTTACTACCAATATTATTTGTAAAGGTCCTCTGAGTTTTAACTGGCCAAAACATCAGCACTATAGTATAAAAATATATACTTCTGGTAGTCTGACTTCTAAAATATTTCCCTTATATACTGATCCACTTTGTACTTGTTCTTCAGAAAACAGCTTACCTTATCTTTGATTTTGTCGGCTCTGGCGTCCACAGGCTGACTTTTGTTTTGTTCCTGATGACATTTTAGGTTTCCTCCACCTGAGCTTGTGCTTTGATTCTGTCCCATGGAACTTGAAGCAGGAGTGGATAGTACAGATGTATTGACACCAAGTACAGATGCTGCACTGTTTCCATTAACTGACCCATTTATACCTTGAAAATAAACAGGTTTATAAATTGAGACAGCATTTGGCCAGAACAAGGAGTAGAGTATGTATTGTTGTGTATGGATAACTGTGAGTGAAAAGGGACAGACACTAAAAGTCACATATCATTCCTCTACATAAAAGATTCATAATGCATACTGTAGAAACAAGGTACAAACTAATCCTCACAATGGGCCTGAGAGGGGGTTATTTTAAAGGGTGAAGAATTGTTGGAGATAAAATTTTAGAGTATGTTGGAGGGTGGCCAATATGCAACACTGTGAATACATTAAATTCAACTGAATTATTCACTACCATTAAACTGAGTGACTATCATAGACATTAAACAAACATGTTTAGAAAACAAATCACATGTAAGTACTGTCCTTTTAGAAACACTCAATATGAATAAGCAATGGGCTAGCTAAAACACCACAACTTCTAAACACTCTTGTAACAATACTTAGAGACCACAGAGATACTGATCATTTAGAAGAAAAATACAGTAGTACGGTAGTGGTTTGGATAAACTAAATTTGAGGAGAACCAGCATTCTCTCCTGAGTTCTGTGTAAGAGATAATGACATACAGAGGAGAGAGCTGTAGGACTGGGTTCAGACCCTGGGTAATTCACATCAGTATATCCTAACACAAGTATTTAACCTTCGTTGCAAAATCAGGAGACTTGTGAAATGAAAGGACTGTTATAAGGATCAAGAAAGATGATATGGAAGCAACTAGCACAAGGCTGAAAAATGTTCTTAAAGCCAAACTGCTGCAAAGAGGTGTGGAGGGGTTTCCCCTCCTTCACTCGCACCGATGTGAGTACCTTTCTCAAGACCATTTCGACTGCTCTTCCCAGAAGTTCTTGAATGGAATGATGAATCGTGATTCTGGGCTGGAGGAGCAAACAGTGGTGGGATTCCCAGTAATGGTGGAAAGAAGGGCGCTCCTGCACGAGAGTGACCATCCGTGGTTCGCCACCACTCTGCACCTCCAAACCAAGCAGAGCAAAGGAAGAACAGAGTGAGCTTCACAAAGCAGGTGGTGACTATTTGTTGCATTTTATTGAAGAAACAATGTTTCAAGTTTCGTCCAAGACAGAACTGCTCAAATCACATAGCTCTGAGAATCTTCTCACTGTAAACCTATCATTTGAATTTGTATAATCATCTCATTACTGGGCCATGATTCAAGAATCTTTCCTTAACTGTTTTCTAGATTCAAGCCAAAAAGGATGGTTTTTACAATGAAAAAAAAAAAAAGCTAAAAACTTAGAATATAAAAAGAACCATTTAACTTCACAACCTACAGCATCTATTTACTTAATTAATAAGGAAAGGAAAAGAATTAAGTCTGTATTCATCTCAGAATTTAGTCTTGAAGTTCGCATCTGCAGCCTCTTATGATATACAGTAAAATTCCGAAACACATAGTTTTTAATTAAGAATCTAGTCTTATAAAGCTTCTAACTTTAAAATTTGTAAAGATAGCTTAAGTTTCCCTTACATTTCTCATGAATTACAGATGACAGTGATTTTTTTTTAGATGTACAAAATAACCAAATTGAAAAAAAATCATGGAATAAAATTCAGATATTCAAACAGTAGTTATTAAAACTCTTAAGGGAAAAAAAAGCCAATTTTTATAAAATGCATTTTTCAAGGAAGAGTGTAGATTAAAAAGAGATCTGGGGCAGGCAGTGGCACAGGTCTTTAATCTCAGAGGCAGGCAGATCTCCATGGTACCAGCCTGGTCTGGAGACTGAGTTCCAGGACAGCCAGGGTTAATAGAGAAACCATCTCAAAAGACAAAAAAAGGGGGGGGTCAGATTTTGGTAATCATCCAAAGAACAAATCCTGTATTGCCTCATACCACATCCTGGAAACAATCTTCAACTGGCTAATCCACTACATTTCCAAGTTAGTTCTCTTTCATACAAATCTCCTAAACAATATGGCATTATTTCTTTGACTGGAACAGATACAAGAACATTAGACTCAAACATCACTATGTGGATAGTATCAGAAGATTGTACTATAGGATCTTTAAAGAGTTCTAGGAACATGCCTTATTATGTAAGAGTGAAACATTCAAGGTCACTGCCATTCCCAGAGGTGTCATGAACAATTTAAGCAAATCACTGCAAAAGCCAATGCTGCAACTATGGTCATTTAGTGAATGGTACCCTGAAAACTAGGGACTAGAACTCTGTGAAAACTCCTGTCACTTAATCGCTGTCTAGATGCATTTAGATGGGGGAAGGGAGGGTGTGTGTTTTGTGGGAGAGAAGTAGCTGTACAATTCATTCCCAACTGCAGGCATAGGTTTGCAACTTAGTTTCCACTTAGTTGCTAAAACCAGACTCCGGCTACAATGTATTGCTTATACCTATAACCCACGGTTTAAGGCTGGACATAAAGAATTGGTTAAAAACTAAGTAGTCAGAGCACAAGATTCAAATGTGATAGGTATAATCAAACTCAGAAAAACATTACAATATACCTCAGAATGTCAGGTACACAGCAGGCATTAGAGAAAAATAATAGGGAAACTTGTACCTTGGGAGAGGCCAGCTCAGAGACAAACACACAAGATCAGTAGATAAAATAAAGAAAAGGACCATTCTTGAAGATAAATATCTGATACTATTTCAAATGAAATTACAACTTTTCAGTGAAAACTTTACAGAGATTTCAAATTGAGGAAAATAAGAAACACATTTTAGTCACAAAATAACTTACATACCAGATGGAAGATATTAAACAAAAGTAACATAAGTAGGTGCAAGATGAACTTCTAAGCAAATTCAAAATCCTAAGAAATGCTGCAGCAGCAGCAGCAGCAGCAGCAGCAGCAGCAGCAGCAGCAGCAGCAGCAATCATTTCCAGGGAGGAGTGCTAACATTTCAGACTATGCACCAAGTCTCCATCTGAGACTGCAGTACACTTCTCTGCAGCTTTGTTGGCACCGGGGTCTCACTAGTTAGCCCAGGTGACCCTCTGCCTTCCTTCCAAGGTTTACACTCACCTACCTGCATACCTGGCTCTGACAAAAATGGCAGAATTTTAAAATCACTCATATAGAAAAGCCTGATGCAACCCAAAACTTCACAGGTTATAGCATTAAAATGTAAACACAAGGAATTTCAAATATTCTAAAATGAATTTCATAAATTATTTCAATACATGATAAAATTAGATTATAGTAATATCTAATGTAAGTTTAAATTTGTTCTTTGAAATAAAAAATACCTTAGATGTATATATCTTCACAAAAAAGTTATACCTTACTTAAAATTGCTAATTATATCTATCTTCTTGTGACTTCCTTTTTTATGGGGAGACTTATTTCCTAAAGTATCCATTTGGTTACCCTTCTGAATTATAATTTATATATTTAAGTTATTGTACCATAGTGTAATTTAAAAGTAGT
Organism: Mastomys coucha; assembly: GCF_008632895.1. Taxonomy (NCBI): domain Eukaryota; kingdom Metazoa; phylum Chordata; class Mammalia; order Rodentia; family Muridae; genus Mastomys; species Mastomys coucha. Next base: position 46,892,494 of record NW_022196897.1, read on the forward strand.
TTTTTTTTAAATCAACCATAATCTCAGCCCATTTTTCAAAGAAGTGTATACACGTATTCAGAGTTTACCACTAATGCTTCTGCTTTATAGTTATCTATCCTTCAGCAACCCAGAAAATAGAGTGCTGGGGTATTTCTCCAGAACATTACCGATAAATAAGGGAGCACCTTACGTAGGTTCAAGAAGCATGTTGCTTCTTTATATCAGATGTTCTTAAATACTTTTCATTTATTTATTGTATGTATATATGTATATGTACAAGTCAGAGGGCAAAAAGAGGGAATTGGTTTTCTCCTTGTACCACATGGGTCCCATGAATTGAACTCAAGTCAAAAGGCTTGGCAGCAAGCTTTCCCACTGAGCTGTCTTGCTGATCCTAGGTTGGTTTTTATATTTTGAAAGTTCCATCGAATACACGTTATTTTTTAATACTCATTTGATCATCTTTTCAATATTTGGATTTAATACAGTATTTATAATATAGTTTAGAAATGTTCAAAAGCAGTACTATAATAAACTATCGCAAGACAATAAAAGTGCTGAAGATATCAGTAACACCTTAATTAACGTTAACTATTTAGATTTTATTTCAAGATCTTTGATTTCAGGAGGCAGAAGAAAAGGCAGGTAGATCTATGTAAGTTGGAAGCCAGCTTGGTCTACATAGAAAAATCCCAGGGTCTACATAGTGAGAAAAATTTAGTTCCTATTAATATATTAAGATTTGGTCCGGGCAGTGGTAGTGCACGCTTTTAATCCCAGCACTTGGAAGGCAGAGGCAGGCGGATTTCTGAGTTCCAGGCCAGCCTGGTCTACAGAGTGAGTTCCAGGACAGCCAGGGCTACACAGAGAAACCCTGTCTCAGAAAACCAAAAAGAAAAAAGAAAAAGAAGAAGAAAGAAAGAAAAGAAAAGAAAAGAAAAAAGACTTGGTCAAGACTCTGTCCACTCACAAAACTTTTTCACCATCCCCTCTTCAAGACAATAAAATTAAAGAAATAATGTGCCTCAAGAGATAATACTTGAAGTCTACAAATAACCACTTCTATATTCTCTCTTAGTAGTTCCAAAAGATACTTGGGTTCTTTTTAAAGAAACAGTAGATACTTTGTCAGCCACTAAAGTGGAAAAAATAGTGAGCTAGGCCCTCTTGACTAATGTGTGCCAGACACTGTAGACAGCTCTACACATGCTTGTCTCCCCAGTCCCTAGAAAAGCAGGCGATGTTTTAAGTTTCTCTCCCTAAAGCAAGCAATGTTTTAAGTTTACAGGTTTGAAAACCCAAGGCTGAGAGGTCAAAGATTTGTCCAAGGCCAGATTAAATCCAAGTCAATTTCTAGGTGGAACCAAGCTCTAGCAATTTAAACCGTGTCCCAGTAAAACACACGTCCTTGCTGAAAAGTAACACCAATCACTGCAGAATACAGTTGGATCAGGACTTTCAGGAAAATTTGTGTGAGCTCAGCTACTGTGTGTCCAGTCTACAGAATCCCATCTCACACTCGGCTTGGCCATGCACAAGAGCCAACTGCCTAACTGTTGTGGAAATGTATTCCAAATATGCCTTGGAAACATTTTTCAAATGGGAAAAAGTACAGAAAATTAAGATTGAGCCTCAACTTCCTAACAAAGTAGAGAAACATAAAAGCCTAAGTCAAGGTTCAGACTAAAAGGTACTTTTTCCCAGTGCCAGGTGTCTAACCCAGGGCCTCATATATGCTACACAAGAATTCTACCACAGAGGGCACTGCCAAGCCAAGTTAAATACCTGATTTAAAAATTAGGTAATGGGACTGGGGAGATAGTTTAGTCAGTTAAGCACATGCCACAAGAGCATGAGACCAAAATCAATCCCATGTAGAAAGTATACAAAGACAAGCACACACCTGGGAAGAGAGACAGAAATCTGGAGCTTGCTGGCTGGCCAGTCTCGTGAACCAGTGAGCTCCAGATTCAGGGGAACCCTATGTCAAAAATAAACATTAGAGTGACTGAGGAAGACACTTGACTTCAAAGTCTGGCCTTCCACAAATATATTCCCACATGTGTACCCATGAGCACATATAAACACACAGAGATACATGAAAATGTACATATATACACTGAACACACACTCAAAGCTGAGAAGAATTAAAACTGTACACTCACAGCATATTTTCTACATCCAATACTTTGGTAAAGGAACCAGAAACACTTGCCTTAATTATTGCATTCTATGGCAAGTGAGTATCCAACTGAGTACTGCATGCTTTAACACATATATCTGGTTTGCTGCATGGGATAAAACTTGGAGCCAGTTCTTGCCCCAGAGTCTAGCACAGTCCACTCTGCTGCTCAGTTTAATAAACAAACACTGCCTGGGCATTCTCAGGCTTTTCTCCTTTCCTTCAACACCATAAAGGTTGTTTACCTGGAAAAGATGTTAGTTGGGGATGTGCGGCTAAGGCTGTGGGTGTACCAAGTGTCCCCAAACCACCAAATTCTGAATGCCCTGAGCTGGCTGAATGTAGACCAAAGCCTGGGTGGCTGACCACTGGGAAGGCACTCGGCACTGTGGACAGGTTAAACGGCTGATCCCCAGCTGCTCTGAATAAATGTCCTGGGAGGGGGAAAAAAACACACTTAAAGTTGTTTAGATAAAACAGATGAGCGTTACCTGATTTTAGCATTCATGAAGCTTACAAAAATATCTATGCAATCTTTACATTATATTTCCTTCTTTAAGTTATACTCTCCAAACCATACAGAATGTTTCTAGAAACACAAAACCATTTGAAGGTACTCAAAAACGACTAGACGACCCTCAGTAGTTTGAATTTCAGATATTAGAACAAATGCTAAGAAAATAATTTTTATATATGAACTGAGGAAGTGGTCAGTTTTGTCAATACAGGTACATTGATATGACATCACACTCTTTTGTTCTTGAGAAAAATAAAAACAAATCTAACACTGAAAATCTATGAAACGGACCCAACTCAGTTACCAAGTAATCATTCAAATGATCAGACTCAGCGCAGAGATGTCACTTTCATGTGCAAAGTCAAAGTTCTGTTCTCTGACATTTCGTTGAGAAGAACATCCTGATTCCCAAGGCAGTTTGCACCAATGTAGTCAAATAGTGCCAAAGACAGCACAATTAATGCACTTACTAAGGCATTTCTAAATAAAGTCACAAATCCATTTGTAGTCAGCTGAAGAACAAGAAAAAAAAATCTTTCCTTTACTCACAGGAAATAATCAAGACACTTTACCCTCTTAGCATGAAAACAGAGTATTAAATCTAGTACTCTAGGTTTTTTAAAGAATTCACTTTGAATGGTAGGGCACACCTTTAATCCCAGTATTCAGGAGGCAGAGGCAGACCAATCTCTGTAATTGGAGACAACATGGTCTGTGTAGTGAGTTCTAGACCAGCCAGGACTACTTATGAGACCTGGCATGAAATAAATTAAATAATTTACTTTGCATATGAAGATGGTGATACACATGTGTAACTCTGTACTCAAAAGGTCAAGGCAGGAGGATTCAAAGTTCTAGGCCAATCTTGGCTGCATAAAGAGTTCAAACCTAGCCTGTGCTAATTAATGAAACTGACTCTTGTAGATGTAGTATAATGGAGGGCAGTCAAGGGCTTACCCAGGTTAGGATCTCCCAGGACTCCATAGGAAAGAAGCCCATCTACTCTGAATATTCCTGTGCTTTAGGTGTTCAAACAGAGCAACACTCTATTATCTCTGGTCCAGCTGTGACCATGGATGCCATTTTCATTAATTGATTAATTAATTCATGAAGTAAATTTAAGTTAAATTTAAATGGGAATACCTTTGCTTATCATTTAGCTGTCTATCAAATGTTAATTCTGATCTCCTGGTTCTTAAGAGAACAAGAGAAAGACCTAAGGACTCCCATAGACTGAGCGTTATGTTTTTAAATGAAATAATGCTAATACTTTTATTAAAATAAGAATATTCAATGTATATCTACAGGAAGAAGTTTGGATTCGGGGAACTGCTCCAGACAGTGAAACAATAGCTCCTGCCCCTGGGGAAGCCTGCGGAGGGTGTTTACCGGGAAGGCGCACAGGAGTCGGTAAGGCAAGAGAGCAGGGAGGAACACAAGTGCACTGGGGCTTGGGGTGGGTTTCCGGGCTTGCTTTACTTTTTTCACTTAGTTAGTTTATTAGTTTGTTCTGTCTGCACAGGCTTTCCCTATGTAGCCCTGGCTAGCCTGAAACATAATATGTAGGCCAGGTTGGCCTCCAACTTAGAGAGATCTGCTTGCCTCTGGTTTCTGAGTGCTGGAATTAAAGGAATGAGCTCCACACCTGACTAAAGACATGTTCTTGTGTGTATATTCTAATCAGTCAATATTTAAATTGTCCTTGTTTAAATCCAGAATAGAAAATTAGTGAAATTTATAAAATCTGAATTTACTTTTGAATTATTAAGGATTCTAGATATTGGCTTTGAAGCTGAGTTCAGACAAAACAGGGACAAATACAGTTAAGTCAACAATCACCATCTCTGGTTCTAACCAACTAAACCACATAAATCAACTTTTTGACTCAGTTGTGCCAATCAAACTTTTTTTTTTTTTTTTGAGACAGGGTTTCTCTGTATAGCCCTGGCTGTCCTGGACAAACGTTTTCTTTACACACACACACACACACACACTTCCTCCTCTACCTGTGTTTCTGACAAATGAGCTAAACTCAAAATTCCAGTTGTATAGACTATATAGTCATGTACTATTCACATATGAGCAAATATATGATATGTGTGCACATGTGTCCCTGAGATAGCATGTGGGTCCCTATAGGACAAACTTGGTGTCATTCTCAAGCACTGTACACCATTCCCTTCCAGACAGACTCTCTCTCATTTGTCTGCAGCACACTGACTGGATAGGCTGGCTGGGCAAGGCCCAGGAACCCACAGGGCTCCACTTTCTTGGGGCTGGACAACCACACTAAGTTTCTGATTTTTCCTTTTCTACATGAGTTCTAGCGTTTAAACTCAAGTCCTCAGGTTTACAAGCATGTTGCTTTTGTTAACAGAGATGTTTCACAAGGCCCATCTCATTTCTACTTAAAAATGTTAGTATTCAATTGTGCCTGCCAACTATATATATGTAGCCATGTCTTAATTTTAAAAAAACAAAACAAAAAACTGTGGGACAAATTTAAGCTCCCAAAACTACACAAAAATATTATGAAAAATTGAAAATGTTAAAATTAGTGATGGCTAAAACTGACAGAACAATTTTATGAGAACTAATGAATTAGCTTTAAAAACATGCATAAAATGTAATTAAGCATTAATTTCATTATTTTGAAGGAACAAAAGAACTAAATCTTAATCTCATGGGCAGAAAACATAAAATATCTGAATGCTTATCACTCCTGTAGCAATAATTAAAAATCAGGAAGATATCTGATCACAATAAAAGATTTTTAACTATAAAAAAGTGCTATAAAAGGGGGATCTTAATGTGTGATATCTTTATTGGATCTTCTTTTCCTTCCTCCAAATGTAAGCATTCTTAAAGAGGATCTTGTCCATTCCCCCTTCCTACTTCCACACCATCAAGGTTTTACCATCTCAGTGGGGGTGGACTCTGCCAGGGCTGGTTCCAAGAGCAGGAATGGAGTCTACTCATGCCTCCCCATTCCTGCATAGTCGGGCCAGGCCACCAGAGGACTGGACAGACTGAGTCCCACTGTGGTACTTTCCTCACACTCTCTCTTGCACTTCAAACCTCTGTCACTTGTTTTATATAACCCTATCTGTTCTTTACTATATTAGAATACGCTGCTTATTAACCAAGAACTACCCCTGAATCTCCAAATATGCTTCTGGATGTTTATATTATTCAACATCTATTTATATTATATCATGACTAGGATATAAAGTTATGCAGGAAAAATTCATTTCTTAATTTTTACTCTGTACAAAACATTCAATAAAGATCTCAGTACCTATTATAAGCAACAGAAAAAGATGTCTTTTAAAAGACTAAACTAATTCAGAGCCATTCTTTAAATTATTAAAAATATAACATCTTCTCTGAGGTTTATTTAGTCACAGGAGCAAATTCAATATATCTACTGTAGCTTTTATCTTTTTATACAGCAAAAAACTACTGTAAGGATTACACCAATGCTGCCAGGGCCTAGAGGAAGCCCGCAGATGTAAACCATCTTAAAATATGAACCTATTGCTCACAAGGGATTTTTTTTTTTAATGTTGTGAGCATTGTAGTATGTGTGTGTGTTACATGCATGTTCACACGTGTGGTCAGGAACACATGTACAAGTGTATGTTCAACCTTAACTTTTTCTCCATCACTTTCAAACATATGTTTTGAAAAAGGTTCTCTTTCTGAACCTAAAACTCTACGATTTGCCTTGTGGCAAATGAACTCCAGATGTGCCTGCCCTGATCTCCCCAGCACGGATAACAGAGTCTTACTATGCCTGTTTTTATTAAATGTGTGCTGGAGATCACAGCTAAGGTTCCCATGCTACTGCATCATCTCCCAGTTCCACAATGGGAACTTTAAATTAATCATAGGTAGGGATAGCATGATGGCTCCTGTTATCATCGACAATACAATTAAAAATGTAAATGACATTTCAAATAAAGCACATCATATATTACTGAGAATAGGACATAAAACAAAACATGTCAAAGAGGATCTATTAACTCCCTAAATATAAAACAAGATTTTCTGAATATTAGAAAATTCTATTTTTGGCCGGGCGGTGGTAAGCACATGCCTTTAATCCCAGCACTTAGAAGGCAGAGGAAGGTGGATTTCTGAGTTTGAGTCCAGCCTGGTCTACAGAGTGAGGACTACAGAGTCCAGAACAGCCAGGAGCTACACAGAGAAACCCTGTTTTGAAAAACCAAAAAGAAAAAAAGAGTTCTATTTTTCTACATTGATATACCTAATGTCAATATATGCTCCCAAATCAAACTATCCTGATTAAAAACAAGTTTTCTTTTTTTTATTTCTTTTAACTTTTATTGCATTATGATGAGAAAAGCTACATTATTTCAATTTGTCTGAATTTGTTAACATTTAAAAACCTATTTTAAGTAAATAGAATTAAATCACATTCTTGTTTCCCTTTTGTACCCCAACTCCTCCCAGAGACCCCCTCTTCAATACCTACAATATCTTTTTTGTCATATTCCTTAAAATTTATAAAATATTATAACAATAAGAATGAGTATTATAAAAGTTGTTTGATATAAAACAACAATCAATTTAATAGTGTTATGTAGATGCTTGTCTATAGCAATACTGAAAATACATACGTTTTTCTCAGTATAAATTTTAAATAACTCCAAACATATTAACTGTATATTTCAAAATAATACATCACTACTAGTATTTTCTTAAATGATTATAAATATATAAAGTCTTTTTGTTTGTTTGTTTTGTATTTAGTAGAGTTTAAAATCTTGGATTTTACTGTGGTACAAGCCCAAAATAAGAACAATTTTTAGACACTGGATGTCATTGTAATAAGGCTGTACTTCAATGACCTTCAAATCACCAAAGGATTTTACCTCCATTGTAGCTAAGCTGAGAGTTGATAGTTCTGCTGCGCTAGGAATGAATTGTAGACACGATTTTTGGATACAGACTTCCTGCTGTGGTCAAAACTATTTGACTTGAGTGAGTGACTTTATTCTCAGGCCACAGAGAACAGGTTACATTCACTTAAGAAATAGTGTGTGTATTAAAATGGTCTATCCATAAAGTCATTCACCAACTGTTTCAATGAACAATTGGTTCTGCTTGGAGGGTGGCACAGACATTAGGTGAGGGTAAGAATCTGGTTCATTTGGAAAAGCATTCATCTCAGAGAAAGAATAACTTGCAAAGTCCTCTTCTTCAAGCTTGATACAAGAGCTACAAATGTCAAGCAAAGCATTCAGTCTCACTCTTTGTAAAAACAAGTTTTCTTAAAGAAAATGTCTGCACACTTAGACCTTTAAGGCAGTATTGCTCCGTTTTAACTGAAGATGTTCAATTTGTGTGCTGTGTGTGCAAATTTTATTTTACTTTTAGTTTTTGCTTTAACTGATGATAAGTAACTATGGAAAACTTAGATAATGAAAATTTATGTACAGTAGCAACGTTAAGATTCTTAAATGATAAGCTGAATAGTTTTAGCACAACTTTTCAAGTCTACCAGGTGACACACTTAAATTTATTAAAAGCAGAAAGCAAATGCCAATATGTCAGTCACGAGGAATAGTATTATAAATACCTTTGTTACCACCATACACTTTTGTTACTCTGCTTTTGTTACTCTCAGTGAACAATAAGGTCTTTCCATCTCACCAGAAGCAAATAACAATACACAGACTGAAGTAATTCTCTGAGCCTAAAATATTTGTGAGCAAAGACTCCTATTGCTTTGGAAAAGTCCAAAAGTTATAGTAAACATAGTTTATATAAGAAACCAGCATGAGATATTGACTACCACTTGAACCAGCACCATTTGTTGACAATGCTGTCTTTTTTCCACTGGTTGCTTTTGGCTCCTTTGTTAAATATCAAGTGACCATATGTGTGTGGATTCATTTCTGGGTCTTCAGTTCTATTCCACTGATCTTCCTGCCTGTCTCTGTACCAATGCCATGCAGTTTTTAATTACTGTTGCTCTGTAATACAGCCTAAGGTCAGGGATTGTGATTCCCCCAGAAGTTCTTTTATTGTTCAGAATATCCTGGTTTTGTTGTTTGTTTGTTTTTTGTTATTCCAAATAAATTTGCAAATTGGTCTTTGTAAAAAAAAAAAAAAAAAAAAAAAAAAAAAAAAGGAAACCAGTATGAGAAACATCTAATCTTTAAAAACAGAAACAACAAAACCGAACCAAAGCTTACTCTACAGGCTATTTTTCTGTATGCCAGAACTATTCTTGATCTTTCAATGCTACACAAAGTTGCTGCTTTTGTGTCTACAATCTTTTAACACTGCCAACATGATTTACATCATTGCAGAATCAGTCTCTGGTTTGTAATCTGTAAAGCACTGCTAATGCTAGAAACTGGTATTCATTCAAATATATCCCATGGGTCTTTAAATCAGTCGTAAGGGAGCATATAGACCCAAACAAGTATAACTGAAATTGCTATCAGCTGAATAATTAAATTATCAGTTAATACATTGAATTCTTAACCATTTCAATGTCTAAGTATTTAAAACTCAAGGAAGATATAAATTTGAACTTTAACAAACAACAAAAAAAAATTCTTTAGTTCATGTGGATAGAACATTTTCCCACAAATAATCTTCATTTCATTCTTGTATTCTCTTATTTGGAGCCATTGAAGCCTTGTGTCTTAATATTTAGAAAGATGTATAGAATAGAAACAGATTCTAGTCATTCATTTATTTTTTTCTTGAGACAGGATTTCATAACGTAGCACACACTAGCCTTGGACTCAGTATGTGGCTTAGACTGGCAATGTCCTAGAGCCTTTCTTCTTCAGTGTATGCTGGGATTAAAACATATATGACCAACTTAGCTTATTTTTATTTTCAAATACTTATTCCAAGATTATTTTATAATCACAAAAACTGAAAAAGTAACAGCAAGTTCCTGTTTCTTTTCCGTAGCCCCTCCTATGGTAATATCTTACATACGACTATAGATCAATCTTTAAAGCCAAGAAATTAACCTTAATTAGGCAAAAAAATTATTGGCTTTAATCATATTTCCCACTAACACCATTCTTTGTCTTATTCAAGAATTTATTATATTGAATTTTGTGCTTTTAGCTTTCCTCAGTCAGCTACAACATTTGTCTTGTGCTTCAATGATGGATATAAAAATCAGAGATTGGAGTTTGTCTAATGCTTTGTAACAATCAGAAGTTCTACATCACTGAGGATGATGCTCAACGGCCCCCTCTCAGAGCAGGATACCCAAGGCCCATGTTTCTTTGCAGCACTGCTGATGTTAATTTTGTCACTAAACTTGCTGCCTGCCAGGATTCTCCACTGTGAAGTTAACTATTTCACTTCAGTGTTTTTTAATGAGAAAAACAAGTCAGTAAAAGCATGGGTTGCTTTGGGAACAAAAGCTATTAATTTGTGCCACTTCAGTCTAGGAGGTTAGAATAATTTTTTCTTTGTAACAAACATTTTTATGAAATCTACTGAAATGCTAATAAAAATCCACACATTTGATATATATTTAAAACATTCATTCAAACACTGCTTTATTATTAAAAGGAAAAAATAACTGAGAATTTCAAAGAATTTTTTTTCAGTAAACTAGAAAATGTTTCCCCACAATGAATAGAAACTATTATAACCAGCTTTCAAAACCACACAGAGCATATTGCTAGGGCTGTCCTCATAGCCTACTACAGTTAGGCAGTTTAGAACAGAAACTACTGCTAGAGGCCTAAGTCCGCAAGCTTGATGGCAGGGCATGCGCCCATGGCTACCTCTGGAGCACCAGGAAAGGAACTGCTTCGTCTTCTCTCCTAGCCTCAGGTATTCTCCTTTGTCCTCACTGGACATGCCTTGTACGAAGGCTATGCCTTGTAAGAGAACATGCTGAAACAATGTGATTTGGGCTCCAATACATCTTTTTTCTTTGTAATGAGAAGATACACTCTAACCCTAATACTGGGTTAATTACCAATATCACGTAACTGATTTGGGACATACTAATTTTCTTCAGTAACTTACTACTAAAGTCTCGAACAAAAACTACAAAGTCCTACTAGTAAAAGGTAAAATGATATTACAAGCATGCTTAGGTCCTTGAGTTCAGTCTCCCATTAAATATTCCTCATGTAAGAAAAGGTAGAGAGAGACTAAGAAGATAGTTCATGGAGCAGAAAAGCACTTGCTGGGCAAGCTTGATGAGCTGAGTCAAATAACTAAAACCCATGAAGCAGATAGGTGTGCATCTGTAATCCCAGCATGCCTAGCCTGGCGTGCCCTGTGGTCCAGCAGAAACAAGAGTGGAAGGGGAGACCTGATGCCCAGCACTCACCCTCTGACTTCCATAAGGATATGTGGTAGCACACAATAAAGAAATAAATAATAAAGTTTAAACTGAGAGAAAAGACAGTTGGACAATGGAAAGCCTTAAATTAAGACTCACAGAAACCTACAAAATTAGTACAGCAATTGCAGAAAAAAGAATCCATATGCTAACCATCAGTGTGATGTAGGTAACGGAACCCTGCTTGTGTCTACGAAACATCTAGGAAAACTTCTCGTATCCCTTAGCAACTCCACTGCCGGTAAACTTGAAAGCTGTCTGTCTTTTAGTTATGTCTGAACTCAGTCTCAGGTAGGTTTTTAAACATTGCCTCTTCAGTATGTCAAATGATTTTTTTCGTATTTACAAAAGAGCACTTTATTCGTATGTATTAAACAATGCTAAACTAAACAAGTTGCATTCCATCTTGATGATAGTGGACTGAACCTCATTACCTGTAAGCCTGCCCCAATTAAATGTTGTTCTTTTTAAAAGTTGCTTTGGTCATGGTGTCTCTTCACAGCAATGGAAACCCTAACTGACATACACCAGATGCGCACTCTCTAGGACACTGTTTTTATTGAGGGATAGGCCATAGAACCCTACACTCTGAAGTATTGTCTAATATGACATTAATGTACCGTCCCATAATGCTGTCACATTCTCCAACAGGCAGCACCTGATGATGTCACTTGGGTTATGCGCTCCTCGTACTGTCAAGAAAATATATGCACAATCTATAGAGTCTGCCTTACATCAGCTGCTTAGCTGGCCCCTGAGATTAGGCCTTGCAAATACAGTCTTACCTAATTAGTCAGAAAGAATAAAGGTTCACGTGAAACAAGATACAGGAAATCTAAATAAAATAATAAGAGTACTACTCACTTTCATTATCTGAAAGTTGATGTTATAAATACTTCTAATAAGTCTAAATATATACTCTGCATAAATAATGCTAAATATAAATAAAATTTAAATTTAAAATTCAAATAATGCTAGCAGGATGATTTATTTGGATGCTCTTTAACCCTAAAACAGCACTGACCTCTCTCCTGCTTCCCTAAACTAGGAAACAGGCTGCTTATTACTTCAATGAGGTCACTGATCAATTTGCACCAGACCTGGGGGTTATTTACTAAAATTTGATTCAGCTTCATGCAGCCATTCAGTCTGTCAGTGCTGCTCATGACCTTAACAAGCAGGACTCCCTTGATGGTACCCATGCTCTTATAGGGTCTAGCTGTGTCTCAAGAATTTGCAGCAGATGACCTGACTCTGAATTACTGACTTGACAGACTGATCGATTGATTGATTGTTATCTCCTTCCCAGTCCTTCAAAATACCTAAGAAGAAAGGTTCTCTTTCTGCTATATCTGGGAGAGTTGCATCAAAATATCCCTTTAGAATTTCTATTTCTTTAAAGCCAAAATGTGGCTTAGAGGATTCACTGTCTTAGAAAGCTGGAGTGAAGGTGCAGAAATCAGCAGCTTCCGTCTTAAACGGACAAGGCCCGAAGCACTAGCTAACAGCTCATGATGATCTGAGTATCTTACTGCTCCTCAAGGTGCTGCCCCACTATGAGCTGCCCGACAATGCACTTCACTTCTGACTGCAGCTCCTCACGACTAAGGAGTTCACATGGATGTTTCTGTGACGTGACAGACAGGCTGACAGCTGACTTGGGTGGCATTCTATTGCTGCAGCTAGGACCTCTGATGATGACAGAGCCACTGTGCCCACTGTGGCACTCCTGTAGGAGCCTCAAAGAGCATTTTACACTGTGCTCCTAGGAGCTGGGATGTTTTGCACCTCCCTTTTGCCTTTGTAAAATGTCACATCCTCATCCACGGGGCACACTGAGCATTTGTTTCTGATTAGGAACAAGTGAGACAGGGCTGTCTTAAGTGCCTTGAGCCTTTAATAATGAGGGAAGCCTTTTACAGCTTCTCCTGCAAATGACCAGAAGGCAAGGAATGAATCTGCTTTAAAAGAAAACACAGAAATCCCCTAAAAAACTATATGTGGTTGGTCAACTAATTTCTCTATAATACCTTAGACTTTTTTTTTTGTTTTGTTTTGTTTTTTTTTTTTGAGACAGGGTTTCTCTATGTAGACTTGGCTGTCCTGGCACTCACTTTGTAGACCAGGCTGGCCTTGAACTCAGAAATCCGCCTGCCTCTGCCTCCCAAGTGCTGGGATTAAAGGCGTGCGCCACCACTGCCCGGCTTACCTTAGACTTTTGATGCTTGCTCTCCAGCTCCAGCTTACATAGATGATCACTTGAAATTACCAAAACAGTACATAGCATAGCACAGAAAATTTGTAGACCCTCCCCATATTGAAGCATTTTATTTACATGCTTATGTTACATCTTTAGTAAACCTGAGGGCTTCCCTGATACCCTGCTTTCCCCTGGCCCATAATTCAAGCTGAGATGGTCAGTACAATGAAACCAAAGTAAGAAAACAGTGTTCTGCTATTTTCTTAGATGTTTTGTGCTGCACATCAAATCTACATCCATCACTCCATGGTTAACCTGCCTGTCGGATCCACAACACTGACAGTTCTGTGATCCTTCATGATTCCATTTAGCCATGTAACAGGTTTTATCATTTTGCCTGTGAGCCTAGCCTTTAACAGCTGGGCCATCTCTTTAGCTCTAGCAATGGCACATATTTTTATCCTCACAGAAGCCTGAGGATGGACATGAAGTAGTCCTAACATGAACCTAGTATTTAGTGGTATTTCTGATGCTCAAGGGTATCCACCAAGACATCCAAAGCATCCTTACACTGGATTATAAGAGACGGTGGGAGGAGACAGAAAATTATTAATCATCTAATTTTCAAGTCCTAGTCCTGCAAAATTTCGCTTTCCTTCTCCTCCTTTCAATGATGGTCCCTTATTCATTTTGTGCCAGTCCTTGCTCTTTAGACATAGGGAAAGGAAGAATAAAAGAACATCAAATGTATAATTAGACATTGTGAAGAATGCTGTGGAGGAAATGGATAGATTCAGGGGTAGATAACAGGAGAGCAATTACCTACCACTATGATCAGTGGAATCATCTATAATTAAGGTCAGTAGTAGTCAACATTCTTCAGAGATGTGGAACCTGCAGTAACCACTGATTATGAAGAATCAGCAAATAAAATTATGGTGGCCCACCAGGGAAAGCTACTGATAGAGAAGCTAGAGTTGGAGAGCTGACGGTAGATGCTCACCAACACTAGGGAGGGTGCTTTTCTCGTCTCAATCCAGACTCAAATGCTACGAATACTTTATGGACACATTCAGAAATACTGTTTAATTCAAGGCATCCTGCATCCCCAGCCAAGCGGATGCAAAGTTAATCTCCACATCCAAGACCAAGTATGAAAATCAGACAGATATAGAAAGAATTTTCAGACAAAATGGGGGGCATACTTCAGATACTGATCTAGAAAAGAAGTAAACAGTCAGGAGGCTGAAACATAATAGACCAGAATGAGCAGAGCACCAGACAAATGTGAAGAGGGAATGTCGATAAAGGGTAATATGTGGCCTCATGTGTTACACAGGTTAAAATATATAAAACATCTCATTCAACCTGGCTATGTGAAAGGTTAATTTGATGACTCTCAGATCTCAAAAGCTCTTGGGAAAGATGATGGAGGTGAAGGAGCTGTATTAAAACATTAACTCGCAGCTTCTTTCCAGTGTTTTGGCTCTACTCCCTCTGAGGCTGCCTCCATCACATGGACACGGAGTGTCTGGAGTGTGGGACCTCGGGTTAAAATAAACATGGACAAGTACTTTTCTTTGAAGGCAACAACTTTGGAAGAGAGTTGAAACAGCCACAATAATCCTACACAAGATGGCAATTTTTTCTAATTTATAAAAAAGTAAAAAGAAAAAGACTGGCCAGGCCTGGTAGTTACTCTTCTAATCCTAGCACTTGGAAAATAGAGGTGGAAAGATTCTGAGTTCAAGGAAAGATTCTAAGTCCACTACATAGCAGGTCTCAAGGCCAGCCTGGACTTTATAAAAACCAGCTTGGGGCTGGAGATCCAGCTCAGTCGGTAAAGTGCTTGCATGAAGACGGAGTGCCTGTGTAAAAAGCTAGGTGCAGTGCTGTGTGCCCGGGAAGGGAGAGAAAGGTTGACCCATGAGGCTTGCTGACCAGCCAGCATGATCAACATTGCAAGCCCCAGGTCCTAGTGAGAAAGCACCCTGCCACAAATGACAAAGTAGAAAGGAATGTCATCTAAAAGTTGGGAGACTTCCAACTTTCACTTGTAAGCTTCATACACACACATACATACACACACACACACACACACAAAACCAATCTAAAGATACTGAAAATCATCCAAAATGAGATCAAAGCCAAAGGAGAGTATCTATAAAAGAAGTAAGAATGTGCACTGGTGGCTTCCCACCCAATATTGCTGCATGCATCTCCCAACCTTGACAGAAAACAGTGGAACTAGACAACAGCCAGCCTAGCTATATGATAGAAGATAGAATTCATAGTTAAATAAACACTTAAAAATAAGATGGAATAAAAAGAAAAATACTAGTGATTAATAACCACAAACAGACCGAAACCCAACCAAATTCAGAGTCTGAAGGATCCAATGCCTAGCTGTGAGTACAGAACATACAGAAATCAACTCTTGAAACTCCAAGTCAGACCCAGCAATCTATTGAGTGGATATTGCTTTGCTATACATGCTTTTTAAGGTTGGCTCAGGAAGTAGAGTCTGATATGCCACACTACAGAGCCCAAAGCAGGCAGAGCAGCTGAAATTCACGGGTAATCATACAGCAAGGAAAGCACAAAAAAGACACTCATTTGGTGGATCTAAACGTTTTCAAATGCAGAGATCAACAGGAGTTTCTCTGAAAATACCATCAGCAGGTATGGCTTCAATATTTTCTGATCACTACACTGGGTAACAATTTTTAAAATGTCCATGTTAAATTGCTGACTTCTATAAAAACCTGACAGTTAAAGGGGAGTAATCAAAGAATAAGAAGATAATAATATTTTAAAATGCACAGCTTGCAGTTATGGCCATACTATAAAAGACAATGCATAGCATTAAATACATATTTAACAGGACAGAGGTTCAAAATAAATGATTAAGTTTTTACTTTAAATAACAGGGGAAAGCGGGCAGTAGTGGCGCACGTCTTTAATCTCAGCATTTGGGAGGCAGAGACAGGCAGGTCTCTGAGTTTGAGGCTAGTCTAGTTTACCAAGTTCCAGGACAGCATACAGAGAAACCCTATGTCAAAATCAAAACAACAAAAACAAAACAAAACAAAACCAAAGATAGGAAAAAAGAAAAGGAAATGATACTAATAAAGACAAATAATAAAGATAAGAGATCACTGAAACAGGAAAAAAAAGGTGTAAGAAAATTCAATCAGATTCACACTTGATTCATTAAAAAAACCATTGAAATCAGTTAAGCTCTACAAATAGAGAAAGGGCACATATTATGGATATTAACAATGAAACAGTACAAATAGGGCTTATGGATTCATCAATACATAAATCCCTTCAAAGACACCAGTCAAACCTCACTTAAATAAAAAGATAACCCGTGTTGTTTGCACATGTTCTCCTAGGGATGAAACCAGGATATCCTCAAAGTAGGAACATGATGAACCAATGAGCCATGACTGTTCTGCAAAGGTAAAGCTATGACTTAGCATCTTATGATAACAAAAGCTTACAACACACACACACACTCACACACACACAAAAAAACAAAACAAAACAACAACAACAACAACAACAACAACAACAAAAACGCCTCTCAAGGCTTAGAAGGCTTCACTGCCGAATTCTGGCAAACATTTAGAAAGGTAAACACAATTATATGCTCTTCCAAAACACAGTAAGAATGGAGACTCACTCAAATAATTTACAACAGAGAATGACAGGGAAAGAAAAATGAATCAATAATCCTGGTAGTTTGCCTAACAGAACTTCAACAATGCTTTAAAAAAACAATACAGCATAATTAATTGGCATTTGATCCCTAAAGGCTACAAGGGTTTATCATATAAAAAAATTAGTCAATTACTTCACCTTATTAGCAAGATAAAAATCAAAGGCTTTGTCAGCATTTCAATAGATGCAACCATGTGACAAAATCAATACTAAATTAAATAAAAGCTCAAAAGTCAATGATGTCTGCTATTATCAGTTCTATTCAATGTTGTGCCAAACAGCAAAAGCTCCTGAAGCAAAGTAAAGAAACAAACATTACACAGGTTGGAAGGCAAGACAGCCCCAACATGGATCCAGATAAGAAAAGTTATGAATGACAAGTGCATACATGAAAATGCTCAATCTTATCAGTCTTCAGAGATATACATACTAAGGTCAGCACCAAGTGACCCACAGTTGAAATTATAACATACATGGAACATTATTTGGACTGAGCATATAAGTAATAATTAAAAGAAACATCACAAACTTGAGCGTAAACAAGATGTAAGGTAACACATGAGAAGGGTAGAAGGGAGTAAAGGGAAGACAATGGAATTATATCTAATTTCAAAAAAACCAAAAGAATTAAAAAACAAAACCAAAGCCAGATAGACACCATAATTCACCAACTGGAATGGTTTACAATGTGCTTCAATGTCACACCTAGCATCCCTCACTCTAGGCTTGTAGAGGATAAATGTTACAGCCACTTTAGAAAGACACTTGCTAAATTTCAAAGAAGGCATATACTTAGAATATTTTCCAGCACTCCCCAGCCCAGGTATTTACACAAGAGAAATAAAAACATGTGTAAGCACAAGGGCTTGTAACTGGAACACTCGTGATTGCCTCAAGCTAAAACACTACCATGCCAGTCACAGGTGAATGATTATACAAGTTCTGGCATGGTCATAAAACTAAGTAGTACTAGTAAGATAAAAGAGTGAGCTACTATATAAGTAATTATATAAATGTTTTAAAAGAATTATGAAAGACATAAGCCACAAAAGCATACAGGACTTCATTTACATAAAAGTCCAGAAACAGTAAACAGTAGCAGAAAGGAGGGCCCCGCCTGCTAGGGTGGAGACGGAAGAACAAACAGTGAAGGGAGGGTCTAACCTAGGGCTGCATGAGAACACACAGGCTTTCTCTTTGTGCTGATTTACATTCATTTCAAAGCCCAAACATGAATTCTAGAGGATAAACAAAATTTGTCCACTTATCATGTTCCAGTGTTAATTAATAGACTGTAAAGTCTCAGAATTCTAGAGTTTTTCAACACAGTGAGAAAACTAACACAGAGCAAGAATTTACTGTCCTAAATGTCCAAATCATCTCGGAACACTCTAAAGTCCTTGTAGATTTTTATAACAGTTAATTCTTCAAAATTTTGTAGAATGTATTTTGGCCATATTAACTTCCCGCTAGCAATTTGTCCCATATCCACCCAACTCCCCAGCCATCCATCCATCTAGTTTAAAACCAATTGTAGACAAATGCTTGAAGTTTTTACTGCAGGTACCTATCCTGAGAGAGCAACAGAGTATGAGGTTTAACTGCCTTCATGGCTAGTGAGAGAAATGAATTGCCTAAGCAAGGAGATGGAGTCAGTTAGGAGGAACTGCAAAGACACAGGTGAGAGGTCTTGGTGCCACCTACTGAAGTGACAGAGGGCCAGAAAGAAGATACCTCCTGGAGCTTTATTTTGAAAGCAGAACCACTGGGATTAATATGTGGGCGTGAAGGGAAAAAAACCATGGGTGAAGTCACTGGACTTCCGGAGGAACAGTGGCTCTACTATGTAAATGAATGAGGAAGAATGTAAGAGAAACTGGTTTGGTAGAAAATGAAAACTTTTAGTTTGGGTGTGTTGCAGTTGAAATGTATGTATAAAAAGCATTTATACAAAACATACAATTAGGATCTGAGAATGTTCAGACAGTTTTCATTCAGGTACTTAACCAAAGAGCCTAGAGATAAAAGACCTCAGACCCAAGACCTAAAAAATTCAGTAAAGAAACTAACCCCAGCCCGGCAGTGGTGACCCATGCCTTTATTCCAAGCACTTGGGAGGAACCCCGGTTCGAGGCCAGCCAGGGCTACAGAATGAGTTCTAGGACAGCCAGGGCTACACAGAGAAACCCAGTCTCAAAAAACAAATCAGAAAAGAAAAATAAAACAAAACAAAAAAACTAAACCCAAATCAAAGGAAAACAAACAAACAAAAGCAGAAGAAGCAGGAGAAATAGTAAAAAACTATGAGTGGTATAACAGAGCCTAAGAGGCAAGCAAGGATTGGTCAGTGGTCAGCTGCTAGGAGAGGGAGGAAGGAAGTTCTGTGCTGAGGGCGGGATACGGGAGGCGAGGGAACTGAGAACAAAGGGTGCTGTCTCTCTGAGAAAGCAGGACACAGGAACTTTAGCAGAAAATAGAGTAAGAATCAAGTAGTACTGGGGAAAAGAATGGTTGGGAACACACTGGTTATTAAGTAGGAGGTGTAGGAACCCTCCCACTCATAGACATGATCAGTAATGATACTGCAGACAAAGAACAGGGTTCTTGAAAAGTCCTCAATAATCTTTATACTGGAAACCACAAATATTTGCCTTCTAGAAGACTGAAAAGCCGTGTCTTTGTGTTTGGCACTTACTGCACTTAATTTCTTACACAACCAGTACAAAGGAAACCTCCAAGTAAGTACACGTAAATTTGCTTCCCTTCCCCATCTTCTCACTTCCTCTGCTCCTCTTCCGCCTCACCTTTCTTCTCATTTCATTACTGGGATTGAACTCTTACATTTTCTAAGCACGTACTTCACCCATGAAATGCATTATTGGGCCTTTCTAATTCTGACAGTTGCCAAGTTGTCTGGGCTGTCTTCCTTGAACTTACTATGCACCACAAGCAAGCCTCCTGTCTGTAATCTTTCTGTCTCAAACTCCTGGACCAGGCAATTACTTGTTTATTTATGAAAGGGCTGGAGAGATGGTTAGAGTCTACAGGATTGCAGATAAGGTGGGACAATCATGAAGCCAGCAGCTGTGAAAGTGGCTTGAATTGAATCAGAGGTAAGTTCCTTAACAAGTCAATTAGGCAGCCATATTCTGAAGTCAGTCATGGGATCCAGGAGCCAGTTATTCAAGTTTTCAAAGTACCTGATTGATTATTTTGATTAAATTTTGGTCTACTTTCAATATTCTTAGAGATTTGTGTTATCTTTATCAGACCTGACACATATTATATAACCGAAGTTCAACAGGTGAGAAGTCTAAAACCCAAAACCTGAGTTCAGTCTGTCTCACTAGCCTGAAACCTAACAATCCTGTACTTTTCTAAGTAGAAGAAATGAAAAGGTTGGTGTTCTACCAAACTAATATGTAAGAACCATAATAAGATATTGGACTATCGTGAGGTAGGGACTTGAGAACTAGGTTGGGAGAGCTGTATCTTCATTAGTAGACTAGTACTCTTATGAAAAGGTGGTAAAAGAACTATGTGCTGCAGCTATTAACCCCAACTTCTACGCTCACAGGACTCAAGAAACAAAGGGAATTTACAGGGTTCAGGGTTTTCCTGACACTTAAAGATTCATAAAACTTCTCAGGAAGATAATAAGAGCAGCAATGATTGGGAGGACAGAATCTCCAGCACCCAGAGCTGCCAACAAGTGGTACACAAAGGATGCAGCTTTCAAGAATCATCATCATACTAGTGTGGGGCTTTGATGATGCTGAGTCAGCCATGTTCCTATGATGATGCTTTACCTACACTCCTACAAGCAACGCATATATGTTCCATTGGGCTAAAGTTAGGTGGAATTGTTTCTTTGGTCTGCTGTTGCTCCCCTACCTAGGGTGGATAGATGTTTGTTTATTGCTCTGCAGGAAAAGTCTCCAACTACCACCTTCTTACTTTTCTTGAGGGCCTGAACCTATTCCACTGAAAAACTATACAACCAACTGTCTTGCTTTTGATGTTTTCTACCATGAGAAAGGACACATAAAGACCATGCAATCTCTAAGGAAAAAGCTTTCAATGCTATAGCTTAGATAGTTTGCTCCCTAAAATTCCATGTGCTGAAAGTTCAGCCCTCAACATGCTAAAAAGAGGTGTATCTTTAAGATGTAGGAACTAATGGAGACTATTAAGCCACCATCAGAAATGATTAATTAGTTCTCCAGAACAGGTTAGATTGTCACATTATGTGTTTGGTCCCTTTTCCAAATGACTATTTCCCTGCCTACTTCCCTTCCATGTTGTAAGTCGGGGGACATTCACCAGACAGTACCATAATGGTTGGAATAGTTATCATCAGAACGGAATCCATGTAAGTCTCTTTGTATAGAAAATATTTCATAAACTATTGAGCCAGCATCATGTAACAGTAACACCAAAACAGACTTAAGACACTTACCAGATGCTGAGTCAGCTGAAACCTTCATCTTGGACTTCCCAGCTTCAAGTACTGTAAACACAAATTTTTAATATATATAAATTACCAACTATGTGGTATTTTGTTATAGTAGCCATATTAAATTAAACCAAGAAGTCAAATCTTAAATATATATGCCTAGCCATGGATGCAAAGCAGGACTTCTTCAAGTAAGAGACAAAAGCAACCAGA
Source organism: Mastomys coucha (assembly GCF_008632895.1). NCBI lineage: Eukaryota > Metazoa > Chordata > Mammalia > Rodentia > Muridae > Mastomys > Mastomys coucha. Next base: position 46,914,135 of record NW_022196897.1, read on the forward strand.
AGTAAAACCATTAAAATTCGCTCCATCAAAGTTGGAAGTTTTATTATCAAAAGACAATGTACAATGAACAAATACATATACATATCAGATGGTGAAAAGGTATCTCCACACGTGTAATTGAAAGGCATTTCATATCTAAAATAATTCAAAAATAGTCAAGGAAAACATTTGACTCTTTAGAAATGATTCAAAGCCCTAAGTAGGCATTTAAAAAAGAGGAAAGCCAGAAGCTAAGTCTTACAAAAAACTGAAAAGGCATCTCAATTAAGCACTGCTCCACTGATCAAGAAAACCAAACCAAACCAAACCAAACCAAAAAACCTCCAGCTCTGGCGATCCCAAGTGCTGGGCATAATGACTTTAAACACAGCCAAAGTGATACTACAGGTATTAGAATATGCTTAGATGCATCAGTTTCTATATATAATGATATCCTTAAGAGCATTATTTATAATGGACAAAACTGGAAATATTAAAATTTTCTACCAATTACAACTCAGAATATAAAATATGCAGACTACTGGCATGTAACAAACATAAAGATAATCTAGTCCTGTATCCTTATAAATACATCTCCTCTTCACTGCTCTCATTACATCAGTAAACATGCCAGATCATGTCAGGGCTTCTCTTTCTCTTTATGCCTCCATGCAATCTTTCTATCCCAGATGAATCTGTCTCTGGAGCCTTGTTTCCTGCCCCATTTCCAGTCCTCCTCAACCTGGGCCCTCATCATACATCTAAATAAATATAAGTAACTATAAGTGTTAATATAAATGTAAGGGCCTCTTCACCTCTGGTTGCATTCTTCTTATAAACTGTTACACCCCTGCCAGAAGTGTCACCTGAGATTACTGTCACTATACCAAACCACTCTTATTGGATAAAGGATAAGAAAAAATAATGGTTACAATTTACTAGGCATCAAATATAGGTCAGTCATTACTTCATTTATCATAATACTTAAACCAGCTGCTACTCCTGTTTTACAAATGAGACAAGTGAACCTTATGAAAAGGTAAATCACAAAGCTAATAAGTGGACAACCCAAGGTTTGACCTCTCAGTCTTTGACTGCAAAATCCTTGCCTTTAATCATTACATTATTCTGTATAAATTCTCCTACATGAATGTTAGGTTCTAAGTATTCTATCATGGCCTACTCCCAGCATGGCCTCCCTCCTGTCTCTCCTCTATAAAGCTACAGCACATATGACTAAGCCAGCTTTCCTTCCTTTCTTCCTAATAGAACCCCCATTTTATTAAGGGCCATAATATGGTCTGTTAAAACCCACACTTCCTGTCCTTCCTTGAAGCCAAAGCTATCACTCACACAATTCTGGAGAGATTAAGTGAAAATCTCTAGGTGGGGCTTCTGTGAAAAGCATTCACTCTCTTGGCATGTAACCCTGGCTTACCTCACTCCCCTGGCCTCATCTGAAGAACTGTTCTGTCTAGATAGAACACTCCTCATGAAGCTGTGGGGTACACATGTGAGAATAAGAGCCTCAACACTTCCCGGGGCAGATTTAAAATCAGACCTTTCAGGATCTGAGGAGACTCCTCCATGCCTATCTGTGCATGATTTCCCATGCTTTCCTGTCATAGTTAAACATTCCTACCAACATACATACGTGTGTGTGTGTGTGTGTGTGTGTGTGTGTGTGTGTGTAACACACCACTGAGAACTAAACCAACCTAGCAATTTCTTCATATCCAGTGTCTTGGCTCACATGTGTAGGGACTGAGAAAATGATGTAAATGTTCATGTAAAGATAAGCATGCCTAGTACATCCTTAATCACAACAGTTTTAGTTTATCAGTCTTAGAGATTCAGTTGTTGATTTTAACTTCTGTTTGAAGGAACCTACCTAAAAAAATGTATAAAAAGAAAAAGCAGTAGACTATGTATGGTACTATTATTTAAATTTCTTAGTGTTCTATCTCTGTATTAGGTCAAACAGTCAAAATTTCAAACAAATGCACTCTGTAAGGTTGACTTACACAATTATATTAAATGTCACTCTCTGAGCTTTTCCTTGGAGTCAGGATGTAGGTAGGTAGGTATCAGAGTGCCTGGGCCTGGCTATGGTGTGCATCAGATGCTGCTCTGTGCAAAGGCTCTAATGACATGTATCTGCCTTGCTCAGGGCAGAGAACAGGTTGTTCAGGATTGTTTTCTATTGCTGGCAAATGCATGTCTTTATAAGCACTAGGATGGGTGAATGAGTGCTCCTGTTGGTTTACCTCTTACCATTACAATCTTTGTTCATATTCACGGCTTGTTAGAAGTGATGGCTCATGCCAGGAATCCCAGTGCTGATACCTCGGGGAAGGAGTCTAGGCTGCATCAGTAAGGCCAGGCTAACATCAATGAACACTGTTTAAGAAATTCTGTCTTCCTTCAGTGAAGAGCTTTTTATTTTTTAGAATTTCTCTTTTAGTACATTAGTTAACTAATTTTATTTAACATACCAATTTATTTAACACCTTTGGTGAGTACTGTCCAAATTATTATTATTTTTTTTTTTTAAGAAAAGGTGGAGTTTTGGAGGGTTGTTTGTTTGTTTGCTTCTTTGTTTGGTTTTTCAAGATAGGATTTTTCTGTGTGTGGCCCTCACTGTTCTGGAACTCACTCTGTAGACCAGGCTGGCCTCAAACTCAAGTGGTTTATTAAAAAAAAAAAAAAGTTTCTTCATGGAAAAGAAATAATACCTTTTTCAAAAAACCAATAAAACCCACATGTCAATAGCCATAACTTGTCATTGCAATACTTTTTTTGGACCAATTATGGCAATCAAACTAAAGGTCCCACTGGCTTTAAGCACCTCTAAATGTTATCACTCCAAGTCCCAAGAAGGCAAGGCCTTGGCTCACTTGACCTGAGCTGCTTTCCACAACTGCACTTAAAAATGAACAACTTTAGGTGATCTAAAAAACAGAACCAAACCCCTGCATATTCTTTTTTTTTTAAAAGATTTATTTGTTTATTATATGTAGCTGTGAGCCACCATGTGGTTGCTGGGATTTGAACTCAGAACCTTCGGAAGAGCAATCAGTGCTCTTAACCGCTGAGCCATCTCTCCAGCCCCACATATTCTTAAAGAGGACATCTATTTGATGCATGATAAAAGCAGTGTTCTCAAGCTCCTGAGCTGTCACACAACCCTACTCCATCATCGTCAAGCCACAGTGCTGATGAGGACTTAGGAGAGGCGGAAGCCATGCCAAACCTCGAGGAAAATCTAGATAAAGCAAAAAGACCACACATTCACCCCAGCAATTATCCAACATGTCAGAAGTGTTATATGTAAATACAAAACCCTGAAAGAAGAGGTCTTGAAAGTCGAGTTTAAAGGATACTAACCACATGGGCTGCCTGTAGAACTAAGTGAAGCAGCTCCCGTGGAAAGGCTGCTCTTTGAAACTGGTGAAGCCACAGAAGGCGCAGAAGACGATGTTGGTGTAGTGGAGGAGGCTGGTGAGGATGGCAGCAGTTCTCCAGACTCCATATCTATGACACAAGAAAAACACTGTATTAGGCAGAATTACTCAAAAGAATTACACATGTTTATACATTTTGTCTATTTTAAAAAGTCTAGTATCGATTTAGAAATAAAAGGTGATACATGAACAAAATACTTCTATGGCTTGAAATACTCCTGCCCAAACTCATGTTAAGGCTTAAGTCTTCAGTGTGAGATTAGGAGGCAGGGCCTAGAAGCTTCTAAATCTGTGATGCCTCCCTCACAGAACAGGACACGAGTGAGCAAATAGTCTGATTCTTATAAAAACACCTCCCTTGGTCCAGGGAGGCCACCTCACATGGCTAGCTGCTCAGATGTCTGTCCTATTTCTTAGGCCTTAGAACCTTAGAAACCATTCAGTCCTAGATGTTGCAGCAATAGAATGCAGACCAAGATGAACATTTATGAACCAGGTTTAATTTTGTTTTTGAGACAGGGCTGTGTTCAAGCTGGTTTTGAACTCTCCTCCCCACCTTAGTCCCATAGCTGGGGCTACAGGCATGCATCCCTGCAACTCAGATTGAAGCAAACTGAATTTTTAGGTGCTCCATATCCTTTAATCAATCACATGGTTTGTGTATCTACAAAAGGGTCTAAATTTATGCAAGTGTATGAGGTCATTGACTTGGGAAAAATTAATATTCTCATTCTTCTCAAGGTTCTTCGTCACCTCACCCAATTCTCTATTACTGTGAAGCAGTGGTTAGCAAGCTGTGACCCCCTTTTAGTGTGTGGGGGGACTGCAATTCAGATATCCTGCAGATCAGGTATTTACACTATAACTCATAACAGCAGCAAAATGAGAGTTATAAAGTAGCAGTGAAATAACTTTACAGTGGGCGGGAGGTCACCATAACACTGTATAAAAGGTCACGATAGGAAAGCTGAGAACCACCACGGTAAAGGAAGAAGGCATTACAGGCTGAGTATGGATGTATACACTTAGAAACTCAAATGCTTAGGGGACTGAGATGGGGTTCACTAGTTAAAGGCAAACTTGAGCAATACTGGGAAATCCCCTAAATGAGGAAGGAGGAAGGACAGTAGAGGAAGAAAATAGGAGGGAAGCTGAGAGGGTGAGAAAAGAAAGAAAATGTCAATCTGCACAAACGGTGCCTTCATCTTCTAACTCCAGACAGAAGCATCCTCATGTCAGGATGATTCAGGAATTTCCAGGAAAGAGAGGGGACTAGGGAGGGAGAGGGAGATGGACACAGACACATACAGACACAGACAGCCAGACCCTCTGTAGAGTTTTCTTAGAGCCAAGTTTCCACTATGGTTTCAATAGCCTTAGCATGAACTATTTATAATGACCAAATCACTTCTTAGCATCTTTATTAATGCAATGTGCTACTATTGGTTAAATCTAACAGAGACTACAATCTCATTGAAATAGTGATATTCAAACATAAGGATGTGACAGACCATGGTCACTTTAATGATATCCCAACTGAGCACAAAAATCACAAAGTTTACGAACTAGGCAACAGGAAGAAAAACGATAGTGCTTATCTATTAGTGAATTTATGATTCATCACATGTAAGCTCTCACCAATACTCTTGTTACAAAAAAAATCTGTATTATATGCTATCAGCAACTCATACAGAATATATTCTCTTGAAAACGTTATTCAATTACATCTTGAAATTTAGAGTACTTAAATACAAAGTTAATGTTGAAGTATCAAGTGAATTCAAGTACACACATTTTTTCTTGATAGAAGGAATCACACGAGAGAAGGGCAATCTTGTGGCACTCTTAAGCATTTTGAGTGAGACCACTTCAAAAAGCTTCCTATACAATTCAATAATAGCCACTCTTAAAAGTACTGCTCCCAATCACCACCTTAGACACAAGTGTGTATCTTATGTTATTACAGAATCTTTGTCTTAATTTTTCATCAATTCTAATTTTTTAAATAATTTATTTTTATTTTTCGTTTTGCTTCCATGTGTGTGTATATGAGGGTGTCAGATCTTAAAGGTACAAAGTTTTGTGTTGCCACGTGGGTGCTGGGAATTGAACCTTGGTCCTTCTGGAAGAGCAGTCAGTGCTCTTAAGTGCTGAGCCATCTCTCCAGCCCATCAATTCTCATTTTAAAAAAAACGGAAAGAAAAGAAAATGACAAACATGAGCTGTTTACCTAGAAAAAATTTTTTAGTAATAAAACAGATTACTCTGGACTAATTCTAAAACATTTAGAATTCTAGTTTTGCTTTCTGTATGCAAAAGTGTGCCTTGGAGTTTATTAGCTGTGATACTGAAAATATCACATAGTCTCTGAATTTGTTTTATGTAGTAACATAAAGATGCTGAGATCAAAGAGGCAAATGTGCATGGATGCTGAGGGTCTAACATTCTATCACTGTTAGCAGTGATCTAGGCTTCTGGCTTTTGTTTTGTTTCTTACATAAGGTCTCACAGCAGAGACCGGCTGACCTTGAACTCCTGGCAAGCTTCTTGCCTCAGCCTTCCAAGAGCTGGGACTCTGGATGTGAACCACCATGCCCAGCCTGGCTTGTCTTAATAAGCAAAATTTTTTATATAATTACCACTGAATATAGGTGGCAGTAAAAAGAAACCAAAGGGATATTTAGAGTGCACATTAGTATTCACAGGCTCCGTCCATATCTGTCATGTTCTTAGGTTGTTTAGCCCCATGGGGTAGCCAGCCAGGCTTTTCTCCGTGGCTGCTCTAACTAAAGAGGGGCCTGCTGTCCTTTTCTATAATACCTTTACTTTTCCTTCCAAGTAAACAGCTCATATCTATCTTTATATATGGACTTTTATTGTAAAACTTTTCAAAGTTATAATACAAATACAGATGATAAAATAGTCTGTTGTCGTAAGTATTCAGTGAAGATACAGTAATTACAAATCAGTTAAATTAACTCACTCAAGTAACTGAAGAAAAACTTGTTAGGATGAAACCATTTAGATGCGTAGGAACGACCTACTTTCAGATTCTGCCAGGGGCGGAGCATCCACCTGAATCTGCTCCTGTAACCGCCCACCTTCCATTCTGACTCTGCTTTTAAGAACATCCTTTTCCTTGGGCTCCAAACCATCACCAAACAACATTTCTTTCTGTCCAAAAAGCTAGCCTATATAATCACAAGATTAAGATGAATGCACTATGAGAACATCACTTCCCTCCCTAGCATTCTCCTGGAGAAAACTATAAAAAGACACATAGGTGCATTTTTTGAGATTATCAGTAAGATTATATAGTTTCTAGTCAGGTGGCGGCGGCACATGACTTTAAGCCCAGCACTCAGACAGAGGCAGGCAGATCTCGTTGAGTTCAAGTTTACCCTACTCTACAGAGCAAGTTCTAGGGTAGCCAGGGCTCCACAGAAAAACCTTGTTCCAAAAACCAAAAAGGAAAAAAACATTATATAGTTTCTAAGGTATGACTTAAGATTTCTTTATTTAGAAAGTTAACCAGTTGCCAGGTTTAGTGATGTGTGTTATACTCTCACCTACCCAGAAGACTGTGCTCAGAAGGTGATGACCTAGAAGGCGAGTCCAGCCTAAACTACATTCCCAGATGGAGGGTAGATGGAAGAGAGGGAGAGGAGGAGGGAGGAAGGGAATAAATTAGGGTAAAAATTACTACAACTGGAAACTTAATATTCTAGTACAAAATTGGGGGTTGAAGAAATGACTCTATAGTTAAGTGCACTCTCCACTCTTCTGGGAGACCTAAGCAAGGCTCCCAGGACCCACATCAGGTGGGTTTTCTTCAAAGAAGTAACTCGAACAACTACAATAATACAATGATTCAAGCTCATTTTTACAAGCGTAAGCCAATGCAATAAATGGAAAAATTATACTTGGTATGTTTGGTCAAAGTACCTCTAAGAACTTGGTACTATACAACTTTTCCTAATTGTGTAAAATTGAAATAAATGGCATGCAGCTGTCATTCTCATAATGCTCATACTAGAAAAGATAAACTCACTTCTTTTTCTAAAGTGATCTTAATTTGTAACAATCCCGAGGACATACTATAATCAGGATTTGTGAAAAAACAAAAACACCACAAAAAGCTTTTTCCCACATGATTTTATGTACAAAGAAGAAATCAATGATCAGATACTATTGTTCAAATGCATACATATCAAATATTCTTTTATGTAACCACACGATTTCTGAACACCGACATCTGGTAGGCATAACCTGATCAGGTGCAATAGAGAAGGAAGATATGTTGATTAAAAGGAATAAACATCATCAGTTAGCTTCCTTGTTTCATATGCACCAATATTTTACTATTAAAAATGTACTGGTTTGGTATGGAGTATTACTCAGAGGTGGAATGCTCCCACATCATGTGGGAGGTCCTGGGGTTCATCTCCTCACTGGTTGTATGAGGAGCTAACAAGTTATTGCAAAAGTATCCATAAACTTAGGATTGGGAGCAAATGATGCGAATGAGTCCCAAGCTCCTGGGGGCAGTACCTGTTAAACATTTATCTACAATGGAATAGACCTTGGTTGTGTTCTTCCGAGTATTGCTAACAGTGAAAACTCTGCTAACACTCCAAGAGTTCTCTGTGGGAAGCCAAAGTACCAAAAACAGATTCTGTAAGGCCTTCCATTTTCTTGGGGATTCTTATTTGTTTGCTTGTTTTGTTTTCAAGACATAGTTTCTCTATGTAGACCTGGTTGTCTTGGAAATCTTTCTGTAGACCAGGCTGGCCTCACACTCAGAGATCTGCCTGCTTCTGCCCCTGCTCCCTGCCCCTGCCCCTAACTCCAGTGTACCAGGATTAAAGGTATGCACCACCACCACCTGGCTCCTTCCTTTTTAACTCTAATGCCAATTTTGAAGAAGATCAAGAGACAGTCACTACCTGTCTCTTACCTTAGTAGCTCCACTAACCACAGAGTGGTATAAGTTCATTATTTTCTAGAAGTTGTAAAAATGTTTCCATTCAAGTATTTCTTCTATAGCCAACAAGGTGGCTCAGCAGGTAAAGGCATTTGCTACACAGTCCCTGGAGCTCACATGAGGAGAAAGAGAACTGACTCCAGAACACTGTCCTTTGACCTTCATATTTGTGCTGTGGTATATACACACACAACAATAATAAAATTTTAAAATTGTTTAGTCAATCAAAAGGTTGAATATATAAAACTCCAAGATATCATGTAGCAGGCACAGAAATAATGGTCAAACAGCAAACAAAAATGTTTCTACTAAGAGACTGTGGGAAGTATGTGGCATCAAGATCTTACCAGACAGGAAACACCAGTACTTTGTGGGTATAATATATACACGGGCAAATAATTTTATTAAGAAACATTTAAGGTTTTTATGCTGAGAATTTATTCTTACACTAGTTTAATCTTTTAATGGTTGTTATTTTAAATAGGATAGACTTGGTCATGTCCACGAAGCTTCACTTACTAAGCAGTTTAAATGTATTTGTGCGTAATGAAAATGTAAATCAGTGAGTGTTTTAAACTAGAGGTTTGTTGACTAATGTCCATATTTTAATCATCTAGAACTTAATAAAATGTCATGAATGACAAAAAAAAAAAAAAAAAAAAAAAGAAAGAAACATTTAAGGGCTGTAGAGATGGCTCATTGGTTAACAGCACTGACTGCTCTTCTGAAGATCCTGAGTTCAAATCCCAGCAACCACATGGTGTCTTGTAACTATCTATAATGAAATCTGGTGCCCTCTTCTGGGGTGTGGGCATAAATACATGTAAAACACTGTATACTAAGTAAATACATCTTTGGGCTGGAGAGATGGTTCAGTGGTTAAGAGCACTGGCTGCTCTTCCAGAGGTCATGAGTTCAATTCCCAGCAACCACATGGTGGCTCACAACCGTCTGTAATGAGATCCGATGCCCTCTTCTGGTGTGTCTGAAGACAGCTACAATGTACTCACATAAATAAATCTTATATAAAAAAAGAAAGAAAGAAAGAAAGAAAGAAAGAAAGAAAGAAAGAAAGAAAGAAAGAAAGAAACATTTACCAGCTAGACTGGTGGAGCATGCCTTTAATTTCAGCACTTGGAAAGCGTAGTCAGGTGGATCTGAGTGAATTTGTGGGGCAATAAATAAATAAATAAATAAATAAATAAAATAAACCCAGTAAGTTTTACACACTGAGTTAAAAGATGGCCCTCTCCTAACCAACAACACTCCCAAGCCACCTGTGTTGCCCGGACCTGCTATCCCAGCAATCTAGGGGCTTAGGAAGACTGTCCCAAATCTGAGGCTAGCTTGAGCTGCAGAGAGAATTCCAGGTCAGCTAGGGCTTTAGAATAAGTGTGTGTGTGTGTGTGTGTGTGTGTTCACACACATATGTATGTTTTATGCATGTGCTGGATGTGTCTTCAGAGGTGCCCTTGAGCACAAGGACACTTTGGATGTCAAATATTCACCTTAGTAACCTCATCTGAGATAGGGTCCCTCACTGAACCTGGAGCACTCTGGAGTAACAGACACATGCTGCTAGGACCAGCATTTAAGTGGATACTGGTGTTCAAGCTCAGGCCCTCACATATGCATGGCAAGCACTCTGCCAAGGGAGCTTTCTCCATGGCCTAAATGCACACCGTGCTAAATTACAGGTTTCTGATAAATCTTTTAAAAATTTATTCGAGACCTCAAGAGACCTGAAAATAAGAAAATAATCCAAAAGCAAATCACTGGCTTTTATATTTATTACTCAGTAAATAATCTACTCAGAGAGTATCCTTTTCTATCCAAAAGATTAAGCACTCCTTTGAAAGAAAATATGTGTAGAGAAGAGGTTATGCTAGACAAATAGATATGTGAGAATAATAACAAAGTATTAGACCATGTCTGTAGATCAACTAAACCATGGGTATAATCAATCTAGGAGTTCAAGCTCCGAGATTTCTAACAAAGATAGCAAAAATTTGAAAGATAAAGACAGACAATGTCTGATTAACTAATCCAAATACAAGACACTCCAAAGAACAAACAAAAGATCAAAGCTTGGTTCAACTAAGACAACTAAAATTTTAACAGAAATAGTGATGGCTATTTTAGAAAACAGCAGCAACCTATGTATGCAACAAATAAGCAATGCATGTAATAGAAGTTGTTTAACCCTATGTAAAACATGTACACAGTTTAAGAGATGAACTAAAATAAATATTCCACTCCTCTCAGGGGGAACAGGCAGGAACTGGAAAAAAAATACATTCTTTCTAAAAAACAAATGGCTAAAAACAATGAACAGCATATTTAAAACTTTGACTTTGTTCTAATCACTCTCATATGACGTTTGTCTTTATACTATTACAACGTCCCTGCTTAAGTCTTCACAGCATGTATACTAGAAATGCACGTATAGAAATGCATATAAACAAGACTCATTAGCATATTACAACTGCAAAAGACTAAACAATATGTCCATCAATTCGAACTATTCAAGTTTGAACTAACTGCACCTTTTTTTAAAGAAAGAGGTGGATATGTGTTAGCTAATGTGCTAAGTGAAAAGGACGTGGTCAGCCAGCAGGATCTCCTTTGTGCTCAGGATAAGGGGATGGAGGTAGAGTCTACTGTGTGCATGTTGGCACAATGTTTCTAGAAAAAAACTGAGAAACTGCCAACTGTAGGAAAAGAACCAGAGACTTGGTGTCCAGGCTGAGGGAATTAGATTTCACTGTACACATTTTTATGCCATTTTAATTTTACCATATTTTTGCATTGATGACAGTTAAATCAGTGAAAGGAGAGAACAGTTTGTTGCTGGAAATTACCCTTCCAAATATTCTGTGGGAGATGCAGTCTAGTACACTGGGGGGAATCGCAGTAAGTACTGAAATGAAAATTAAGCAAAATCTGATCAAATGAACCTGTGGCTCCGTGAGAAAGAGTCCACAATTCAACCAGAAGGAAAATGACTGGCTGGTACAAGATGGCACAAATCTGAATGAATGGGCCGGGGGGTGGGGGGGTTGGGAGGAATGTGGTGGTGGGGTAGGGGGATGAGTACAAATCATGCAGCACTGTTTATGTAATAGAATCTTCAGTCATGAAGCTGATCCCACACATGAGCCATGACTCTGATACTCTGTACAGAGGGACAGAAACATGCCCATCTTCTGACCTATCAGATCTATTTTATTTCTATTATGAATTTGAAATTTATCCACTTTTCCTCTAACAACCATAGCAACCACACTGATCTTCCATGTCACTGAGAGCAAAGATCTAGCAATCTCTCCTGTACTCATGGTGACTGCTTCCACATAGCCACAGCTGAGACAGACTATGAGATCTATAAAACTTAGAGCATTATCTGACCCTAATGAGATTCCTCGTTGTTTACAAGTCTACTTGCATCTTCCTTACTAAAAACCCATTCTTCATACAGGAACCATTGTTAAAAATATATACTCAAGCCAGGTGGTGGTGGTGCTCACCTTTAATCCCAGCACTTGGGAGGCAGAGGCAGGCGGATTTCTGAGTTCAAGGCTAGCCTGGTCTACAGAGTGAGTTCCAGGACAGCCAGGGCTACACAAAGAAACCCTGTTTCAAAAAAGCCAATATATATATATATATATATATATATATATATATATATATATATATATATATGTTCAAATTAAACAATGACACTTAGCATCTTAAATCCTGTAATAACAATACACTGACATATGGTCCACAAAACCCTCTATTTGTATCCACAGCACTATAGACAGACACACAGACAGACATATAGACAGATGGGGCTTGGAAGCCAAGAATCCTTGGTACAGCATGTAAAGGAGCTGCACACACACTTGCCATGGTAAACACTAGGACTTCTGTCTTCAATCTTAGCAAGAAACTTTAAAAATAACTAAGTGAAAAATTCATTTTACTTTATTTTGAAGTTTGGGGCCTCATGCAGAGCAGGCCAACACCCTACCTAAAACCTAATTTCTAGTCCTAAAATGAAAAACATGTGAGTCTACTGTTTACTCTTTAAATTTTCCAATTACACATTTTTTTTTTTCCGAGACAGGCTTTCTCTGTGTAGCCCTGGCTGTCCTGGAACTCACTCTGTAGACCAGGCTGGCCTCGAACTCAGAAATCCGCCTGCCTCTGTCTCCCAAGTGCTGGGATTAAAGGTGTGAGCCACCACCACCCGGCTAAACATATTTTTATTAATTTGAAAGGAATTAAAATTAACTCATCATTTTTAGGTGAGAATTTGTTGAAATAAAAAGAATAATTATATGGAGCTTAAGGTACACCAATTCAACAATGAAAAAGTTGGTGTAAACAGAACTAAAAATATAACAAATACAAGACTAGAAAAATCCTCAAAGAGAAATTTTTAAAAATCACATACGTACATACATTTACAGTGAAATGTGTGTGGTGGTAGGTGAACTTAAACATAGCATCACTGTGGAAAGATACTGCCAGGGTCAAAACTGTACAACCTTCCCACCAATGCAATCACAACATTATTTGTTGAATGTTTTTATACCAGGCAGTATTCTAAGTAACTTCATTATTTTAATTAAGGCAAATAAACTCCAGGTGTAATTGTTAATATTTACAATAGGCATAGAAAGGTTAAGTAGCTTGCCATACACAAAAAGTCTTAAGTGTTTGTCTATGACTAATGTGCCTCACACTTAACAGGCCATAGTATCTGAATTTAGGTCTGGTTTGGGCTATATAGCAAAACTGTGTGTTAACAAAAAAGGAGGGGACAGCTATGTAGCTCCATGCGCAGAACTGCTTGAAGCATGCAATGCCTACAGCGGTAGTGCCAGCAACTTTTTCACATGAAACCATTTGATTTCATCTGTGGTAGGACACAACTAGAATGCCGAAATCATTCTAGACATTGGTTTTGTTTGTTTGAAGATTATAAAAAAGGAAGCAGTACAGGAAGTCAGCTCAACAACAACAACAACAAAAATAATTGGGGCGGGACTGCAGTTCAGTCATAGAGCATAGCCTAGCAAATAAATAACAAGAAAAGTCTAGAGTCATATAAAAATCTCTGATATAGCTTTTTCTTCTAAATTACAAATTTAAAACAAATTTCAACAAATTCTCACCTAAAAATGATGAGTTAATTTTAATTCCTGTCAAATTAATAAAAATATGTGTACAATGGTCCATAAAACCTAATCTTATTTTCTAATGACACAAAGTGAAATAGAAAAGGAACATAAATAACATACAAAATGATCTCCTTGAAAAAGTAAATACATTTATTGATGTGATGATATATAAAAATATTTACAGTAAGGTACTGGTGGTGGCCCGCCTTTAGTCTAAGCACTTGGGAGGCAGAGGCAGGCAGATCTCTGAATTTGAGGCCAGCCTGGTCTTCAAGTTAGTTCCAGGACAGCCAGGACTATATAAAGAAACCCGTGTTGAAAACCCTATATCTATATCTATATCTATGATAATGTATTAAGAAAACAAGAACTGACTGAAAATACTTAAGTTGAGGAGTGTTTTCCCAAATGGTCACAGTAGCTTCTCAGAACAATGAGATATTAAGTGTATGCCATTTCTTCGTATATTCTTAACGCTTTAGGTCTATTCTAATTGTATATTAAAAATATTACTTGTGTATTACGGATGATAACTTTCTATATCTTAAGAGAGAAAAGTAATGTTTTTATTTGGTTGTTTTTTTAATGTAGCACAGGAAAATGTGATGATGACCAGATAAAATGTGTTCTTACATGACTTTAATAGGACATCTCAACCACATGTCCAACAGTAGTACCTCCTGATTGGCTAATGGTTAGCATCCGGTGTAGTCTCTCAGAATAGTTCAAAAGTACATAAATGATCATCAGCTCTAGAGCTTTCTTTTCAATCCCTATTAACAAAGAGAATCACAAAATGCCAAGGACAATTAACAATTTTCCACTAAAGGACCAGATGTATTTTGAAAAGCATTTCATTAATGTTGTTTGCCAGCAACCTCATTGTTTAATAATCAATAGCATAGTTCCGAGCCAATTTCCTCGCAGCTTTTGTCTAAACTTTCCTCCAGTAATGAATGGGCATCTTGGCCTACCACAGCATCAGTTTGTTTGTTTGCTTGTTTTTCTAGGCAGGGTTTCTCTGTGTAACCCTGGCTATCCTAGAACTAGACCAATTGCCTCTGCTGGGGTTAAAGGTTTGCACCACCACCACACAGCCCTACCACACATCCTTAATTCTTGATTCTCACATAAGTTATCAAGAACAAATTAAAAATGGGATAGGTAAGACATACAAACACATATGTATACACATGGAAGTAGTGCATACACACACACACACACACACACACACACACACAGAGTGAAAGAAAGAGAGAGAGAGAGAGACAGAGAGAGAGAGAGAGAGACTGAGTTACGCAATAGCATTAAGAAGCTTGAAGCGACATCAGTATATTACCCAATCTAAAAAATGAGAATACACATTTCTCAGCAAAGACTTGAGGACATATGGGTGAATAACTCAGGTTCCAACATTTTCAGTGACAGTATTGAATGGAGAGGACAGAGGACACAATGCTGATGTCTTAAGGTATGGATAGTTTACATTTTTGGTTAAACATATAAATCTGATGAGACAAGAAGTTGAGAAAACTTCAGACCGAATAAGTTCAAAGGAAAGGTGAATTCTGGAGAGAAATAAGGAATTTTCAATTAAATGTACACCTTTCACCAAGTAGATTCTAGCTGCTACTATGGGGAGAGAAACAGAGAAACAATCTGTTTTGCTTTGTTTTGTTTTGTTTTTTCCTAGACAATAAGGGAAATGCTTCAATTAAACTATCATTTTCTCCTTGTTTTGCTTTTTTAGGACAGAGTATGATTCTTAACTTTTCCCAAAGTTTCATAAATACTAGGGATTAATATGTAGCAAACCCTTTCTTTTAGTTCTTTTTGTGAATATTACATTTACTTACAGCTAAGCTCCATGGCTGAAAGTAAGTCAAAACAGATACAATTTTACAAATGCAACCTCTGAGGTAATCAAATCTCTCCCTTGTCACACTTTCTAACTTAAGCTTTAGGGTAAGCAGATTATTTCACAGAAAAGTTTATACTACAGTAATCGAAAAATAGGGGCAGAATCCATTCACATACTAAAGTTTACTAATGTGGATGTGTCTAATCTAACCACAACCAAATCTTACCAAAATGAATCAAATTATCTCTATCTATTGCAGCCATCTGGGGCTGGAAAGAGCCGCTGTTAGTATCATGTTATTCTTTCCAGTTTTGCTCTTGCCTGACTGGTCATCTCTGTGCCCCTCTTCTCATCCACTAACCTTCAGTAAAGAATCATCGTGACGATGCAACCTTACCCCTCGCCATAGTAACACAGGCTGGGGCTCTTGTGCCGACCTCGGCAAAACTGCTGTGCTTTTCTTCCCTTTTCCTTTCCACATTGCTGGGCATCGAGCCCAGGGCCACGTGCATGCTGAACTCAGCCCCTCAAAACTGCTTCTCCAAGCACACTACGATCAAAGCTGGAGTCACCTACCGGCTCATTCACTCAGTTCCCAAAACCTTACCTTAAGTCCTGTTGTGCTGGTCTCTCATGTTCCCTACCCCCTGCCTTACATCCACATGTCAAATTTTTCCCTGTCCCTCAAAACTCGGTGTTTATCTGACTAACCAAGAGGAAGGTCTCTGTGCCCACATCCTTGGTACAGTGACAACACAAAACAGGAAGAAGTCAGAGTTCCCCAACAGTCACTGCACTGAGCATGTTTTATTTGACTACAATCATGAACTTGGATAAATATATCTAACAATCTGGACCCGTATATGAGTAGAGCTGAGTTTGTAACATGTCTTGGCTAGGGTTTCTATTGCTATGAAATGTCATGACTAAAACTAATTTGGGGAGTAGAGGGTTTGCTTTGTCTTACAGATCAGTCTACCACTGGGGGCAGTCAGAGCAGGCCCTGACGGCAGGAACTGACGCAGAGGCCATAGAGGAGTACTGTCCTCTAGCTTTCCCCTCCTGTACTGCTCAGCCTGCTTCTTCTACCACCAAGACCACCTACCCAGGGGTAGCACAACCCCAAGTGGAATAGGTCCATACACATCAACCGTTAATCAAACAAAACAAAACAAAACAAAAAACAAAAGAAAAGAACTCTTACAATCTTGCCCACAAATCAATCTGGTAGGCACATTTTCTCAACTGAAGGCCAGACTGTTGGAGGCAACTGGCCTCCAACTGAGCTCCCTCCTTGCAGATGTCTCTAGCTTATGCCAAGGTGACACAAGAAGTAGCCAGTACATGTCTTACATTCTTGGGAACATTTTACACATAGTAATTGCTTCTTAGGTACTACTCTTATTTATGTATCTCAAATTATTACTGTACTTGAGTAGAAAAGAGGAAATGAGCCATCTTCTGTTTCTTGACTATAGGCATGGTGCTTCAAGCTCCTTTCCCTGCCCCTCACACACACATGGATCTTTTTCCTTTCTTTCTCTCTCTCTCTTTTTTAAAAGATTTATTTATTATATTTATATGAGTACACTGTAGCTGTTTTCAGACGCACCAGAAGAGGGCATCAGATCCCATTTCAGATGGCTGGATTTGATTCGCTCAAGATATAAACCAGGTGTGGCAGCTGATAACCCCAGCACTTTCGAGAAGAGGCAGGAGGATCACAATTCCAGAGTTACTTTCAATATGTAGTTCAAGGTCAGTCGGGGCTACACCACACTCCACCCTCTCAGGAAACAACACAACACAAAAAAACATCAATACGTGTAGCTAGATGTGGTGGCTCATACACATGAGCTCAACGCTTGGGAGGCTAAGGCTGAAAATTGCCAGAAAGTTGAGGCCTACCTGGGCTACAGAGTGAGACCATGCCTCAAACTACAAAACACATAAAAACAGAACAAAAAGTTATATAAATATGTTTTATCCAATAGGGCTTTTATTAATCATGTGCATAAACATAAACTGAAGATTAAAACTGAGTAATTTTAAGCCACATCACTAATAAGCCAAGTGTTTAATAACTGTAACAAAATCCTTGTTGAAAATACTATTGAACAGCACTATTCCCTAAAATGTCTGACATGGTGCATGAGGAAATCTGTTCTGCATTAGGAGGCTACTAAGGTTGTCAGAGGGTGACTGGCTGCTTTGGGGCAGGGACTGCCCTAGGCAAGTTTTCCTGAGAAATCATGCAGGGAAACCTCCCAAAGCAGCAGTTCCTCTAGGACAGAACTGCAGCCCTGACCATGCATGCTTGCTGCCATGCGTGTATTTGACCATTTCCAAGGAACTCCATTAAGTGAGATTTAGCTGACTTATAAAATGTGCATTTAAACTAGTCACCCAGAAGTTAATGCCGCTGAGCGGTGGTGGCGCACGCCTTTAATCCCAGCACTTGGGAGGCAGAGGCAGGTGGATTTCTGAGTTCGAGGCCAGCCTGGTCTACAGAGTGAGTTCCAGGACAGCCAAGGCTACACAAAGAAACCCTATCTTGAAAAAAACAAAACAAAACAAACAAAACAAAAAAAGTTAATGCCAAGTGATCCTAATTATGTATTTCATCATTTCTCACACATTTTCATGAAAGCAGCCCTAGTTTTAAAAAAAAAAAAAAAATCACAAAAGTTCTGTGCTTTTGCAACACTGTTTAAAACCAGGTATCACGGGGCTCAGTGGGTAAGAACACTGACTGCTCTTCCAAAGGTCTTGAGTTCAAATCCCAGCAACCACATGGTGGCTCACAACTACCCATAATGAGATCTGATGCCCTCTTCTGGCACATCTGAAGACAACTACAGTGTACTTATGTATAATGATAAATAATAAATATTTTTTAAAAAAAAAAACCAGGTATCACTGGTGTAGGGTCCACAAATAAACACAGGGTGCTCTCTATTTCCCAAATTCACAGTCTACTGTGTTTGGAGAGAGTGGCAACAGAGAGGAGCAGCAGCTGTATTGCTAAAGACTTGCCCATTCAGTGGTGCTAAGGGCGCAAATGTCTGGACAATCCAAAGTCTTTCAACACGAGACTTTACATCAGAATTCCAGAAGAACATCTTTTTAAAATAATTTCTTTTTTTTTTTTTTTGAGATTATAGTATAACTACATCTTTTCCCATTCTATTCCCTTCCATATCTCCCACCTTTGGTCTCTTCGAAACTCCTGACTTTTTAATTATTGTTACATATACATGTGTATATTCCTACAATAGAAATACAATCTGCTCAGTCCAATCTGTATGTATGAAAATCTTTCCCATTGGTCAAAGCAAAACTGTAGAAAACACTGGCTACTAACCGGAGCAAGGCTACCCACCCTAGACTGGCTACTAATAGGAGCAAGGCTACCCACCCTAGACTGGCTACTAACCGGAGCAAGGCTACCCACCCTAGACTGGCTACTAACCGGAACAAGGCTACCCACCCTAGAATTTAAGGCTTAGAAACATACTTATTGAATAGTCACGGGTATAATACTGGTTAAAAATTGAAGGTCATAATTCCTTAAGAGATCATGAAATCTATATAATAGGAACTTTTTTTTTAGCACCAAAATATTCTGGGTCATTGTAAATATAATCTAATGCATTGGAAAATATTGATATATCTAATTCTCAATAATTTGTGATGTTGTAAAAGAAAGGAAAATTTTTTAACTTTCATATAATCAAATAACGATAAAAGTTTTCATAAAACCAGTTTATAACTTCTGTCCACCTCCATTCAGAAAGTAGGGGGAAAAAATCACACATTATACTGTTGAAAACATAGGGACTGGCATATCATTCAGTCCATAAAAAGACCCTAGCTAGCTTTGATCCTCAGAAGTCATGACACAACTACACTAATTGAAA
>NW_022196897.1:46933523-46934079 GCF_008632895.1 Mastomys coucha
AAAAAAAAAAAAAAAAACTCAAGTAGGCATGACTCAGGGGAATAATGATTGTAGAAATTTACCACATGTTACTTGCCTCTAAAAGATGTCATAAGCTAGTCAAGTTCTGTCTGATACCACAACCAAGGCTGTGAACCAGAGAACAAGTTAAACAAGAGTGGTGTGCTACACTGCTTTTTCTGCTGTGATAAAAGCAACTTGGAGAGGAAAGGGTGCATTCTGGTTTACTGATTACAGTCCATAGTCAAGGGGAACCAAGGCAGGAACCTGGACGCAGAATCCAGGAAGAAACCCAGCTTTGTTCCAATCCTACGTTCTTGTATGTAAGACAGTGCAGGCCTACCTGCTCAGAGTAGGCTGGGACCTCCCACATCAATTAGCAATCAAGAAAATGCCCTACACACATGCCCCCAGGTCACTTTGGTGGGAGCAATTTCTTTTTCTTTTCTTTTTTTGGTTTTTTGGAACAGGGTTCCTCTGTATAGTCCTTGCTGTCCTGGAACTCACTCAGTAGACCAGGCTGGCCTCGAACTCAGAAATCCGCCTGCCTCTGCCT
>NW_022196897.1:46934231-46966968 GCF_008632895.1 Mastomys coucha
ATAAACGACAATTTTATTTTTTATGCATAAAGGTTGATGAAAAACCATTACTAGTTTTAGTAAAACTGAACATTTTAACCAAAAAGCAAAGTAAGTATACTTATTAAATACCACTTTCTAAAGTACAGCTTTAAAACATCTAACATGCTTTTTAAATTTCAATACAATGGACCCAAGACCAAGAATACAGGTTACATGCATAAAGGCTAGATTACATATTATCATAGTCATCATCATCATCATCATCGTCATCATCATCATCTTCACGTTTTCTTTTCAGTGCATTTGCTGACTCGGCTGTATTTTGTGATACCATATTAGTAGTAATAAGAATGTTTTTGGACCCAATTAATGATGGGTTAATAAGAACATTCTGAACTGCTGATGTCGCAGGAATGGAAGCTTTTACAGCAGGAGACTGAGAAGCAGGCATCTGTACTGTAAACCTTTGCCCTGTGAGGGACATTGGAGTACCTACTTTAGTTGAAACAGACATGGTTTGTGGAGTTGGTGTGCCTAGTGTGGGAGTACTTGGTCTACTAGAAACTGAACCAACACTTAACCTTGGAACTGTTATCCTTCCTGCAGGAGTAGGGGCCTTCTTTTGTAAAGACTTAAGCCTATAGTTTGGAGCAGTTAAGCAATATCTATCAGGTGGCAATCTAGGACCTGAATATGGCTTGATCAATGGCAAAGGGGATTTCTTTGTCTAGCAATATCTAATAAAAAATCTCTCGGGGGAGGAGAAGTGAAAGACTGGTCAGCACGGCACTGAATTGCCAATCGTACGTCATCTGCATCAACAGTAGCTTTCTTAGCATGGCTTGAATAGATTTTAGCATCATCTAGAATTGTGGTCACGTATCGATAGGAAGGCAAACTCCAGCATCTGATTTATAACTCTTGGCTCATATTCTGTAATCCCCATATCCTTCAGGATTTGTGCCATCATCTGTGCATCTTTCGGCATGCTCTTGGGAGACGCCATCTTGCCAGACTCCATGATATCAGGTGATCACACTTCTCGAGCTAGATCTCCCACATTAACGTACTTCAGGCCTGATCTTGATGCAAGTTCTTTGCCTAGTGTGGTTTTTCCAACCCCTGGTGTACCTGTGACTCCCCTGACCTCGGGTCCTACGCTCCCATCGAATGGTGGCAAGCCGGGCCCCAAGTCCGGCCGGCGTCCGGGAGCCATTTCTTAACTGAGGCTCCCTCTCCCCAGACATCTTCTTTAATTTGTGTCAAGTTGACAGAAGCTAACCAGCACAGATGTGCTGGGACAGTGGTTAACCCCAGGTCCTTTTCCTCAGACCTATCCTTTTGAGATTTTTCTATTCTCTGAGACTTTGGGTACATACTGTCTTTTTGCTTGTTTTTCAATGAGTTATTTTTCTTGCGACCTAAAGAGGCTAGCAGAGGATTCATAACAAGCACCATGCCATATTTGCCTCTCATCGGTGCTCTGGCTCATTTCACTTCTGAGATGCTTCCCTTCCATAGCTCAAACGCTGTGCGCCATCATATGGACACACCAGCTGTTTGGTTTTTTAATTTAGTCCTTTAATATTTTTGATTGCTGCTTCTTAATAAGTTGACCATACCCTGTGTCACTGCTGACATCATCTATGATGTCATCCATCCACATTGCAGCCCACAGACTGCAGTATTCAGGACCACCTCGTTACAGATGTTCCCAGACTAAAGGTCAGTACACATCTGCTAGGCAATGTTGACAATCTCATCAAAAGTGATATTCCCACTGTGTTTAATGTTCTCCTGCTTCTTTATCTCCTGGTGGCTCCTTGAGGGCATTGATGATCAGGCATCTGGGCCTGTAATGGTCAGTTGCACCCTGATCTTCACACCTTTCCAGTTACCAGTGCCTTGGTGATGCTGTCACCAACTTTCTTGTCAAAAGACCCAGGAGGGATCTGAGGGCCAAGCGGTCTGTGGTGCACAGGGCCCCTCAGGTGCACCCGAGGTCCACGACTTTGATATATCACTCACGTAGAATTTGGGTGGCATGATGGAGGCAACTGGTATCAACTGGATGAAGCAGATCCAGGACGACTGCAGAAAGCTAGCTGCATAGTAGCCTCCTCTGGTCATTTTATCCCTACAGCTGTATCTGACTAATTCCAGGTCACAACTTCCACAGCTTCTAATTACAGAGAGCTTTACCGTCTACCCAGGAAGCTGTTGATCACTCTGACTTTTTACTGCCCTCTTGCCCAGATTCACTGTGTTATGCAGCATGCAGCAATGTTGGTTGAGCCTTGGTTTCTAAATCAATAAAATGGGGTTAATTATACTTGAAAGAGCTTCATAAGGGAGGGCCTAGCATACTTCCAGCTAGATGTTTTGTTCCGAAGACTGTTATGATCGTAGTAGAAAACTGCTTTGATTTGCCAAAGGAAAGGTAGAAGAACAGAAAAGCTCAATAAGTCAGCATCATGTGTTCCTAAGTTAAATGTGACCAAAGGTAAGTGAAGTGCCCAGGGGATTTACAACAGCAAGCACCTTTCTTGCAGGTAAACACGAACTGACTATAGATTACCCACACCCTCACAATTTCACCCGCCAAAGAGAATCATCATTGTGTGAACTTTAGACAACAAAGTTTTAGTTTGTTCTTAAGTATCTGTGCCCTTAGATGTTCATTCTTATTTTTATGACTTTATTGTTCAAAAATGAATTTTTTTCAGACTTCAGTTTTCCTTTTTTCCCCCCTAATTTCCCTAAATTCCCAAGTTATTTCCTTTTGGACATTGATAATTTTCACTTTAATTAGTATCTATTAAATTATTCTTTCAAATATGTAATTTCTCTTGTTTTTTATTATTTTCTGAATTTCATACTTTTGCCCCAACTGATATCCAAGTTCTGTAATACCATTAAGTTGTATTTGGAAGGATCAAGACCCTGTGTAACAATGCTCTGAAAGGGATTATAATGAGATTCTAGAAGGGATACAACACTTCCCTTGAATGCCCAAGGCCTGGATTTCAACTGTGAACATCACAATCAAAATGATGTACTTCCTATGCACATCCCAAATCTGTCTGAGCATGACCTGCATTAAATTGCTGGACCATTATTTGACAGAAAAATACACAGATATGAGCCAAAATGTTTTGTATATTTCAGTAACATAAAACAATGTACTAAGTAAGAGTAAAATATTCTAAAAGTGAACTGTGTAATACTGGAGACAATTCTGTAAGTACCTTTAGAAACACTCTGCTATTAAGTTAATGAGGTCTGGGACTGAACCAGACAGTATATCTACTCTTCTACAAAACTGTCAGTTCTTTACATGTTCAGGTAAGGCTCCACTTCAATTCATCTTTGGGCTCCTCAAGAAGACTAAGCATAAGAGTTACATTCTCACATGTCAATCAATCTATTTCTAATCTGAACTGAACTATAAATCTACATAAGCACTGTGTGCCCTTGTTAATATCCACTGTTTGTAAAATTTAGAAGTAAAAATAACCCAAGTGATTGTTAATAGGTAAATGAATGTGGTAGGGTATGAAATGAAATATTACTCACTAATAAAAAGGAATAAAGTACTACACATGCTATAGTATGGAATAACTTGTCAGAAATGATCACTGCATAGTTCTTTTTATGTGAGTTTTCTAAAATAGACAAATTCAGAGATCGAGAGCTGGTTAGTGATTCTAAGGTAGGGACTAATCTGAGGAAATTATTTAGTAACCTGGAGTGCACTGGGTTCCAGTCACCCACATCTTTCCTTCTAATAATGTAATTGGCTGCCTCACTCTTCCGCAGTCATGCGTGTGAATACAAGCACTCCTCTGGACAATAGATAACTATCTTCTCCACTAAGAACCATCAAATTGAGACACTTATTTTTCTATTCAAATATACTGTCAACCTATCTGATTATGAACAAAACAAAAAACAAAACAAACACAAAAACCCAACCTCACCTAAATTGCTTGGGGTACATACAAATTAAGATCAAATTGTGTCTTCAAATAACTTTGGTTAAATAGGGTTTCTCTGTATAGCTCTGGCTGTCCTGGAACTTACTCTGTAGACCAGGCTGGCCTCGAACTCAGGAATCCACCCGCCTCTGCCTCCCAAGTGCTGGGATTAAAGGCATGCGCCGCCACCACCGCCCAGCCCTTCAAATAACGTTTAAGGATAATCCAATTCATCATTTGACTATATATAATTAGGCATGCATATGATTAAAACCTCTATCAACCAAACTAGAATTCTGCCCATGTCATGCCAACTCCTTAGGAATTAAACTCCTCGAGTGTCCCATAAGAGGACGCTCCAAGCAGTAGCCATCCTTGAGGACCTTCACTCTAGTGGATGCCAATCTTGTCACCGCAGTCTTTCCTAATCTTCCTCTTTACTTTAAATTAAGTTGTCTTGCCAGTTCTGCACATCTGTATGAGCCCTCACTTCTCACTCGTGGAGTAAGAGGCCAGGAAGTAGAAACACCAAAGCTCTATGCAGGCCTCAGCAGCATTTCAGAATTGGGCTCCTCTTGGTGATGATAAAATACTTTGTAACTGATTTTGTCGATTATTATCTATGAAAACACTAAAACTGAATGATATTTGAAATGGTAAAGCGTATGATATATAAATCAGATTTCCATAAAGCTGTTGAAAACAAACGTTCGGATTTCTCTCTGACAGAATGTTATTTTGACTCGACTCCCTCCTGATCTTGGACTCTGTTCAAGACTGAATGTAGAGTGCCTGTAACTCTTCTCATGTGACACAGGGAGCTACTGAGGCAGGAATCAAGTAGCTCTCAGGAACTCACCTCTTTAGTTCACCACCATGTTGTCCTCTCTCAAACAAAACAGAAGGCTCCTTGGCCCAGGTTAGGAATTTACCAGTTGGACCTCACTCTCCAGACAAGTTTCCCCACCTCCTTCCACTAGTCACATGGCCGGCCTTGGGGCTTTAAAAGGAGCTGCAAGCCCCAGACTCTGAAGCACAACTGACTCTCACCCATGGATGTCTTTTGTCTGTAACATCCCCCAGTATTTGCTGTCCATACTGCAATCTCCTTGCAATGTCTCTCTAACCCCACCTCTCCTTCCTTCCCCCTTCCTCAGGGTCATTAGCTACAATGACTTTTTTAAAGCAGCAATTCTTGATAGAGAAGTGATTCTGCCACCCTTTTACTTAAATCTTATAGTGTATCTGTACCTCTCTGTAACATAAATAAAAACGCCAGGTCTTTGTGGATGAGAACATTCTCTTGCTCTCATCTGAATTAGAAGACTACATTTTTCCCTACTCCCAAACAAATGAGTCTCCCTTCAGCCACGCCTTCCTGTCAGCTGGCACTCACAGGCTTGCAAAGTCCTCACTCCAGGCTTCCAACTGGAGAAACATTCTGACTCACAGACAAACCTGGTTCTTCTCTTACTCTTGCATATTTCTAATTAAATTCTAGTTAACCCACAGGCAGTGCTTGCATGTGTGGCTTCCTACCATGCTGTGAGGCCTTGAGAAGCAGCCACTTGAGCTTGTAAGATATTTCACAGAAGCCTGAATGAGAACGAATGACAAGCACTGAAACTGAAATCTCAAAGTATACACACATATGCTCACTGTACCCTAAAATCCAGTTGAGAAGCAGGTAAATTGGGTATTATTATTTCTGTTTTCAGATGAGCAATTCTTATTTTCTCTCATGATGGCAATATTGCAGTAGCTGTAGACAAGGCCCAACAATGATCCTAAGCCAGGTCAGTGTTGGGTATATGCCTATACCACATAAACCAGGTCAGTCAGTGCTGGCTACACTCCTATATCTGGACATAGAGCTCCCGTCATTTGCAGATTTGTTCAACTAAAAGAGAAGGCTAACTGCTGTTATGGGAAGAACCTGGGAAGCAATTCTATATTATCACTTGCTTTTTGTTTTTTAGTTCATGGGTTCTCTATGTAGCCCAGGCTACCCTAGAATTTTCTAGGTAGACCAAGCTTCTTGTAATGATCTTCTTGCTTCAGCCTCCTGAATGCTGTAATTACAGGTATAAACCAGTAGACCTGTAGTGACTTTAAATTCTTGAAATCTGGGCTGAGAACACTGGTGAGATGGGTTCAGGCATGCCTATGTCTGTACATAGCTTCTCTGACTAGCCTCCTCAGAGTGGTTTTGCTGTTTATGATATGAGACAGTTGCTGTGACTGCTGTCTGATCTGATCTGATCAGACTCAGTGTTGGATCTGGAAATGCTGACCAGCAGGTCTTGTTCCTAAGACAACCCCACTGTTCTTGATCTAGAGGAACCACTTTAAACCTTTCGTCACGGACAGCCATTTGGTTGGTAGTAAAAGACTAAATGATGATACAGCCTTCAGAAGAGAAGGTTCTGGCTCTGTTTGACCTATTCTCATCTATGGCAGTTTTATTACTGTTTAAAATCAGTAACAACTTGACCAAATGCCTGTCACAGGATCTTAACCTATGAAAACAAAGATTAGGGAGAAGGAATGTGATCAGCTAGGTCTATCCATTTAACCTAATCTATCATTCAAAGGGCAGAAATAAATGGAATACTTACGGGGCCTGAGTCAGACATGCTTGTCCATCACAATGCTTGTTTTGAAGAAAGCCTCCTATACCCACTCTGTCCTACCCTCTTGTCATTTCCACTAACTTTGGATTCTTAGTTTCCTTTTTAAAAAAAGTTGGTGTTGTTCTTTTGAGATAGGATCCTACCAGGGTGGTTTCGAACTCACAGTAATCCTGCCCCAACTTCCCAAATACTGGGATTACAGATATCAGCCAACAGGCCTAGTGTCTGTACTATTTTTTTTCTATTTGATGATTCCATTTTTTATTTATATAAAACCCCAGTTTTCCCTTAGTGACCGTTTGATATTCACCAATTTCAGTTTCTGACTGCTTTGTTGTAAGTCTTCTCATCCTTGTTAAAGCTATTACTAAGCAATTGTGATCCTGCATTACAACTCTTTCATCTGTAAACCCAACCACCCTAATCATAAAACACAAACAAACAAAAGCCATGACTTAACCTTATGCTTAAGCGACGGTGGCTGTTTTGAGTTTTGCTGCATGCAGCATGGTTCTTTCTGGTCTTTGTTGTTCTTTTTAGCAACAATGGATTCATCATTGCTGATGTTTTCTATCTTTCTGAAGCAGCCAACTCCTTTTGGGTAATTCTATACATTATCAGCAAGACATAGAAAAATGCAATAATACTGTATCTAAAGATCACCCTCATTTCACCATTCTGTTTCCAAATTTAAAAGAAAAAAAATCATATGAAATAAGCTGGATGCTCGGCGCACATCTGTAACTCCAGCACATGGGAGCAAAGGCTAGAGAAGCCTGAAAGCTGGTGGTCCACTTGGGCTAGGTAACAAGTTCTAGGGCAGCCTACCCACATATTAAGGACTTTTCTCAAAACAGAAAAGAAGAGAAAAAGAAAGGCAACCATTACAAACAAAAAGCAAGAGAAAAGAATGAAAATGAAGTCGGGTATTAATGGCAGCACACACCTGTAACTCCCGCACTCAGGAAGCAGGGGAATCTGAATGATCAGAAGAGCTGCATATAGAGGCTAACGCCAACCTGATGACCAAAAACCCAGCCTCTCCTTTCAAAGAGCATGTTTGGAGATTAAAACTGGAGCTTAAGACAGGCTAGGCAAGTGCTCTTCCACTGCACCATGAGAGGCCCTACCTTAAATGAAAAAAAAAAAAAAAAAAAAAAAAGTCAACTAAATAAAGTCAGAGCTGGGAAACAGAAGCCTGGCTTTCCTGTCCAGCTTCAGCACTGGGTACCTAACACAGCTAGCCCGAAACCTTCCTCTGCCATAAACTAGTCAAGTAGCTTTAATAAGATGAACCAAATAGCCAAGATGTTTGATCTCTGAATAAATACACCAGTATAGTCATTAATCCTGTATCACCTGGATTTGTATATTTCTCCTATTGTTCAGTTAACTTGATCTACAAAGTATGTCATGTAAAATTTTCTGATAACTTCTTATTGGCACAGAAGCCTTTTCAAGGCGTTATTTTTTATTTAAAAATTACATTTTTGTTATTTCATTTTACTTATATAAATGTTTTGCCTGCATATATTCTGTGTACCATGTGCATACCTGGTGCCCTCAGAAGCAAGAGGAAGCCATCAGATTCCTTGGAATTGGAGTTACAGATGACTAAGCTGCCTAGTGGGTAGTGGGAATCAAGCACTGGTCCTCTAGAACAGTCAGTACTCAACTGCCAAAACATCTCTACACACACACACACACACACACACACACACACACACACACACACACACCCCTACCTCTTAGGACATTAATTTTGGTTTAATTTTTAAACTAATTCTCACTATGTAATGTGGGGTAGTTTCAAACTCATAACATTACTTGAGTTTCCTGAGTGCCAAGGCTTGTGCTGCTACACCCACCTCTCCTGATTTAACAAATGGTCAAAGCCAGGCAGTGGTGGTGCATGCCTTTAATGCCAGCACTTGAGAGGCAGAGGCAGGTAGATTTCTGAGTTCAAGGCCAGCTTGGTCTACAGAGTGACAGCCAGGGCTATGCAGAGAAACCCTGTCTCAAACACCCCCCCCCCCCCAAAAAAAGGTCAAAACCTTGAAATTAGGTTTTGCTTTGCTTATTCATTTGCTTATCCACATTTCCAAGGAACTTCTCGGATTCATGATGGCAGGAGTTTGGGCAGCAAACCCTGCTAGCTCATTTGCCTTCCCTAATTATGTTTCACTATGCATACAGCAATACCCGAATGTGGAAAAAAGGTCCCACGTGGCTAGTACATCCCAAACTGAACACTTCTGACTTTTAAGAATGACATAAAAGGCTGGTTCTCCAGTTTAGATGTGAATGAGATACACTAAACACTTCAAAGCTCAGTTTCTTGTGAATACTTTGATTTTCTTGTGATCAACTTAGAAATATAACTTAATTTAAAGTAAGGGACACAGTACAATGATCTTTCAAAAATTCACTTTAGTAGATGAGACTTGACTAAAAATGGCATATTTATCATATATGGCAATCGATTCATTTAAAATCTTGATGAGTAAGAAGTGACATTATAAAAATGAGTTACACAATACATCTAGCCTGAACCTGCTTCTCTTCTTCCTCTCTCACAGAACACTGCTATGTTGTTCAGGCTTAAGACACTGGGCTAAATAATCCTGCCTAAGTCCTAAGTTGCTGGGCCTATATCTCTGAATCTAGTCACCAGATGTTTCTAACATACAGCCAGACTTGAGAGAGTCATCTAGACAACCTAGACAAGTACCTTGAATAAAATAAACTAAACACCTTTGCTTTAGTTCATTGTAACTGTAATAAAATTGTAATTAAATAAAAAAACATCAATTTCCAACTCAAAGTACATATGCTTTGAAGTAAAAATAAAAACACTATATATGTGTGGGTGGATACACACACACACACACACACACATACACACACAAATGTTCTCCAATATGATAAGCCATATAGATGGATATTCTAACCATCAAGGTTTAGCAGGTTATTTGACCTAAGAGAGGACAAGAAAGACGATGGCTTTGGTCGGTAAAGCAACTGGTGTGCATGCCTGAGGACCTGAATTTGAGCGCCACATAAAAACTGGAGGCATAGTTGCAGATATTTATATCCCAGTGTTGAGAAGACAGAAACAGGAGGATATCTATCTGGGGCTTACTGCCAAGCCAGGACAACCTAATTAACTAGCTCCAGGTCAATGACAGACTCTGTCCTAAAAGGAGATGGACGGTATTCCTGATGATAATGCCCAGGCTGTCCTCTAACCTATGTAGGTGTATATGTGTGTGTGTGTGTGTGTGTGTGTGTGTGTGTGTGTGTGTGTGTGTGTGTGTGTGTGTGTGTTTGTGTGTCTGCTGTCTGTGCTTTATTATATATTCCTTTTAAGGAAATTTGTTGGAGCAAAGGCTTCTTCTTGCTTCCCATTTTCAGTACTAAGCAACTAAATATAAAAAATCCTCAAAACAGGCAGAAACATACTACCTACAGAAACATCAATGCGATTCTTTTTATTAAGTTCCTAGGAAATAAGTACTCCAAATTCAATCATCAGAGCCTATGAAAAGCTTCACCCAGATTGGGAATGTGTACAGCATTCATTCTGTTTCACTTTTGGTAGCTTCCCTGAAAGCGAGCAGCAGCCCTTTGCACAAGCATGTTCTCACACAACACATTCGGCTGCTGCTTTTCTTTCTTTTTCTCCAAAGGAAAATATGTGTCGTGCTAAAAACTATAATCTTTTCCATAATTTTTATTTTACTTTATTACTATTTGTGTTTATGTGTGTGCATGCTCATGTGGCTGCCAAGGCAGGCCAAAGGGGGTTCTGGGTGTCTGGTTGTGAGCCACTTGGCCTGGGTGCTGAGGATGGAGCAATGGTCCTCTGTATGAGCAGTAAGCACTTTTACCTGTTGACCTCCAGGATTTCTATAGTATACTTGGTCTATACAATTAAAGTTTTTCTGAACAGCTACTAAAGTATTTGACAATTCTCAAAAGGCTAAGCATAAAATTACCACATGAACTGAAAGCAGAAACTTGTAAAGATTCTATCTGTTAACAGATAAGTGGATGGATGGCACACAGTATAGATCATGCTTCTTTAATGTTTATTTACACAATTGAATCATGTAAAGCCATGCATTCTGAAAGCGTTACAGAGGGACGATCCTGGGAAACCCTGAGCTAAGTAAAATAAACCTGCCCAAAAGAACCATATGTTGTGAACGTAACCAACGCTACAGAATTATACACATCAAATGGTCAAGAGCCAGGCATCATGGCACAGCCTTCTTAAGTAAAGCACTTGGGAGGCAGTCACACACAGATAGATCTCTGTGAGTTCAGGGGGTAGCCTGGCCTACATGCTGAATTCCAGGCCAGTCAGGGCACTATAGTGAGACTCTGTTTCCAAAGAAAGAAAATGATAGTCAAAATTGGGAGAATAGGTCAATGTAGAGTACTTGCCTAGCACACCCACAAGCAAGAAAAAACAAAAACAGCAACAGCAACGTAAATCAACCCCTTGAAAAACACTAGTTCAAATGGCACATTTTATGATATTTTTCCAAAATGATGTAAAACAAATTTATTGAACTGTGTATTGTAAATGGGTGATTTGCCGGGTGGTGAATCTCATCTCTAGAAAGTTATTTCTTAAACTAGTTTGAAGCTTCTTTTTGGTGCTCTGGGGTCTCACTCTGGTGCATTCTCCACAAAGTTCCTCCTCTGGCATTCTGCTTACTAGGTTTCCCTCACTGTTCATTCTAAATATTTTATCTATTTCACTCTTTTGGCAATGAATCTTGTATTCTTTTTGAAATGTCTGATATTTAAAAATTATTATAACACATTTAATATTTGATTATGCATTGCTTATAACACCAAGCAAATTGCTTAAATTATCAAGTCAATTCTCATACTTAATATTTGTTTGGATTTTATTTGCCAAAGTACATTTGTAGTGGCTCAGGTTGTCAAAACAGGAGCTAATAATACACTATATGTAAAGCCATATGAATTTCACATTAAGTGAAATTTTCAATAACAAACGGTAAGGGGAACATTCTAGGAAACTTGAGGAAACATCACTTAAGAGTTCTGGACATCTCAATCAATCCAGAGTATACTTAATTCACTAGACTTACTTAATATGCATAATAATGAGATTTACACAGAAATTTGAGATTATCCTTTTTGAAAGAGTCGTCTCCTCTACCCCTCAACCCCTCTTCTCTTTCCTCACAATGTACCTGAGATTGGTGTTTGGATGCTACCTCAGTTAGTAAATATGTGAAGAAGATAACAAGGTGCACTTCGGACTTACAAAAAATATCTGTGTGTTTTTTCTCTTAGGCTGGGTTAAGTCAAATTCATTCTTCAACAGCAATTTAGACTGTCATCTCCTGGGTGAAGTCTGATTCTTTCTCCCTACCTGACCTATTCACCAGAAAAGCTGCTATTATCTCACAGCTGATGGCAACATCACCCTTCTGGTCATCTTTTCTCCCTCACATCTGTACGCATCATCAACAAAGCTTTTCAGTTTTCAAAACATCCAGAGTTTAAATTTTACCAAGCCGCTCCCTCTGTTAGATTACTATAAGAACTCTTTAAACAATGCTCCAAGAATACAGTCTAGTCTCAACTTAGCCAGTGGAATGATCCTTTAAAAATACAAATTAGATCTATGCAAAAGCCTGAGTTCCACTAAGTCCCACCTGGAGTCTGAAAGGTCTCATGTGACAGACTTTCCACTCCTTCTGCAATGCCCAATACCTGTTCCTACTCACCCCTGTTCCTCATCTTCCCTCCGATCACAATGGCCTCTGTTTATTTCCAGGTCTTAACAGGCAAGCTTTCTGCCTGGAAAGCTCTCCAGGAAGGGATGCACATCTTACTTTGGTCACTACTCAATCACCACCATGGTTGTATCCTTCCTACAAAAATTATCCTGCTCCATTTTCTTTAGGGTTTTTTCCCCTTTTTCTTTTTTTCTTTTGTAACATTTACTGTGTAACATACTATGTATTTTACTAATTACTCTTTATAGTTTATCTCTACCTGAACTATATGTTACACAAAGGTAAAACTTTGGGATATTTATTTACTGTTATTTTCCAGGTATCTAGAATAGTCTATCTTCAAGCAAATTCAGTATGCAAATTCAGTATGTAAATGAATTGCAACAGCTCAGTGGTGGGGTACCTGCCTAACATTCTCTAAGGCTCTATCATCAGAATGTCAATAAAAACAATATATTGGCTTTCACTTTGTACAGCCGGTAGCCTAATGTTTACCTGCACTGTATCAGGTATCACATTGTACTATAACGGCCTGCTAATTTTTTGCTTCTTCTATTACACCATAAATTTTAGAGACAAGGGTTTTGTTTGGCTTTCCGTTGTAGGTAACTGTATTTCTTAGAGTGCCTGATACCTTGGAGGCACTGTATAATATTTGATAAATTAATTCATCTAAACCAAAGGTGTGAGCGCCTTTATGGTATAAAGTGTGGCTCTAGGTTCTGCTAGTGTTTCTCACCTGACTCTGACACTGGCAAAAAGACCTTAGTCCCATTATTTAGCTTCTCTACAATTACATCTTCATCAATGGAAATGGGAGCAATGATACCTTGCCTAATGTGATTACCATGAATATAAGATGACAAATTAGCTCACTGGTTTCTATGTAACAATAAATGGCATCTATTACCTATCATTACATAATGAAACAGAGGTTCTGCTGTAAATTTTATCTTGATAATGACATAAAACATAATATTTAGAACCTTCTTGAAATACAACAATATCTTATATGAATAACTATGGAGTCGGGGGCTGGCGAGATGGCTCAGCGGGTAAGAGCACTGACTGCTCTTCCGAAGGTCCTGAATTCGGATCCCAGCAAGCACATGGTGGCTCACAACCACACATAATAAGATCGGATGCCCTCTTCTGGTGCTGTCTGAAGACAGATGCAGTAAATTACACCAGAGCGAGTAGGGCCAGAGCAAGGGGGTCGGAAGGAGAGGGCCGGCAGAGGTCCTGAGTTCAACAGCAGCCACACACATTATGGCTCATGACCATCTGTACAGTTACAGTGTACTCATACATATAAAATAAATAAAAAAAACTATAGAGTCAAATAAAATGAACTCAATGCGAGTTCTGAAAAGAAAGTACCTTAATTCTCAACAGGAGCTACATTATTTATGTTTCCCTATTATACTTTTAAATGTTTTTTTTAATTTTAGATTCTATAGCCTTCTTCAGAATTTGCAATTAATTTTTGATAATTTAAAAATGTTATCTCTTACATAGACAAAATATGTACTACTGAAGCTTACTTATTAAAGACGATAATACTTAAGTAACTTACACTTACCAGTGTATAACTTATACTCATTCTTTTCTATTCTCTGAAGAAGCTCATATTAGAAAAGTCAGATGCATACTTGTGACTCCTACTAACTGACCATCAGCTTTCTGTTTATGTTAGTCATGTATACAAGAATATCCATAATTCTTGGGTAATGAAGGTTTAAGAAAAACAGAGTTCTGTTTAAATTAGATAATCATTTTCATTGTAAAGTCATACATCTTAGGCTTTTTACATATTAATAAAGTAATAAAACATCTTATAAAACACTTATAAAACATGTTTCCTTCACATTTTGTATTACAATAAATAAACAAACACATTTTACTTAAGCACTTGGATAGGAGACAAGAAAACAAGGCAAGCAGTTTAAATGACTGTCCCAAGGCCACAGATGGGGTGGCCGCCAGCTCCAGGATTAAAGCTAAGTGGCTATTTATTTATTCCTTCTTATGCTTTGAGTACTTAACGTTCACTTTTATATCACAGAGCCTTTGTAATTAATGTAAGAAAACAACTTAATATAATAAAGCAATTGTCAATAGACTGTGACAGCATGTACAGAGAAATTTCTTATAGAAAAGATAAATTAGACTTAATCCGCAGGGTCTGAAAACAATCTGATTTACATGTCATCTCAGGATTTTACTTGGAGTACCAAGCAAGTGGCAGCTTACTACAATTTATCATGCTCGTGTTTTTTAGCTTGTTTCTAATCAAAATCTATAGTAAGTACCTGAGATAGATTTAAAATACAAAACAGAAATACTAACGAATTTTTAAAAATCCTCCAAACTTAAAACAGTAGTTTCTGCTCTAAATATAAGTTCAAGATCAGGAAATACTTCTAAGAGGCTCACCAATGAAAACAGATACACAATAAAGCAACCGGCAACCGCTCGTTAGCAGGAGAAAGACATTGAGCACAACACTCGCAGCTTACTGTGGACAGGCTTTAATCAGGAAGTAGCCATTATCCTTTCGATTCAGAGCAGAGACAGCACTGCACAGCAAGCCACGGTATTTTCAGTTGAAAGGCTTGAAAGAACACTTACTATTGTATCCTACCTCTGCTGACCCCAGAGGTCACAATATGTCTTTTATCAAACGCTAGAACGAAAACACAAGCCAAGCAAGCATTTGCAACGCTCTGTTTGTTGAAACACCTAAAATCTACCTAACACAATCTCTCCCTCACAAAACATGGCTGTCTTATTCAGAGATTAGCAATTATTGTAATGAGATACTGTCGGAGAGGGTCAAATAGTACTTCCTGCAGTTTACACATCTTGATTTCCTGGTAAACAAACTGAGAGGCAGGTGGAGCACTTAGGGAGCCGGTAACCGAGAGAGCTCACGTGACAACACTGAACCAGGTAAGGGAGCCGGCTCAGGTAATTGTTCTTAATTTTGTTAAGATTAAAACCAACAACAAAGGGAAGAATCCTCTTCCTTCTTTTTGAAAGAAGGGTTTATTTCTACACGGATAATCTCAAGGTTACAATAAAGAATGCTAACAAGCCTTATGCAGGTTTCAAAAATTGGTTTTGGCAAACAAATTGTAAAAATAAGGCAACACTAACAAGATTTTTTATAAATGAACAATAATAAAATAAATAACTGTTCATGAACCTGCAAAAGAATAACCTTTAAATTCCAACTGCTTTAAGAAAGTAGTTACAAGAAATCTGAGTTAGAATAAAAGGTTAAAATTAATTTTTTGGTCAAAGTATGATTCAATTTTATTAGACTATTATAAATATACAACATTCTTTGAAAAATATCGCATGCATTAAAAGTTTGCATAAGATAGTGCCTGCCTACATTTTAAACTTTTTCAAAAATAAAATTTATTCACCTGAGCATAAAAAATATTGTTAATTTGAAAACTGCATGTCTCTGTTCTTAGTTTTTTCCTCCCAATTTTCCTTTTCTCCTTTTCCCTGAAATTCGTAAAACTTTATCACTTAAATTATCACTACAAAATCCAAAATATTAACTTCATCAAAATGAAAAGGCTACTACTTTCAACATGTCTAGGTGATTTTTTTAAAAATCTGTAAAGTTTATACTTAAAAATCTTACATTTATTAAATATGTTTTTGTACTCATGAAAATAATATTCAGTAATTTTACTGCAAAGAGTGATTAAAGACCATTTTACAACAATAAGCATATTAAGCATTAAAGTCTTACATTAACTTACATTTAGCTTACATTAACTCATTGTACAAAATGAAATTTTTATGTACAGAAATAGAAAAATCAGAATGACAACACAATCAACAAGAAAAAGCTAAAACCACCAGGACAGAGAACTCTGGGCCAGATGGACAGACTCTCAGAGGTCTGGTGTTATTTCTAAGAAGTACTGAATCGCAT
The DNA here is from genome assembly GCF_008632895.1 of Mastomys coucha. Taxonomy (NCBI): domain Eukaryota; kingdom Metazoa; phylum Chordata; class Mammalia; order Rodentia; family Muridae; genus Mastomys; species Mastomys coucha. The sequence goes on from NW_022196897.1 coordinate 46,950,568, forward strand.
TAGCACCGCAGTTGCTAACATCACTAATGCTTTTAACTACAATCAAAGTGAATTTTCACAACACAATGGCTAAGGAGCTAAGAGTTCCAGCTGAAGCTCATGGTCAAATTCAGTACCATAGATATCCTATTTTCACAAAGCATGCAGACATGGTCCTTATTCCATTAGAGAAAACGGTGAATGGAATTCCTACAACACAGACACAGGCTGTGTATTTGTATGTCAACACAAAACTATTATTTCAACTATTTCAAAAGTGTATGCATGACTGTGTTAGGTTCCACAGCAGTTCACATTTAGACAAAGAAACTTCTTTTATGTTTCATTTTTTTTCTCTTTTTTTTTCTTTTATTATTATATGTAAGTACACTGTAGCTGTCTTCAAACACACCAGAAGAGGGCATCAGATCTCATTACAGATGGTTGTGAGCTACCATGTGGTTGCTGGGATTTAAACTCAGGACCTTCGGAAGAGCAGTCAGTGCTCTTAACTGCTGAGCCATCTCTCCAGCCCCTTCTTTTATGTTTCAAATAAAGTTTTCTCAGCATATTTACAGAAATTAGAACAATGACTTTGCTATGCCCATCTTTCTTTGCCATTTCCTCAGTACAAGCTATTGTCAACGCACACTAAAAGATGATTTATCATTAGTCATATAGCCAAGAATTGTACTGTATCTAATCTGAATCAATATATATATGTGTGTGTGTATCTATCTATATATGTAAATACATATATAGATATATATATCCTCATTAATTTCAATTTCATATTCAAAATTCAGTCTCTTTTCTAAATTCAGTTTTTCCTGCAGGCTGAGTCAATTAGGCACTCAGGGAAAGATGTGATTTCAGAAAGGCAGGGGATTTTAGGATGTAACCCAGGTACTTCACCAGAGCCTCTAGCTCCCATCTCACTGACCTTTCATGGGCTTGCTCCTTCATCTCTCTGCCTGTGAGCAAGTCTATGATGATATTTATCCCTAGCTCTGGGAGAGACCCACCTCCTCACTGACCTCTGCATTCGCACATATGGAGCTTACTTCCCTGTTATTTTTTCCTGTTACTCCAGGGGAAAGACAGCAAAACAAAGAATAAGAAAACTTCTTATGCCCAACTATATAAAAACCCTCAAACATTACCCTCTAATATGTCAATTGATATGACCTGGATTGAATACAATTGAAATTTAATAGCACAGCAAATCCAGCAGTTACAATGGAGTGGTCTTTTTCTCCCTTGTAAAGATGTTAACATTATATCCTATGACTTCCCATTCACTATCAGTTCTAGTTTCCTCAAACCCACGGTGACTCTCTTGGAGTTTTGTTAATTGGACCCACAATCTTTCCCTTACTAACTCTGAAAGAGCTTAGAAATTTTTCATTTACATTGCTCATAATGAATGAAACTCAATATGCAGCAAACACAAATTAGGTTAAAATGAATATATAAACAGATCCTGTTTCCTTAATAAAGCCAAGATAGTGTTACGATTGAAGTATGTGGACAAAAGGTCAGGTATTATCACATATGTTCTTGCATACTATAAAACTAATCTGTATTTACACAAACCCAGGTTCTCATATGGGGCCCATTTTTAAGAACACTAGCCTAAGCCAACAGACTTCATAAAGTGATATCAAGCCACCAAATGACCACACTGACAGCAGTGTCCCCTCTAGCTTTAGAGGTGCCTGTGTCCACTGGATGACGTCACTCAGCCTGTCTCAACTGCTTTTCAGTGCTCACCGCAAACAAAAACCTCTGGAATAGTTTATCTCAGCTGTAATTATTTCTATATACAATTTTTGCTATTGCAAAAAGCAGCAGCTTTCAAATCTTGCTTATCTTATTTTATAATAAAAAAGACCCCAATATTTAAAAATGTTAGAAAACATATGCTTACATAATAAAATTATTAGTGTAATCAATTGAGTTTATATGCTATTCACTTGAAATTTAATGTGATAATTAACATGTTTACATTATTGTAAACAGAGGACAAAAATAGAAAATATCCATAACACAAACATAAAGGCCTTTGAAAAACAAATTCAGCAGCAACAGAATCCAATTTTCCTTATTTTTCCTTAAAAATATGGTAAAGAAAATCAAAGACAGACATGTATTCCAGCAACTGCAGTGTAAGAGAGACACAGAGGACTGTGAGTATAAGGCCCAGCAACTGCAGCATAAGAGACACACAGGACTGTGAGTACAAGGCCCAGCAACTGCAGCATAAGAGACACACACAGGACTGTGAGTACAAGGCCCATTTTGCTGCAGCAGGACAGACACTGCATAACAATGAGCTCTGCTAATGAAAGCAACCATCAACCTGAAATAGACACATATTAAGGAGCCACTGCCTCCTGCATAGTTTGTCCATCCTCTGGCCTTTTGCCCCTGACCTGTTTGGTGTTTTTGTCCTTTAGACTAAAGAACTTACTGCTGGGACAGGAACACCCAGACTCTCATATCATACAGCACTAATCCTTATCCCCCACATTTATTTTTAATGCAAACTCTAACAGCACTGCTTCATCAGCACTGTTAGTGTACCTTCAAAGAGAAAATCGATGGCAGCAAGCAGAGGAAACAAAGCAGGGCTTTTCTGGAGATGAGGGTAGATCTGGCCTGGAAATTTTATCAACATTTGCTGAGAATTCCATATGCACACTATCAGTGCAGTGTGAGCGATGAGTACAAATTAACACAGCATTAAGTGCAAATTAAATCACTTTTAATTAATCCTCTAGAACTTTCAACCATTGACAATTACTAATTGCAATAATATAAAGCTGTATATTAACTATCAACATGAAAATTATTGTTTTTAAATAAAAATCATGTTTCTCCCAAAATGTTTCATTTTGGGGTCTTCATATGTTCATTACTAATTCTCATTTATCAAAAACAAGCAATTCTGAACACTTTTTCCAAGGATTGATAATTTTGTTATAATGGTATTTGATATTATTAATCATGAAGTATGAATGCGCCAATCAATGTATACCCTTTTAAAGTACACGCTTTTTAAGCAAAGAGCTATCCGCCCCTTTGGCTGTCCAAGCAGCTGTACTGAGCCTCTATTCACCAATGGTGTGGACGAAACTGGCTCAAGGCCTCTCTTTTGCACTTCCTCACAATACCTCTGGGGGTTGGAGGAAGCTGTGCCTGAAGCCAAAGTTAAATGGAACTCTGTTTACATTCGCATTTTAATACCACATTAATGTCAGAAGGGCATTGTCCATACCTTAATCCCAGAACTCAGGAGTGAGAGGCAGGTGGATCTCTGAGTGTGAGACAAGCCTGGTCTACAGAGTGAGTTCCAGGATAGCCAGGGCTACACAGAAAGATCCCGTCTCAAACAAAACAACAAGAAAAACACCTTAATGTCTAAATTATGAGGCTATTCCAAAAAATAATAACTAAGAGTAATTATGAATTCTAGACCTACCATAAAAATTAATGAAAAAATTAGATATTACTTATTAAGCTCAACTTTCTGCCTAATTGTCTCATAGCTGCTAAGGTCATTAAAATCTGGGAGTGGCAGGATCAGTCATCAATGCAGCACTTGTCTAGCACACTTGAACCATCAGTTCAGTCCAGTGTTCAAACAAAATAATACTGATTATATGTTATCCTAAAGGATGGTTTTAAACCAATCACCACGTAACCTCAGAGCAATAACTAACCCACAGTCAGTATTTACTAAAAATCATGAATTTCCATTAATATAACAAAATATTAAACTTTACAGGATTAAACAAAAGTGTCTAAATCAAACGAAAGAAGTATAGCTATGCTGAAACTTCACTTCTATTTGGAGCAAAGGGACCACTCAGGGATCAATATTGGCCACAAGCCAAAGCCCTTGAAATGGCTTCAATGAAATGCAAAAATCCCAGAATGAGCCCAGACTCACTGACCAGAATGTTCTATGCACTTAAACTAATCTAATAGATGAGTGAGTGGTGGTGGCACATGCCTTTAATCCCAGCACAGCAGAGGCAGGCTGATCTCTGAGTTCAAGACCAGGGCTACAAAGAGAAACCCTCTTTCAAAAAACTAACCAACCAACCAACAAACAAGGAGCAGCAACAACAAAAAAATCCACTATGAGAAAGTATATCAATACACACAAACTCCAGTCATTCTCGATACTTCAACAGCCCCTCATGAGTCCATACTCGAACAGAATATTCAATGTTAATCATTTGTGTACCCCAATCTAGTCTCTCTCCCCTACTTAATTATTTAAAGTCTCAGGGATTTCTCTTTTGAAACTTGTAGTCATGCAAGGAATAGGAGAAGGGCTAATAGCTAATTTGTAATAGACTGGAAAAGCAGCATTTTAAATGGTTTGAGCAAAACTTTTTTTTTTTTTTTTTTTTTTTGGTTTTTCGAGACAGGGTTTCCTGTATAGCCCTGGCCGACCTGGAACTCACTCTGTAGACCAGGCTGGCCTCAAACTCATAAATCCACCTGCCTCTGTCTCCCAAGTGCTGGGATTAAAGGCGTGCGCCACCACCGCCCAGCTCAGCAAAACTTTTTTAAAAGAATTATTTATTTTATGTACATGAAGACTGCCACTCTCTTCAGACACTACAGAAGAGGGCATCAGATCTCACTGCAGATGGTTGTGAGGCACCATGGGGTTGCTGGGATTGAATTCAGGACCTCTGGAAGAGTAGTCAGTACTCTTAACTGCTGAGCCAGCAAAATACTTTTCTAAAAATAAAATGAATGCCAGGAAGACCAGTACAGTTAAAAAATAAATAAATAAATATCAAGGCACCTCCGGTGTAGTATGTTTTTTGAGGCTAAAGGATCTAAAAACAAGGACCTGCCAGTGGGTAAAGGTGCGGCAGCCACACCCAACAATCTGTTAAATCTCCAGAGCATCAAAGAGCAAAGCGAAGACCAACCCAGTCTGATCTCTGCACATGAGCAGAGCACACACCACACACATGTAACACACAGACCTCAGAGTTTTAAGAAGGACAAGCTGGAAGAGTTATGAGTTACTTTCTTTCTTTTTTTTAAAATTTATTGATTATATACAGTGCTCTGCCCGTATGTACACCTACATGCCAGAAGAGGGCATCAGATCCCATTACAGATGGTTGTGAGCCACCATGTGGTTGCTGGGATTTGAACTCAGGACCTCTGGAGGAGCAGCCAGTGCTCCTAACCGCTGAGCCATCTCACCATCACAGAAGTTAATTTCTCAGAAGGATGGTGTGATATTTTCTCTACTGAACTAATTTAAGCAAAAATAGGATACTGTAATTGGAGCCTTGAAAAAACCATAAACAAAAAGATGAATATTAAATCTATACAACTAAAATGCATTTTAATATTTTGACTGGTCAGAATAGAAAAAATTAAGTATATGTATAATATAAAATAAAATATGCATATTATATATAACATATAAAAATACAACATTATAAAAGTAAAATCTCTCATCTACTACTAAGTACTGAGACTGCTTATCTTCCAATTTCATAGGAGACTGGGTAAGTTCAGTCATAGAGCCATAGAAAACTAGATGTTAAAATTTTATTAGACTTTGTTACAGGTTGTAGATAGGAACTAGAAAAGCAAGAACGAAGCAAGTGTGTAACATGCTGTGCCAGAAATCCTTTGGCACAGTAGTGTAAGCTGGTAAAATATATATAGAAAGCTATTTGACAACACAAAACTAAACTGCATGAAATCTACAACATAATTCCACTTACAGACACTTCAGCAAGGAAACTTCTGAAATATGGATACAAAGAATCATATCAGGCTGGAGAGATGGCAGCACTGACTGCTCTTCCAGAGGTCCTGAGTTCAATTCCCGGCAACCACAAGGTGGCTCACAACCATCTGTAATGGGATCAGATGACCTCTTCTGGTGTTTCTGAAGACAGCAACAGTGTACTCACATAAAATAAATAAGTAACTCTTAAAAAAAAAAAATCATATGTAAGAAATGAAATTGCAAGCTGAAGGTAGAGTAGAAAAGCTGGAAATATTGTGAATGAATAAATCAAAAGTATTATGACATGTTTTTATTATGAAATAGCACTCAGCAGTTAAAAAAGAATTGAGACTGATATTCTTTCTATGCCAACCTAACTTTAGGGATGTCAGGGTTAGAATGATTTGCATTTGTGTTTATCATGTTACTTAGGACAGGGTTCATCTACAGCTGACAAAAAAATCCCCAGGAGGGAAAACAGTGAATATGCGTTATGTTTATCAATAACAAAATCTCTGGAGGAGGCAGAAGGCTATACAAATCGTAAGTTATGAAAAATGTCTTAACTCAAATGAGGAAGTGAAATACTTTTTGTTCTCAGAGAAAGAGAAAGTAGGAAGAACCACCGCAGTCCTGCCAGGTAGGCCTGGGAGGACAGCTAAGCTACTTTAAGGGTGGGACAGAAAAGCTTCAGACTCCAAGGACTTCCAGGACAACTCAGAGATAGCAAGGCCCGACTTCCAAACTCAGTGAGATTACTAAATAAAAAGTTAAGATAAGTCCAGAGGATAGTTCAATGGTAGTTCAATTGCTTGCCTAGCTCTTTCAAGGCCCTGGGTTCAAGTCACAGGAAAGCAAATTTTAAAAGCATTTTCTTTTTAAAATAACCATGCTTGAAAGAAAATGTCAAGATGATACGACCCAAATATCAGCCAGTTTTTCCCTAATAACGTATCTTGTATATGGTGACTGTGTGACAAAACCAAAAAGGAGTTACAGATGTGTTTTTAGTTGTAACCAACACTACCAGAAAAGCCTCTCATGGTAATCTTTAAAGTCACACTCAAGCCCTTTCCTCTGCCACCTCTAACCCCTAATAACCACGATTGTTTTCTGGCTTATATATACCTATATATAGTATTGCTCTTTTGATACAGGACAGAAATGGACTCATAAGCCTGCCCCCATACCTGTTTGTTTGTTTGGTTGGTTGGTTGGTTTGTTTTTGTTTTTGTTTTTGTTTTTTCGAGACAGGGTTTCTCTGGGTAGCCTTTGCTGTCCTGGAACTCACTCTGTTGACCAGGCTGGCCAACTCAGAACTCAGAAATCCGCCTGCATCTGCCTCCCAAGTGCTGGGATGAAAGGCATGCGCCACCACTGCCCGGCTTTACCTGGCTTTTTGAGACAGGACTTCTCTGTGTAGCCTTGGCTGTCCTGAAACTCTCTCTATAGACCAGGGTGTCCTTGTACTCAGAGATCTACCTGCCTCTGCCCTGAGTGCTGGGATTAAAACATGTACCACCAACTCTGGGTTTACAATAGCCTTTTATAGTTAGAGTATTTCCTTTAGTCATATACAAGGATCTACAGGGTTATATGCATCAATACTTACTGGCTGTTTATTGTTTAATATTTCATTGTAGGAATATACATTATGCTTATGTGTTACAAACCCTTTAGGATGCTTCTGTTTGTATGTACTATGTAAGTTACTATGGACATATTCAGGTTTGTATATGTACATATATATATTTTATATAAATATATAATGTACATACATATTTTATATTATAATATATTTTACATTTTATATTTTGTGGGATTAATGCCCAGAAATGTGACTGCTGGGTGTATGTGTGACAGAGAGAAAGAGAGACAGAGAGAGAGAGAGAGAGAGAGACACAGACAGACAGACAGACAGACAGACAGACAGAGACAGATAGAGACAGAGGAACTACCCAATTAGTTTTCCAGAAAAGTTGTATCATTTTACTTTCCTACCAGTAATGCATTTAGAATGCAGTCTCTCAACATTCTTGTCAGGATGTGGTAATGTCACTAAAATTAACTATTTTCTTTATTTGCCCATGTGCTATACACGTGCAGTGTATGTGCATGTGTACACTGGAGTGGTGTGTAAAGAAGAAAGAAGAGGATGTCTGGTGTCCTGTATCCCCTGGCCTTCTAATACTGTATCCAATACTGGGGCTCCAGGCTGGGCATGACCACACGTGGCTTTAAACATGGGTTTGAAGGATTTAAGCTAAAGCCCTCATGCTTGCACAGCAAATCTTCCCAAACCCTAATTTTGGTTCTCATTAATGAGGAATGAAATGTCACTTTGGGCTTTTCCTAGTGCCCAGGGAAACGAATCATTTCTTTGTAATCTCAGAATGTATCTACAAAGTAAAACAGTATTTTATGTCTTTTCTCTGTTTTTAATTAGACAGTTAACATTCTCAGTATTGATTTGTGTCCTTTTATAGCCTAGATATTCTCAGATACGTCACATCAAATATTTCCTCACGGAATCCTTTTATCACTTCTTAAAACAAATTCGTGGTTTTTTTTAAAAACTCGCTGAGTCAGTTTGCTGCTGTTGTCATCTGCATACTACAGGATCATGGGCGGGCCACAGGGAGCCTGCCAGTGGCCGGACGGCCTACAGAAACACTCTTCTTTCAGCAGTAGCTGGCTACCAACTGTCCATAACCCTCACCTAGGAGCAGGGACTTGGGAGCCCATCCCCACTCCATGTTGGACCTTTCATTATTGTGATAGGATCTTCTGAAAGTAAATGTCTTTAACTTTGATGATACCCCTTTTACTGAGTGTTTCCCTACAGAGGTAACATTTTTTGTGTGTGAATCATAAATGAGAATTCATACCTGAGTTTGGGCTCCTTAATTTTCCAGTTTTCCTTTCAAAACTTCAGTTATACATTTTTTAAACATTTTTCTGAGGCTTTTAAAAAAATGGTCTATTTATTTTTATTTTATGTGCACTGGTGTTTTGCCTACATGTAAGTTTGTCTATGTGAGGGAGTCAGATCCTGGAGTTACAGACAGTTGTGAACTGCCATGTGAGTGATGGAAATTGAACCCAGGTCCTCCGGAAGAGCAGTCAGCACCTCAACTGCTGAGCCATCTGTCCAACTCTATACATTTTAATCTATAATTCGAACAGTTTTATGAGTAAAGAAGTAAAACCTAGTAGGTCTCTCCATCAGATTGTGTCCCACTACTGAGCAAGTCTCACCTCCTCAGCATCTGCTTCTCGGACCAGACATTTGATGCAATATGAAGTGGACTTTATGGGAAGTGGAAACACACTGCTCAGTGCTCTGACAAGATTTATCTGGGACTGCCTGATTGTCCCAGAAAGATCTTAACTATTCCTGTAGATGATAATCTATTCTAAACTTTTGGGGGGTTGCTTTTCGAGACAAGGTTTCTCTGTGTAGCCCTGGCTGTCCTAGAACTCACTCTGTAGACCAGGTTGGCCTTGAACTCAGAACTCTGCTGGTCTCTGCCTCCTGAGGTGTGCATTGCCCAGCATCTGAACTTTTAAAAATAAAAAATTAGCCTGGTCCAGTGGTACATACTTTAGTCCAAGCACTCAGGAGGCAGAGGCAGATGGATTTCTGTGAGTTCCAAGATAGCCAGAGCAACAAACACAGTGACACCCTGTCTCAAAAAAATAAAGCTCAGGACTCAGGAGGCAGAGGGAGGAGGATCTGTTCAAGACCAGCCTGGTCTCCAAATCGGGTCTACAACAGGCAAGGGTATTACGTAGAGAAACCCTGTCTCGAAAACTCAAAAATTAAGGTGTGTCACACAATACTGAATTAAAAAAACAAAACAAAACTGTGTGTGCATCCCCTGCTTTAAAACACTTAAATGATTTTAAATGTAGGGAACAGTAAGTACAAAAAGCTGAGGCAGAACTTCAGATAAAAGGAACAGTTTATGAATGATTTCATGAGCATCCATAGTGCTAGCAAGTCAGTGCAGGATTTTAGGTAGGCGAGTGACCTAGTTAAATCTGTGATATCAATTAAATCATCACTGAGAGATGGACGAACAGGGCTCAGCAAGAGGCATCAGTTACTCAGCTTATTGCCACAGGCAGAATGAGACATCATGTAATTCTCCAAGAATACTTAGGCATTCAGCTGAGTGTGGGAGCTCAGGTCTGGAACCTCAGCACTTGAGAGATTGAGGCAGGAAGATTTCAAAGGCAGTCTGGACTATAGAACAAGACACACTCGCACATGTGCGCTCACAGACAGACAGACACAGACACACACACACACACACACCCAAGGGGGTTTTAAATATCATAGAGAAGAATATACTTGAGAAATGTTTAGAAAGAAAAGGAATCATGAAAAAAACAAACAAATGAACGTTAAATAAAAGAACAGGCTCCAAGGGCTGCCAAGAGAAAGCAAAGCTACTGTGCAAGACCAAGTTTTGGAAACTATAATCCTAAACTGTAGTTAGCCTCTGGTACTGCTTAGCGTGCATCAACCACAGCTTGTATGGTGCATTTATAAGATATCCCTTGAAGGGTCAAATATGTTGCAAATTCTCAAACACATCAGTATCTTAGAAGATGCCCAGGAACAGCTGCTCCGCCAAACGAAGCCTCTTCTACAATTCTGCTTTCCACTTTCCTTCCCTCCACTGCTCTTCTCTTCCTTTCTAGCTCCCTCCCTCTAGTCCTTCTTGGTTTTGAGACACAATCACAGCCTCAAACTCACAATCTTCTGGTCAAAGCTTCCAAATTGCCTTTACCAGTGTGGTGTGTGCCTGGCCTAATGTTAATTCTCCCAATTTTACTTAGCCATGAAACTTCATTTTATTTAATGCTCCATACCACCAATGTTCTAACAAAATTACTTTGGAAAACACTGGTTCGACAACAAGAATCACACCTGTAACGGAAGCATTGCAGAGGCAGAGGACTGTCATGAATTTGAAGCCAGCCTATGCTACAAAAATGAATTACAGGCCAGCTGAAGCAACAATGCAAAATGCTGTCTCAAAAACAAAACAACAAAAAGATCCAAATAATATAAAAGCTCTCTGACTCCCTTTTTATTTTGTCTGGTCACTCACAGAATTCCATCAGAGCTGGTTCACTGGTCCTCCTTGGAATGCACCAAATATTCGCCTTTGGGGCTGCGTCCTCCTCTACAACTCAACCACTTTCTGGTTTGAGTGCTCTATAACTAACACCCTGCACTTCAGTTGGGAGACCTTGCTGGTAAGAAGGTGTGTCCCTTCTTACCTTCTTTTCAATTGTTAAAAGAGAGCTAAGTACCGGCAGGATTTTGGAATTGCCATTTTTATGAGCCATCAACGGCTTTCTATACCTAAATGATAAAAAGAAAGCAGCCATTGTAAAGGTCAAACAGCTCTCAGTGCCCAAGGCCAAGCCAGAAGAGACTCCAAAGGTTGTCTTGCTGATGACTGGCTCAGAGTAACTAGAATGTGGGGTTTTGTGTTAACAAAAAGCTGATGGCCTGAGACTGGCCAGGAAGTACGGGGGCGGGACTTCCAGGCAGATGCAGAAGGAAACAGAAGGAGGCAGAGGAAACAGAAGGTAGTGAGAATGTAAGTCAAGGTAAGTAGTGGCTAGCTGAGAGACTGCCCCAGCAAAAGGCCAACTGCTTTAAAACAGATAGAACTCTCCAGGTCTTAATTAAACCTTACAAGGCTCCTCGAAAGCCTCGCAACACACTGCCCTGAATTCACTTTATTTCTCTTCACAGTGCTGGCTGTCCCCCAGCAAATTAAACCTAATCTTGCCTTTTACCGGCAGAATAAGTCACATGAGTCTTTGTGTTGTCCAGTCATCATTAACCTTACCACTTTCTATAAATAGCTACTTATTAATCAGCTGTTGAATAACGCAGTTACTATCATTTAAACTGTCTGAGTATAATGATAGTAACAGGTGAAATCGCTACTGAATATTCACAAGGAGTGGTTACCTCACTTAGGATATTCTAGCTCCTATTCTTCATATCTATATTCTATATAAAACACATGACTATTTTTAAAAGTCTCCAGGATTTTGCAAAGCTCAAACTTTTCTAATTTTCTCTTCTTCAAAACAATTTTAAGACTTTTTATCTTATCTTTATAAAAATGCACAGACAGGATTTCAGTATATCTGATGGTAGAAATTCTCCCTTAACTGTAGATACTAGATTAGACTTTTCAGTCTGGATCTGAAGTTGTAGCATGCACCATCTACGTAAGAAACAGGCCTTTTTCTTCACTGAAATCCATGACTCCCTTTTATAACTCTAGCAACTGCTAAGTGCTGTGGTAGCTTTCACATGTGTCATGTTTCCATTACCTTCCAATGTTCGTTAGCTATTGAAGTGAACCATTCTCTATATGGTAATATATATTCTCACAGGTACTTACAACTCCACTAAAAATCAAGATAAATTCTCATAAACATGTATAAGAATTTTTTCCAAAATATCTCAGAATACAATCTACAAAATGTTTAAGTATTTTAATATCAAGTACAGTACTTCTAAACTCAAATCAGTCAACACAATACAAAACAGACACTACTCAATTAGCAATCAGGTTATATCCTGATAAACACAGTGGAATGTTGTCAGCAGAAATATGCTCTATAGTCTCACTGAAATCAAAAGTTAGCAACACAGTGTAGCATAGACTATTGCTTTTTGAACCTTCTGACTTCATAGCGAACAGGCCTGTGGCTCACTTCGGGCTCTTCTCCACCAAGAGTATCTTCTCACCTACTGCTAGCCCAGCAAAAGATCAAAATTCAAACTTTAAAGTGGAGTGACTGCTGAGTGTACACAGTGCTTCTACAGCGTTACAGAGCTGAAAGGTGTAGGGTAAACTGTCCATTTTAGGTGTACGACTTATATGAATCCTCCCTTGCTTAGGACACAAACATTTCCTAGGCAGTTACAAACCTGACGGTCATCACTTCATAGCCCATGTAAAACAATTACAAACTCTTGTTCACTCTAGTGATCACGTTAGAATGAAAGCTGAGATTTTAATAAAAAAAAATACCTGAAGCTGAATAATACATAAGACTCTATGGTTGCTTTTATTATACAGATATTTTGTTTTTTGTTTTTTGTTTTTCGAGACAGGGTTTCTCTGTGTAGCCCTGGCTGTCCTGGAACTCACTCTGTAGACCAGGCTGACCTCGAACTCAGAAATCCACTCTGCCTCCCAAGTGCTGGGATTAAAGGTGTGCGCCACCACCGCCCAGCTACTGTACAGATATTATGAAGTATGTGCCTTCTATATTTTTAATTTTACTTAAAGTAGCATTTACAAAATCAAAAGTAACTTATACGTACAACAAATCAAAATGTAAGTCATGGATTGAATGAAGAAAAAAATCAAAATACAAAAAACTTAGACTGCTCTTAGGTGGTGAAGGTTTATTGTAGAACAAAGGTGATCATGGCCAGAGGCAGAGACATGTGGGAGAGTTCAGAATAGACATGGCCCTGAGCCAGGCCATGTGAGGAAAAGAGAAAGGGGAGAGCTGGAGACCAAGAGGCCAGGGGGTAAAGGTAGGAATAAAGGCTAGGTAACAAAAATGGCTGGATTATACAGGGAAGGACAGCTGGGGAAAGCAAGCAGAGCCCCTGGGCTGGAGAGTTTGGGTAGGGGGCGGGGCATGCCAGCCAAGCCCGGTAAAAGGTGGGGACTGGGAGAAGCTGGGAGCATGCGGAGGCCAGGTGGGCACCTCCAGTAGCCATTTGTCCTGGTTTAAGACTTAAGAGGAACTGGCAAACCGGGTCCTGGATACACCAGCCTGAGTCTTGGTCTCTTCATCTGTAAACTCGGTATGTTGGTCTAGGATTTTCTAGCATACTTTCAAATTATAATATTCTTTTATCCTAAAACAAAGATTTTAAAACTATAGGTGCTTTTAATATTGCAAATCAACTGACAAATTCAGGGTTTCTGACCACAAGAAATGCAAATTCCCTTAAAAGCCTACTTCCTTAAAGAACAGACAATAAAACATGTTTATGCTTCTTCATAATGAAACACCTCAATTTGTACTCAAATGTAATGACGACTATTTATCTACTTTTGGGGAATAAAGGCGGAGGACAATTTATTAGAGCCTAGAAAAGTCTCTGAATACGAAAAGGTCACAGCCTGTGTGCTGAGTGGCTAGCAAAGCATCTATGTACTAGAAAGCTGCCATTTTTCTTCCTTGACAAAGACTCCATCTGCCACTGAGCCATTTACAGCCTCCAAGTTAGAATATCAATGATTTCCAACCATTCTGCAAGCCTGCTCTTCACCTTGGCGTCACCTCTGCAATACATCTATGGCAGATGATGAATCTCCTCACACACAGGCATGAAGCCCACGCCTCATCCACCCAGAGGTTTTAAGCTGCCCTCTAATGCCCCATTTTCATTCATGCTGGGCTGCAAAAGAATTATAAAGTGCATGTATTTCTGGTTGCTTTACTTACATACTTTAAGTTAGGCATATTCATAAAATGTTAAAACCCAGAAGACTCCACAAGGCAGTTCTCAATAATGGATTCTGAACCAGAACAGCAGAATACTGTCATATCTTCCTGCTGGTGAGACTGCTCAGTGCATTAGGCCCTTGCTGCCACACCATCCATGTTAATCTTCTGGACTTACATGGTGGAAGGACAAAACCAATTTCCACACGTTGTTTGTCCTCTGAATTCCACACATGATATGGATGCACATGACCACATAAAAACATGCACATAGATACACATAAAATAATAAATAATTTATTAATTATGCCATTTAATAAAATCTGCTCCCTTTTGGAGGGTGGAGCTATGAATCAAGTGCCTTCCTTGCTCATACAATACAAATCCTCCTGCAATGAATCCTTATCCACTCAAAACTGTTGATTTTTAAATAAAATCGCTCATCTCCTTAGAAATTGACATCATTACAACAGTGATGTAATGTCTAGTTTTATACTTAAGTCAGTGCTGTTAAGACAGCAAGCAAGCCTAATCCAAAACAGAATGAAAAAATGTTAATTATATTCTGTTGTTTCCCACTATTTTACGTTCAATAAAGCTTTAAAAACAGAGGACTACTATCAAGACTACTAAAACGCCTGGTGGTGGTAGCACATGCTTTTAATCCCAGTACTTGGGAGGCAGAGGCAGGCAGATTTCTGAATTCGAGGCCAGCCTGGGCTATATGGAGAAACCTTGTCTCAAAAAAACCAAACCAAACCAAACCAAACAAACAAAAAAGCCCAACCAAACCAAAAAACAAGACAAAACAAACAAACAAACAAAAAAGACTACTAAAACTACTTTGGGGGCAGGGCATGTAGCCCAATTGGTAAAGTATGTGTAAAAGTTATACGTTAAAGTTCTAGTTTGGATCCATTAACAGCATATAAACTGGGTGGTGATACAAGCCTATAATCCCACTGGAGATAGAGAAAAAAGAATCAGGAGTTCAAGGCACCCTCAATTTACAGAGTAAATTCAAAGCCAGCTTCCCCATCCCTTTTAAATAAATATATCATAATATTTAGCTATTATTATCTTTAAAAATGAACATACACTTTTGTTTAAAATATCACTCTCTTTTTATTTCGAGAAAAGGTCTCACTTAACTAACCGAGGCTGGCTTTGCAGTTAGAAGCTTCTTATCCAGGTTTCCAAGTGCTGACACACAGCCATGTCAGGCTTGAAACATTACTCTTTCCTAAAAGTAAGTATTCTCTATAAAACAAAGGAAGAATTAAAACCTGCTGACATCAAACTATTAAGTGGAATACAAAAGAGTTTAAAACAAGGTTCTTGGTCTTAAGCAAATAATAAAATCTCTTGTATAAGAGCACCTAACTGAGCAAGCGTTTTACAGTGGGGGTAGGGTAGCACCAAGAAAGCACTGCAACTCAGGCAGGAGAGCTGCATCTGTTTACACCTCTGGCCTGAACACTCCAGATACTTTCAAGTCCAGGAAAGTCACTTAACAGAAAGTAAAGTGAGTGGAAGAAATGACGTGTTACAGCCTTTCTGCTCCAGCATTCCACGATAAGAGAACACCATGTGTCCAGACGATAAAGAAGCCACTTGATTCCAGATTTTGCAATTCACACTCCCTTTCGGCCAGAACCCAAAAGGAAATAAATTTGAGTTGGATATTCCAGGATGTGCAGCATTTGACTACACATAGATGTGAGAAAAGATTTTCTCCACAAAAATAAGAATAACATAAATAAATGTGAGAAAAAGAAATCATGACTTCAGATATGCTAATGTGTGGTGTTATCCACAATGTGAGAAGAGGAGCCATTATCCTGGAAACAGAAAGTACTTAGTGGACAGAATAGTCTAAGCATGAGTTGGAGATGGTAGTGGTGGGGATAGACGGGGGAATAAAGGACTTACAATACAGGAGCTACATCACGAGTCCTGGAGTCAGAACAGAAAGGGTAATCCACAGAGATGCCAAGAGTCAGTCTTCTTTTAATGTGGAAACTGGTGACTTTTACACACAGTAGCTAGCAGGCCTGAAACAGGATCTCTCTCTCTCTCTCTCTCTGTCTCTCTCTCTCTCTCTCTCTCTCCCTCTCCCCCTC
>NW_022196897.1:46967021-46981054 GCF_008632895.1 Mastomys coucha
TCTCTCACACACACACACACACACACACACACACACACACACACACTGCCTGTTTTCTGTTTGGTTGGTTTTTGTTTTTCAAGACAGTGTTTCTCTGTGTAACTCTGGCTGTCCTGGAACTCACTCTATAGACCAGGCTGGCCTCGAACTCAGAGATCAGAGATTCCAACTGCCTATGCCTCAGGAGTGCTAGGATTAAAGGTGTGTACCACCACTGACTGGCAGATCCTTCTTAAACCAACATGAGAGAGAGTGTGAGGGAGAGAAAGGGAGGGAGGGGAGCGGTGGTGGGGGAAGAGAGAGAAGGAGCACACACAGCAAAAGAAAATCACCTACTAGTAAGAGAATCCTAGATACAGAATTAAGACACTGATGCCACAGTCTATGCCATAATACACGTGTGTCACATAATGTCACTCTGAGGCTCTCTTTTCTCCAGAGTGAGAACACTGGATTTGCAATGCATCTTAAGACCCTACAGCTTTATGTGTAATGCATTACCTTCCTTCCTCTACAGATTTCAAGTTATGGAGGTGGTCAATCTTTTAAAGATCTTAATTCTGACAGATTGAAGACCCAGGAGAAAGCACTATATCAAAAGAAAACAAAGGAAAACTAGGAGAGCCTTTTCCCCAGCAGGTGCATGCAGTTAACACACGGGCTCAAACAATAAAGGCCAAGTCAGCACTTCAACCCCTGCTCTGCTGCTGCAGCTGCCCACAGACACATTCCTCAAGTGCCCTGGGGAGGGCAAAGGAAAAGCCAGGAGAAACAGAGTCTTTGTGTTTAAACATAACTTGACTAAGCAGGTTTACAAAGAAGGAGGAGACATGTCAAACAGTAAAAACTGCCTTTTAAATGTGATCAATGCCAAGGAGACTGTCACTTAAGCTTGTCAATAAAAAAATCAGCAGAGTGCTTCATTTAACAAGGAAGGCCACAGTTAAATTAAAATTGTATTGATGCATTGTTATTTTGCATGAAGATTCCTCATAATTTCAAATAAAAACTTCACATTTGGAGGTTGAAGAGCTGACTTAGTGCTACAGGACACTTGCTCTTGCAGAAGACTCGGGTCTACGTCCCAGCACCCACGTGGTGACTTGAAACCAGCCATAAGTCCAGTTTGTTTCTGGACATAAGTATTAAGCAAGTGAGATGAACCATTTTTATTACAAATGAAGTTAGAATTTAAGTAATGTTCTGTAATGATTTTTATTCCAGACATATATTTTCAATTTGTGATTTTAATTTTGATAGAAATTAAATTGATTTTAAGAAACATACAAATAGGGATTAACAACACTGGGACTTACATTCCAACGCAAGGAAAAGTGGGGGAGGCAACTGTCCTAGAGAAGCATATAGCCCATGACAGGAATCTTTTCTTTCCTTAAGATTTATTTTTACTGTTAATTATGTGTATCTCTGGGTGATTAATGAAGGTTATACATGTTTGTGTATGCCACAGGGCCAGAGTCACCAGATCCCCATGGAGGTGGAGTCCCAGAGGCTGGAAGAGCCTACCATAGGTGTTGAGAACCCTAGATTCAGTCTTCTGCAAGAGCATTATGTGCGTGCTCTTAACCACTGAGCCATCTCTCAGGGATTCATAAAATATTTTGAAAAGTTTGTATTTTGAATGGGATAATAGTGCTACATTTCCACTTCCGTAACAAACAATGCGATCTCTACCATAAACATACCTCATGTGTAGTACTTGACAGTGATCAGACTCAAACGTTCAATCCCTGCCATTGCTGACCACAGACACGGGGGCCACAATGGCCTGATAGTTCAAGTTTCAAAATGTTAAAGAATCCAAGCATGAAGTGCAGCGGTATGGAACTGAATCCCAGCACACACCACCATGCTTTTTTATATGGGATTCCATAAAGTTCAGGTCCTATTTTTTGTATGATGGCACCAAACTGTCTCCTTGGCCCCATTTTATAACTATAATCCCCTTTTCAAAGAACTAATTGGCAAAATTTGCTAAAGAGCCTCCTGTAAAACAGCAATTCTTTTACAGCATTGTTTATATTACCTGCAGTACCTCAGGTGTGCGAAATACCCCGGCCCCACCATACTCCCAACAATTTTAAAATGTGGAGAATGAAAGGTAAAAGGAAACAGATGGGGAAAGGGTAATTCAGACACTCAGCACCTATAAAGTTGCAAATCCAATGTTAATTTAAATATATATACTTAATACACTATATATATATATATATATATATATATATGATATATAGTTTAGCAATGTGACATACTTTAGGGCATAGATGTTTACACTGTAAACTCAGGGCTGATAAGCTGGGTTTGCTGCCACTCCCCAGCATAATAATAGTATTGGTAGGCCAGAAAAAGATCACAATGCAAAATTTAAAGTTGTTTCTACTGAATGCATGCTACTTTTGCAATATGTTGAAAAACTATGATGGAGGCATCTTGGGTCAGGGACTGACAAGAGTGGCACGTGCTTTTCTACCTTTATTATGAAAACTAATTCAATTTGTGTGTGTATTTATATATATTTGTGGAAACTTACTAAATTTAGAAATCATAAGTGCTTTCAAAAGCCGGTTTACAGTATCAGCATCCATGGCTCAAAAAGTGTTAACTCTGGTACCCTCTTTCAAAAAGCAGACACACTTATACGTGGAGCCCCATGGTTGATATTGGGGATCATCCTTGGTTGTTCTTCCACCTTACTGAGTGAGGCAGGGTCTCTCCATAGAAACCAGAGCTCCCTGACAAAGCTGACTTTATTAGCCAGCTTGCTCTCAGATCTACAGTCTCCACATTCTCAGGGCAGAGCTATAAGGAGGCAGCCACACCCATGGTGGTACACACCTTTATTCTGGGCCACACCTTCTGCTGGAGACCAATATAAGGGCATTGTAAGAAGAAAGATTTGGCCGGGGGGGGGGGGGGGGGGGGGGGGGGCATGTTCTTAAATCCCAGCACTTGGGAGGTAGAGGCAGGCTGGCCTCTGAGTTTGAGGTCAGCCTATCTACAGAGTGAGTTCCAGGACAGCCAAGCCTACACAGAGAAACCCTGTCTTGGAAAGAAAGAAGAAAGAAAGAAAGAAGAAAGAAAGAAAGAAAGAAAGAAAGAAAGAAAGAAAGAAAGAAAGAAAGAAAGAAAGAAAGAAAGAAAGAAAGAAAGAGAAAGAAAGAAAGAAAGAAAGAAAGAAAGAAAGAAAGAAAGAAAGAAAGAAAGAAAGAAAAAGAAAAGGAAGATTCGCTCTTCTTCATTGCTTGCATTTACTTGCCAGCACATCTGTTAGAACCTACTTCTACAGAAGACCAGCTGAAACAACTAGCCTTGTAGGATTGAGCAACTACTAGATCTGGGACTTGTTTTGTCCTAAACTGACCTTGAACTCAGAGATCTCCTTGCCTTAGTCTCCTGGGATTAAATGCATATACTGCCTTGCCTGGGCCTAAATTTTTCATAGCCACTATACTTCAAGATCTCCATGCCAAGATCCAGGTCAGAAACCTGGATATTAAGAAACCTGGATCTTCCGGCCTCAAGATCTGGATCACAGGTGAGGCCTCTGATTCTGGATTGTAGTTCATTCCAGATATAGTCAAGTTGACAACCAGGAATAGCCATTACAACCATCTTTTAATGTTCATAAGATATATTATGTACGTTTTTCTCAAGCTATATAGTAATCCTGTTCCATTCATTTTGTCTCTTTTTCCACTAGACTATAAACTTCAAGAGAATGGAACTGTGTATTTTCTACTTTTCTAAATTTAACAAGTTAAAAAGAATACAATGTTTATTGAACCGAGATAATGGGACTTTCTTAAGTGTGCTACAAGTGTATAACTTAGGAACAAAATCATGAAATACTGACAAAAATATAAATTCATACAAAGCCTGAGGATTTATCATTATGATTTAATGTCACTAATGAATTAAACATGGTTGCTTCCTTTACAGCATCCAATATAAAAAGTGTTAACTATGAAACAATCTCATTAAACATTAACCAAGGAGGTGGAAAGGAAACCTTCCAGTGGCTTTACTTCACATTTGGAGAATATGGCCCTAGGGACGGAACCTAAGGCTTCACAAAGCTAGGAAAGTGCTCTACAACTGAACCCAAACCCCACCGCCCCACCACAGCCCACACACAGTCCTGTGATGGCCTCCGATGGCAGCTGCTGGGCTGCTGCTTTCTACTCTCCCTGTGGACCTACGCCTGCCTTACTGCTGCTGTAGCCCTCTTCCCTCAGGTCTGCTGTGGCTGGACCCTCCTGGGAATTCATTTCTCAACGCAAGATCACTTTACCAAGGGGGCCAACCTAATTTTTAAGTGTACACTGCCCTAGGTTCAACCCCACTACCTGTAAACAGGACCACATCTTCTCCAGTTTTGAAGTACTTATCAATATTTGAGAATATTTGGTTTTCTCTTCTTCCACACCCCAAGGTGAACTTCGTGACAAAAGAACTTTGTCCTACTAACCACATCACCAGTGCATGGACAAAGAGGACAGAGAGAAACACTCTGTACATACCTGTAAATGGAATAACAGCATGAAGGAGTGACTGAATGTGAGCAAGCATAGTACTGATTCAATTAATGAATGGCTCAGAATTCTTACCTGCGAAATATGTGACAGCAAGTAATTTTCCATTTGGCATCCAGCTTACTTACTATCTATACTATGTATATTTACTATCTATACTATATTTACTATCTATACTATACTATATTATCTATACTTACAAAAAATAAAGCTAAATAAGACAGAGAATAGTAAAGTATAAACTGGTTTAGTTGTGTGACTCACAATTACCTTGGGAGGCATGCTATGTGTTCATCTGCTTTTTCCGATCAATAGAATGAGCCAATGGGATCTAGTTCACACTTCTGGAGGCTGGAAGTACAAGACAGTCGAGAGTACTTCTGTCTTGCTTTTTCTTGAAACATAACATGGAAGAAGACATCACATGTGGAATATATGTGTGTAAAGAAAGGGGAATTTCCCCGCCCACCCATTGTAATTTAATTATCATCTTGAAGTTCTTAATTCAAGGCAGTAGTGCCCTATAACCTAATCCCCTGAGTAGCTGGGATTACAGGTATGTGCTACCATTTAAATTTTCTTACACATCTAGATTGTATTAGGAATAAAGTGGCTCAAGCACCAAACACACACCTTCATCAATTATGATGTTAGTTCTACCATCTAACCGTCACTTAATCTGAGCAAGGTGTTTATCCTCTCTGCTGGCTAGTTTTATATCAACCTACAGTCCTTTGAAAGGAGGTATGCTTCCATAAGATCATGCTGTAGGCAGGCCTGGAGGTCATTTAATTAATTAGTGATTAATGCGGAAGGGCCTAGCACATTATGGAGAGGACAACCCATGTGTTAGTGGTCCTGGCTGGTCGGGGTTTCATACGTAGCAGAGCAGCTCCCTCACTGCGATCTATTGAAAGTCAGCCCTCGACACAAGCCTTTAATCCCAGCACTTGGGAGGCAGAGACAGGCAGATTTCTGAGTTCGAGGCCAGGCTGGTTTACAGAGTGAGTTCCAGGACAGCCAGAGCTATGCAGAGAAACCCTGTCTCGAAAACCAACCAACCAAACAAACAAAATGAAGAAACAGAAAATAGAAAATGTAGAGCTAAAAATAATAGTAGTGTGAAAATTCACCAGGTAAATTTTTAAAAAGATGCAAAGAAGCAAAAACAATGAGCCAGCAAAGGCCAAGGAAAAAGATCTGGTCTGAGGTGCAAGCGGCGTAAAGCAGAGTGAAGAGAGCCCAGAGTGTGCAGCATCAACTGAAATAACACATCATTGTAGGTACGCACAAAGGAGGAGGAGTGCAAGCAGGGTTTAATGAGAATAGTGACATCTTCCCTAATTCGAGATAAATCTACAGACTCAACAAAATCAACAAACCCCACCTAGAATGGTGGGTCCTCACCAAGACACGCTGAGATCTGCTGGATGGGAGAGGCAATGACAGAGGAGACCTTGGTTCTTAAATCTTCAGGCAAGTGCGGAAACAGCTGTTTCTCCAGCCAACAGACAGTTTTAAAAGCAAAGAAGCAATTTATGAAGGATGAGTCCCCAACAAGATCACAGCTACTTTCTACCCAAAACCACAGGGACCAGAAGGCAATGAAGAGTGTTAAGGAGCTGGGCTTAGGCACACACTCCTTTAATACCAGCACTTGGAAGGCAGTGGCAGGCAGATCTCTGGTAATTCAAATCCAGCTTGGTCTAAAGAGCAAGTTCCAGGCCAGCCAGAGTTATAAGGTGAGATCCTGTCTCAGTAGACAAAGAAACAAAGAAAACAATGCTAGGAAATAAGCTATAATAATTAAAACAAACCAACACTGTCATTGAACCAACAATTCTGTATCTGATAACACTCTCCACAAGCAAGACAGCAAAGAGTGTAGAACTTGCTGTGCAAGCCTGAGGACCTGAGTTTAAATCTAGTATCCATTAAACATCCCAGGTGCAGCTGCCTTTAGGCCCTGCACCATGGGCCAGAAATAGGAGGATCCATAGAGCTCACTGGCCAGCCAGCCTACCTAAAAAAGAATGCTGCACCAGTTAGTTTTCTATTGGCATGTATTTACTTGTTTGTATCAGATTTTTATAAGTCCCACATTTCTAACACCATTATTATTATATTCATTGCAGTAATCTGTGAACAGTGGTGTTTCGGGTTATATTCATAATGCCTAAGGCAGTATGAACTGCTTCAATATTAGGATGCTGTGTTGATTTGAATGAAAATAGTCCCCGCAGACCCAGAGAAAGTAGCATTATTAGAAGGAACAGCCTTGTTGGAGTAGCTGTGGCTTTGTTGGAGGAAGTGTGTCACTGGAGGTGGGTTTTGAGGTCTCAGATGCTCAAGCCAGGCCCATTGTTTCACTCTCTTCCTGCTTGTCAGCAGGTCTGGACGTACGAATCTCAGTTCCTTCTTCAACATCATATCTGACTGCATGCTGTCATGCTTCCCATGGCATGATGATAATGTGCTAAACCTCTGAGCTATAAGCCAGCCCCAGTGAAATGTTTTTCTTAATGAGAGCTGCCACAGTCATGGTGTCTCTTCAAAGCAATGAACCCTAAGCCTCTTCGCTGGTGGCTGTGAGAAGAGCCCTAAGTGCTTCATTACTGGCTCTTTGGCAGTCTCAGGCATTCCTACTTTCAGAAACACAACAATATTGAAAGTAGGCCAATTAATCCTACTTTGTTAAATGAAAGGAAGAATCAAACAC
Source organism: Mastomys coucha (assembly GCF_008632895.1). Lineage (NCBI taxonomy): Eukaryota > Metazoa > Chordata > Mammalia > Rodentia > Muridae > Mastomys > Mastomys coucha. Next base: position 46,974,294 of record NW_022196897.1, read on the forward strand.
CTCTCTCGTCTTTAAATGATTAGTCTTAGTGGGAAGGCATATTGAAAACTGAGCCTGGCAGAAAGGTAAGCCTCTGTGTCAAATGGCCAAGTTACGAACACAGAGGAAAAGTTCCTGAAGGAAACTGAGATGGCCTTCGAGTGACTGTACAGGCTTACTACTGACATAGAGCAAGCAGATCAGCCAGACGCCCTTAGACAAACCTACCAAACTGGCGTCAATGCCCTGAGGGCTGAGAGCAGCAGGAGTGTGTGGCCTACTTGCACAAGATGTCTGAAGTTACAGAGGATGACTTATGAGACTTAAGAAAGACTCCATCTCTAATGTACAACATGAATGGTGAAGCATCAAATACTGATGTGGAAAGTGAAGCAAATGAAGAAGGTGCCACTCACAACACTAAGTGTACCTTGGCCTCATTTGCTTCCTACTGCTGTGATACAGACCAAGGCCCAAAGCAGCTTGAGGAGAAAGAGTTTATTTTAGCTTACAGCTCTCAGTCTGTTGTGAAGAAAAGTCAACGCAGGAACTTAGTGCAGAAACCTGGAAGCAGGAATGGGAACAGAGGCCAGGAAGGAACGCTGCTTTCTGTGGCTTGCTCAAACAGCTTCTGATGCAGCCCAGAACCAAACTGTCCAGGAGTAGTCTTCCTGTTGGGCCCCCCCACATCTACCACCAATCAAGAAAATACTTCCACAGACTTGCCTACATGCCAATTGGAGGGAGGCCCTTTCTTGACTGAATTTTCCTCTTCCCAGATAACTTCAGCTTGTGTCAAATCGACAAAGATCTAACCAGCACAGTAGCTGTCCACAACACAGCCTTCCTTTAGAATTTCCCCTCATGACTTTTATGACATCAGAAGAGAGGTCCAACTTTATGGCCTTTTAGGCTTTTAGCTCAGGGCAATTCTTTCATTGCAGGCTAATCTAACAAGCTGGAGCCAACGCCACCTTACCAGCCTGACAACTCTGGAGCCCTAAGAATCATCCAAGTCTATTTTGTGTTTGCTCTATGAATAGAAGAACAGGCCTTGATAGCATCTGTTTCAAAGGTTTGATGAATAAGGCCATTGAGACCTACTCTTCACAGAAAACGACTCCTTTCAAACTATTACTACTTGGGGTAGGGGAATGATGCCATTGGTGGAGTACCTCTTGAGCAAACATAAGGGTCTGAGTTTAGGTCCCCATGGCCCATATAAAAGCCAACCTTAGCAATTCTTATCTACAACCCAAATACAGGGTGGAGATGCAAACACTGGTAGACCATGATAGGGGCTTGCCCAGCTCAATGACCAGCCAATCCAGCTAAGATGTGATCTCCAGGTTTAGTAAGAGACTCTGGCTCAAGAGTGCAGAACGATAGCAAAAGACACCTGGTGTCAACATCTGGACTCTACATGTGCACATATAGGCAGTCACACCCGCATGCACATTTGTACACATATCCATGGACGACACAAGAATATTACTATGTGTTGATACTAGTTACCCAATGAAATGCAAAATAAGTTCTGTGTTACTTTCATACCCGTCACCACAGCATCCACAGTATAACCAGTGTTAGAAAAGTGGTTCTTAACTTACAAGCATCACCACGAAAGACAGATATTTACTGGAGCTATATCTGCCATAGATAATTACTTTTGTAATTAATATTTTTATTATTTTATTTTACATGTATGGTTATGGGTAGTTGTTATCAGTCATGTAGGTTGTGGGAATAAAACCCAGGTCCTCTGGAACAGCAGTCATGCTCTTAACTGCTGAGCCATCTCTCCAGTCAGATAATGAATTGTTGACAAAGCAAACTGAAAACCTGTAAAGGAGCAGAGCATGGTAGCACATGCCTGCCATCCCAGCACTCAGGAGGCTGTGAACAGAAGAGCACAAGTTTGGACCCATCCTGGGCTGTTTAGCAAAAACATTGTTTCAAGAAAGGAAAAATACTTTGAGAGATTCCCCATTTTATATATCACTAAAAATATTCATGATTCGTGGGAAGAATTCAAAATATCAGCAACACCAAGCGTTTGGGAGTCATTGGTTACAGCCCTCAGGGGTGACTTTACGGTTTGAGATTTCAGTGAAGGAAGCAAACATGGGCGTCTGGTGAAAGTGGCAACAGAGTTTCAGTAGAACATGGGGAATGTGACTCAAATGCTACAATACTGCAGTGAAACATGATGAAGAACTGTCTGTTATAAATGAGCAAGTGACAGAAAGTGAGATTGAATCCCCTCTGGGGAAAGATACTACCAACAGTGTTAAAACATCAAGGAAGGCTCAGGATATGTGACATAAATGTAATAGGCAAAGCCGTGCATGGCTGAGACAACTGATTTCCAAAGTTCTACTATGGGTAAAATGCTATCACACAGCACCAGATGCCACAGAGAAATCTTCAAGCTTCATTATCTTAGCTGAAAGTGCCACAGACCACCACCTTAGCCAGTCAGCATCCTGTAGTTCTTGTCAGGATAAGACCTTCTAGCAGCAGAAAGATAAGGGTGCCCCGAGGGCTTAGATAATCACATTTTTTAAAGGAATCAAAACCTTTTTCTTTTTTAGATATTTCTTTATTTATATTTCAAATGATATCTCCTTTCCTGGATTCCTGGGGGGGTAAGGGGGTTGTTCCCTCCCCCCTCCCCCTGCTCACCAACCTACCCTCTCCCGCTTCCTGACCCTGGCATTCCCCTATACTGGGGCATAGACCCTTCACAGGACCAAGGGCCTCTCCTCCCATTGATGACCAACTTGGCCATCCTCTTCTATACATATGCTGCTGATGCCATGAGTCCCACCATGTGTACTCTTTGGTTGGTGGTTTAATCCCTGGGAGCTCTGAGGGTACTAGTTAGTTCATATTGAAAGACCCCCGTGGGGAGACACCCACTCAAATCTCGGGAGGACGTGCACCCAAGGAATCCCAAGAGACCGTCTTGATGAACACATGAGGCAGTTTAATTTCGGAGCTCTGGGTCAACACGTATCTCATACAAGAGATAGAGGAATCGACCACGAGGCTCAGGGGTTAGGGGTTTGTATAGGGAAAAGATCTGAGGGAACAAAGGAATTAATTAGTGTGGCTATACATGATTGGCTATTTTAAATATCAGCTATAGTACGTGCAGATCAGAGAGGGAATTCCTAAGTCTGAGTCAACAGAGCATCTGGCTGACCTTAAACCATATCTAAGAGGACCAGATGACCCATTATTCAGTTGGGTCATGCCAGGGCCCACCCGGACATATTTTGCATGCTTTCTCCTCCACATCTTTCCGGCCTGCTAGTTCCCAGAATGCCCCAACAGTTCACCTGCCCCTGCTCAGACCCATCTGGACATGCTCGACCTTGGTCCACTGTGTTTTCCTCAAACCTGCAATTTTCTCATTAGCCAGCACAAGTCTCAAATTTAACTCTTTCAATATTGTTGTTTGTCCTAAGGGGCAGCAAACCCTTCAGCTCCTTGGGTCCTTTCTCTAGCTCCTTCATTGGGGACCCTGTGCTCAGTCTGATGGATGGCTGTAAGCCTCTACTTCTGTATTAGTTGGGCAATGTCAGAGCCTCTCAGGAGGGAATCAAACACTTTTAAATGAAACAATCATTTTTTGTATAGACAGTGCTAAAGTATAGCTAAGAGACCACATAATAATATAAGTATAGCTTACAAGCACTAGGAAACTCAAAAAAATGTGGTTACCCACTTTATTGCAGTATTTTCTTTATTAGGGTGGTCTGGAACAAAAACTTTTGTATTAATTTTAGCTTATATGAAAGCAGTAGTATACTTGATCAAAATCCTAGCAGATACTTAACCCTGCACTTACAGTTCCACCTCTTCAGCAATGCAGACATTCCCTCCTTTCCTCCTCCCCTGCCCCATCTTTCTCTCTTCTATATATTTAATGCAACAGATTAGCAATACACTAAGAAAGCAAAAGGCCTATGAACTCTCTCTACATCACACTTAGCACAGGCCACTTTACTGGACAAATATTAGCTGGATTATTACCAGGTACCATATACTATTACACACTCTCTTGGAGCTGTGAGAAGGAATAAATACACTCTGCGCCTTCACTGGGTTAGAAAGGGTCTGCAATTTAATACAGGAAATGGTTGAAGACATCATCATCATCATCAAAGGCATCTAAGAGCTTTACAAAATGGTATAAAACTTCACTTGTACACAAACCACTTTTGAAGAAAGAAAAAACTTAAAATGAATGGCCTGTAACAACTTAGGTAGATCCTTATACTAATGCAATGTAGACAGACAAAACTATGGATAAAATAAAATCTTCCTTCGGCTCCAGGATCTTATCCAAAAATGACACCAAAACAAATGAGCAAACGTGTTCACAAAAAAGCTAGAAAACCACCAAATTTCAATTTGGTATCACATGATGGGTTTTACAAAACTTAATCATTACACTCACTATAAATAGGGCACTAACTACTACTTTCCTATTATTTTCATCTTACTTTCTTGGCTAAAGACAACCAAAGGGAGAAAGGGTCTACTTAGTTACAGTCCATTATATATCTCCACTTAAAAGGCAAGAGAAACCAGGCAGTGGTGGCGCATGCCTTTAATCCTAGCACTTGGCAGAGGCAGGTGGATCTCTTGAATTCAAGGTCAGCCTGGTCTACAAATTGAGTTCACGGACAGCCAGGGCTACACAGAGAAATCCTGTCTAGAAAAAAAAAGAAAAAAAAAGACAAGAGAAATAAATGTATGCACATGAACGGTCAGCCTGTTTCAACCACTTACTCAGCACAAGTTACACACATAATTCCTACAATGATTAAGACAGGTAAAGGCAGGAAGTTAGACTGCAGAAAACCAAATAACCCAATTAAAATCTAGAGTACAGAGCTAAACAAAGAATTCTCAACTGAGGAATCTCAAAAGGCCAAGAAGCACCTAAAGAAATGTTCAACATCCTTAGTCACCAGGGAAATGCAAATCAAAATGACCCTGAGATTGCATCTCACACCAATCAGAATGGCTAAAATCAAAAACTCAGGTGATAGCAGATGCTGATTAGGATGTGGAAAAGAGGAACACTCCTTCCTCTGTTGCTGGTGGGATTGCAAGCTGGTACAACCACTCTGGAAATCAGTCTGGCAGTTCCTCAGAAAACTGGAAATAGTTCTACCTAAAGACCCAGCTATACACCGGGCAGAGGTGGCACATGCCTTTAATCCCAGCACTTGAGAAGCAGAGACAGGTGGATTTCTAAGTTCGAGGCCAGCCTGGTCTACAGAGTGAGTTCCAGGACAGCCAGGGCTATACAGAGAACCCTGTCTTGAAAAACCAAAAACCAAACCAAAACAAAACAAAAAGACCCAGCTATACCACTCCTGGGTATATACCCAAAAGATGCTCCACCATATCACAAAGACATGTGCTCCACTGTGTTCATAGCAGCCTTATTTATAATAGCCAGAAGTCGGAAACAACCCAGATGTTGCTCAACAGAAGAATGGATACAGAAAATGTGGTTCATTTACACAATCGAATACTACTCAGCTATTAAAAACAGGACTTCATGAATTTTGAAGGCAAAAGAATGGAACTAAAAAATATCATCTTGAGTGAGGTAATCCAGACTCAAAAGGACATACATGGTATGTAGTCACTGATAAGTGGATATTAGCTCAAAAGCTCAGAATACCCACAGACTATATGAAGCTTAACAAGAAGGAAGACCAAAGTGTGGATGGTTCAGTCCCACTTAGAAGGGGGAACAAATAATTATGGGAGGCAGAGGGAGGGAGAGGCCTAGGTAGGAGAAGGGGGGGGATGGGGCAGGACCAGATATGGAAAGAGATAGGAGAGAAGTCAAAAGTCAAGAAGGCCAGGAAAAGAAATAGAAATATGTAGCAGTAGGGGCGGGGGCACAGATGGGGGGACACTATAGAATGTAACAGAGACCTGGAAGGTAAGAGACTCTCAGGACCCAAAGGGAGGGACCTTAGATGAAATGCCCAACAGCAGAGAGATAGAACCTGTAGAGACCATCTCCAGCAGATAGGCATGGCCCCCAGTTAAGGGATATGCCCATCCACCTTCTCAGACTTTTTAATCCAGAATTGTTCCTGTCTAAAGGAAATGCAGGGACAAAAAATGGAACAAAGACTGAAGGAAAGGCCATCCAGAGTCTGCCCCACTGTAGGATCCATCCCACCCACAGACACAAAATCCTGACACTAAATGATTGCTGATGCCAAGAAGTGCTTGCAGACAGGAGCCTGGTATGGCTGTCCTGAGAGGTTCTGCCAGTACTGGACTAAGACAGATGCAGGAACTCATAGCCAACCATCAGACTGAGCTCAGGGACCCCAATGGAAAAGTTAGGGGAAGAACTGAAAGAGCTGAAGGGGATTGCAACCCCATAGGAAGAACAAAAATATCAACTACCTGGATAACTCAGGGCTTCCAGGAACTAAACCATCAAGCAAGGAGTACATATGGCTTCCACTACATATATAGCAGAGGATGGCCTTATCTGGCATCCATGGGAGGGGAGGTTCTTTGGGCTGTGGAAACTTGATGTCCCAGAGTATGAGGATGATAGAGGGGTGAGGTGGGTGTGGGTGGATGGGTGGGGGAGCACATTCTTAGAGGCAAAGGGGAAGGGAAGGGAGGTTTGTGAGGGGAGACCAGGAACAGGACAACATTTGAAATGTAAACAAATAAAATAATTAATAAGGAAAGAAGGAAGGAAGGAAGGAAGGAAGGGAGGG
>NW_022196897.1:46981232-46996780 GCF_008632895.1 Mastomys coucha
GGAGGGAGGGAGGGAGGGAGGGTAGGTAGGTCTGTCAGTTGGTGGGTCAAGGCAGTATCTCACAGGTCTGGTATTCCATGCATCTCCTAAGTGATTTTAGAGATTAAGTGATAGCTATCAAAATTCCACCCCTAATTCCATCACTTTGACACCCTAACACATCAGTTTTAAAACTGATGTGCTATGCCTTAAAAACCAGTCCCACCTGGACAATGATGCCAAGTTCTTTCAGCTCAAGATGTAGGCTGTCCCCCAACTCCCTGGACTACTGCTGAGCTTAGCTTGGTCTGCAGCTCCTAGTGAAACACAAAATGGAGCCTTGTATATGTGGGCCTTGCTCTCGTGACACCTCTAGTACCCAGGTAGGTCACAGCAGGCTTGGTGTGGACCTCCTCAACAATTACATCTGATTTCTCATCACCAGCCTGGCTCTTGTCCTGAAATTTCCTCTACCAAACTGCTCCACCACCTCATAATTTAACTTCACTCAGACTGGCAGGACCTAAGTAAATAAAGCCAGATTAGTGGCCAACATATCACAAAATGGTCCATAGCCCACTTCCTGAGACTACTTGATCTCCTCTGAAACCTCGTAACGCAGGTCAGAGCTATCTCCATCTCCCTCACTATTCCTACCTTCTAAGCTACCACAGGATGACCCATCAAGCCAGCACTTGAGAGGCAGAGAAACGTGGATCTCGGTAAGTTCAAGGTCGGCTTGGTTTATATAGCAAGTTCCAGAACAGCCAGAGCTACAAAGAAAGACAATGTCTCAAACAAACAAAAAGCCAGTCCTTTCTGCTGATTCCATCTATCACTGATTTTTCTAACACAACAACTCTTACATTCTGCCTACAAAATAGTTCCAAGTCCTAAAAGCTACTAAGTCCTGTTTATCAGGAGCAGCCCTCCTTCTCAGTAACAAGTTCTGCCCTAGTTCTTTCCTTATTGTGATGATAAAACACTCTGCCCAAGCAGCTTAAGGGAGAAAAGGCTCTGTTCAACAAACAGTTCCAGGTTACAGCTTAAGGGAGAAAAGACTCTGTTCAACTTCTTCACTTATGCGATCCCAGGTCCCACCAGCAATTAAGGTGGGTGTTCAATTAACAGAACAAGACAATCTCTCTCAAGCATGCTCAGAGGTCCAGCTCCTAGATAAGCGTAGATTCTATCAGGTTGAAAACATAAGGCTGGAGAGATGGCTCAGCAGTTAAAAGAGCACAGACTGCTCTTCTGAAGGTCCTGATTTCAAATCCCAGCAACCAGGTGGTGGCTCACAACCATCCGTAATGATGAGATCTGACACCCTCTTCTGGTGTGTCTGAAGACAGCTACAGTGTATTTATTATTATTATAATAATAAATAAAATATTTAAAAAAAGAAAACACTAACCACCACACTTTCTAACTACATTTGAATTTGTAATATGTGTACTGTGGTATGTCTGAAACCATTTAAGTAATCCCACCATTTCTTGCTACAAAATACAATACTTTGATTTGGCTTCATATGCTGTCAAGTCTTTAATGGCGTAAGTAAATCACTTTCATATCAAGTATATTTTGGGTGTAGAAATTCATTAGACCAATATAAATATAGTCACACCTCTGAAAACAGTTGGCAGATACTGGTTCTAGAGTGGATATCTTTAATGATCTAGGAATACATTTACATTAATTTTTATATTAATAATGAAAAATTTTAGAGTATCTTTCTCACTAGTATCTATGTGTATATACACACACATATATATGTGTGTGTACACATATGTATACACCTATATATATGGGTATTATACATAAATGTATATATTGTATATATATGTGTGTGTGTGTATGTATGTATATGAGTGTGTGTGTATACACACAGATGCAAGTAAGGAAAAAAAATTCACATACATACACACATATATAATTCTCTTCTCTAAATAGTCTGGGCTTACCTCAAACCTAAAAGCGAAGGGTAAGTGCAGAAGGGCCTGAAAATCCCCATACAGAAGAACACTGGATAATAGAAACCACAAAAAGCAAAAACATGACTGAAAGATCAGCTCTAACTCAGATGATTTTCTATGAAGAAAGCAAAATTTGAAATAAAACTATAGCATTAAACTTAATGCCAGGTGAATGTTTTCCAATTTTTTTCTTTCCACAAAGCTGACAAAGATAGTATGAAGCTATTAGAAAAAGACAGACAGGAATATTTGATGATAAGAGCAATGAAGAAAGAAAAATTATGAATTTTGTTATCAAAAGTCCAGGGGTCTCTTGAGCATGGAAAAGCCAGGGAACATTGCAATCGTGAGGCATAGTGTCCTATGTGTGCTGCAAAGTTTAAGCATTCTGTCTTACATTACCATGGAAATATACCTGTGGATGTGGTGTTTTGAAAGAAGTATCAGCAATGTTTGTGATAGATTTTTTTGTTTTTTGTTTTTTGTTTTTTTCGAGACAGGGTTTCTCTGTGTAGTTCTGGATGTGCTGGAACTCACTCTATAGACCAGGCTGGCCTCCAACTCAGAAATCCGCCTGTCTTTCCCTCTCAAGTGCTGAGATTAAAGGCATGCACCACCATTGCCCGGCATTAGATTTTTTAAAACACCCATACCATGCTAACTCAGATGGTTTCGTACAATAAAAAGCTATTTTTCCATTTTTACCAAAATCCTTTCTTACTACAGATCATTATTATATATGTGTGTGTATATACATATATATATATTTCATATGTATATGAGGAGAACAAACTACAATAGCGAAATCCCATAACTCAGCGTGTGACAATGACTGGGCTGACTGCCTTGCATGTCACCTGCTCCTTGACTAACATGTCTGTACGCACATACCTTGGAGTACATGTGCACAAGTCTTTCTTCTACAGTTTCTAATGTTCTGAGATTATTCCTAGACCTTTTAAATTTTTGTCCCATTTCAAGCAGACAGATAAATAAGAAGGTATCCTTGCTGGGCAGTGGTGGCGTACGCCTTTAATCCTAGCGCTTGGGATGCAGAAGCAGGCAGATTTCTGAGTTCGAGGCCAGCCTGGTCTACAGAGTGAGAAACCCTGTCTCGAAAAAACAAAAAACAAAAAAGGTATCCTTAAATCAGCTGAGGTTCTAACCTTGTCCGCTTTACCACGTCCAAAAGCCGACGGCAGGCGTGGCGGTACACACCTGCGATCCTAGCTTTTGAGAAGCTGAGGCGAGAGAAGCATGGAGCCTGGACTACCTAGGAAAGGGCCAGTTTAAAAAAAAACAAAAACAAAGGTATAACGAGTCTGTGAAACAGTATCACCACACATGCAACTGTCTGACTCAAAACCACATGTGCTCTCCATCCCCGCCAGCCATAAGCAGATGCAACAGTGTAAAGCTTTAAAGGATGTGGCAGAGCTGACTGGAAAGCTGCTTTTGTTCAAATACACATTTAAGAACAGCAATGGAAATAGATTTATATTAAGTACTTTAGATGGTTACTATACAGTAATTCTGAAGATCTTTTTCAAAATATTCTGATTCAAAATGTCTAAGATATTTTATAGCTCTACTATATGCTATAGATTATATTACATTTAACTTTAGTTTATTTTACTGACATGTCTACCATGTTGGGTTTACAAAAAGACTACAAATTCCTGTACAGACTTACTAAACTCTACTTACTCTAGTTTGGGTGTTATAAGGGGAAAGTGGTGGTCAGATATTAGATAACAAACCTGTTATAGAAATGGTTGGTTACAGATAAAGATGTAACAAGACTCTTTACTAACCACTAGAATATACTGAGAACATCTCAGCTTACCCACTATGCAATGTAACACTATGCCATCTAAACTGTTAAAGGTTCAAATAAAATGAGCCCGCATGCACACACTGGTATATTTACTTAAAAATATTTAACAGAAAAACATTAAGTAATATTGAAATTATCAATATTAAAAATGAAAGGCTGGAGAATCTTAGAATTTAAAATGAGGGCATTTAATAGAAATGTATATATTAATGTGTAACCTTTACTTAAAAGAGGGCAAGGAAAACCTCTGCCACAAGCCAAAAAGGTGGAGTAGCCAGTTCCAGGAACTCAAGAGCCTCAGGGCTCGGGTTCCTAATACCTGCCCCTCCTGAATGATCCACAATGAGGGCGGAACTAAGAATGAAGGTCTAGTGGTTTATGAGACTCTCCACCCCGTCCGTCCGACCGATAGGTGAAGATTACATTCCTAGAATGAATATGTTTCCCTCCCTAACTGAATACCTTGGGTTGGGTCCCTCTGAAAGTTTCCACTGTTTATGTTCTGTTTCCTTGGTAACCCTCTTCCCGCCCCCTGCTTATGGATGTTCCCTTAAATATCCCACACTTCTTGTGTTCGGTGTCGAACTCTGGCCAGCATGGTCACGAGATCGACCCCGGTACCAGTATCCCCAATAAACCTCATGTGATTGCAGCAAGTTCGGTCTCTCGTGAGTCATTGGGTGGTCGTGTCATCCCAAGACTTGAGTAAGGATCTCCCCAGTTCTGGAGGTCTTTCAAAAGAACCTGCCACTAGATTCCTAACTCCTTAATTTTCATAAAAGATCTGACATTTTTAAAATTTTTTGTTTGTTTGTTTTGAGACAGGGTTTCTCTGTATAGCCCTGGCTATCCTGGAACTCACTCTGTAGACCAGGCTGGTCTTGAACTCAGAAACCTGCCTGTCTCTGCCTCCCAAGTGCTGGGATTAAAGGCATGCACCACCACTGCCTGGCAAGATCTGACATTTTAATTGCACTCGCTAACAAAAACTTTATATTTCAACAGTACTGAAATAAAATATCTGCATCTGTTAATCTCAACCTGTCTTACTGGTAACACATGGACTTTACACATGCTTACTAAGTACTCTACCACTGAGCTACATGTACAGCCCTTTGTACTCTTTCATTTTGAGAGAGATCACAAAACAAAACAAAACAAAACAAACAAACAAAAACCAGGCTAGCTATGAACATACTAGGTAACTATGAGAGGTCTTAAGCTTGAGACCTCCTAACCTTGGCCTCCTGGGTAGCTGGGATCCCAGGACTAAACCTTTAGGAAGGAGGGGCTTGATCTGTCTGGTAAAGACCAACAAAAACAACAGCAGAGTTCAAGTAAGTAACAAGGAAAAAACAAAAAAACAACCAAACAAACCCTACAACTTTTCCCAATGGTACAGGTTTTCTTTCTAAAAACTAAAGCTATCTTAGTGTTACCAAGGCTAGCTTAAGCCATTCATTCATGGTAACACAAAACCAGGAGTTTATGCAACACAGAAATTTAACTCTGCCACAAGAAGAGAAGTATAGATGTGAAAAGCCAGGGTGAGCCAGGTGCAGCAGGACTTTCTGGGGACTTCCTTAGTTTCCCGCTTCTCAGCAAATGGTCTCCCGCCATGGTCCAATTACCACAGCTACATTTCAACAACAAAGGAGGAAGCCACAGTGCCCCACCTCTTCCTGTGAGGATGCCTTTTACTCAGCTGGACGGATCATGTCTACCATCCCAGCTCTCTGAAGACAAGTAGGACAGCTGTGAGCAGAATCCAGGCCTTCCACAGTGAGTTCCAGGCCAGCTAAAGCTACACAGATTCCTCGTGTCTTAAATGACAGAGACACAAGCAGGGCACACTACGCACACACTATCACTGTTTACTCCTTACACTCAGCTGAAAGGGAAGCTGAAATGTCTCTGTTTCAGGGAGTGGTATACTAGGGACATAACTTAGAGGAGCAAGAGCAGCAGACAGCATGCACATGTTATTACCAAATCTGATCAGGTTTTAGTTTTATCTGGAGACAGATGCCTAACTAACATTAAAATTTATAACCTAACACTGATATTTCTAATCATAGAGACACTGTAAGATTCTATTATTCTAAATATCAATTATGAAGTTAATTTCTTTTTATGTAGATCTACAAAATTGAAGTAACATTCATAATAAAATTACCAAGAAAAAAGGAATTTTAATAGAAATATGAACTACATTAATTTTTGTTGTTGTTGTTGTTGTTGTTGTTGTTTGAGACAGAATTTCTCTGCTCAAACAAATAAGAAGCTGTTCTGGAACTCACTCTATGGACCAGGCTAGGAGATCTGCCTGCCTCTGCCTACCAACTACTGGGATTAATTAGCATGTGCCACCACTACCCAGCAAATTATTTATCTTCAAATTTTCAAATGTGCATTGGTGTTTTGCCTGCATGTATGTCTGTGAAGGTGTTGGATGCCCTGACACTGGAGTTACAGACAGTTGTGAGCTGCCACGTGGGTCTAAGAATTGAACCCAGGTCCTCTCTATGAGCAGCCAGTGCTCTTGACCTCTGGGCCACCTTTCTGGCCCCTCTACTTAAGTTACTTAAAGCTTGTTTATAACATTACTAAGTATATAATAAAATATTAAGTTAGATTATTTAAAAATGCAAGTAACACTATAGTGACAGCCATTGTAATGACATTCAATGCACACAAAATTGGAAATAAATGCAAATAAAAATATGTATATTCTCTTAGAGAAAAAAATTGGGGGGATTTGAGAAGAAAGAAAATTATTCTAACCCAATGAAATAGCTCAATAGCTTCAGGTGCTAGCCCCCTGCATAATGGCCTGAGTTTGATCCCCGGAACCCACATGGTAGAAGGAGAAAACTGACTCCTATACTATCTTCTCACCAACATATGCCCACGGCGGCATGCCCCCTCAACATACACACACAACTTTTTTTTTTTTTCCAAGACAAGGTTTCTCTATGTAGCCCTAGCTGTCATGGAACTCACTCTGTAGACCAAGATGTCCTCGAACTCAGAAATCTGTCTCTGCCTCCCAAGTGCTAGAATTAAAGGCATGTGCTACCACCACCCTGCTCACACACAACTTTTTTTTTTAATATTTATTTATTATTATTATAAATGAGTACACTGTAGCTGTCTTCAGATACACCAGAAGAGGGATTCAGATTTCATTATGGGTGGTTGTGAGCCACCATTTGGTTGCTGGGATTTGAACTCGCGACCTTCGGAAGAGCAGTCGGTGCTCTTACCTGCTGAGCCATCTCACTAGCCTCCACACACAACTTTTTAATGGAAATATCCTATTATGCTTTGTATAGATGCTATGCAGAGACTTTTAATCAAGTTAGGGGTAATCATAAAACAATAATACAAATTATATCAGAACAAAACAAAACTAGATACTTAATCTTAGGAAAGTAACTGTAGATAATGTATATGAGAATCAAAAAAACAAAAACAAAAAAAAATACAAAAACAAAAAAACCAGTATGTGCTCTTCTCTGTGGTGAGTGCTTTGGGAACATTATTTCTCCTTACACTCTTGAGATCTAAGTAGAATTCCTAGGGAAGGACACTCGAATCTAATTAATTAGCACAGACTACAACTATTACACAAACCACAGAGGGAAAACATAACCATTTCTGACCCACGTCTATGCTCCTAAATTCTGTACACATTACCACCCTTCCAACTCTATCCATATTCCAAGGTCCAGGCAGAACTGTTCTCATGTTCATTCTGGCCCAGAGGTTAGCATTCTAGTCAAATATGAATGCCTTTCCCAAATAAAACAATATTACATCAATAGCTCTAATCGAATGCCTCCTTGCTAGAAATTAAAGTATCAGGAAGACTGAGATGTATGTGACTCTGATAAACTTATGAATGTTAATAGATAGATGGAGACTGAGGAGATCAGACTAGCTTTTAAAGGGCTTGTTGTTGTTCAAGTATGAGGACCTGAGTTTGATCCAAGTAAGAAGGTGGGTGTGGTGGCCACACTCATAATCCCAGTGCTGAGGATATGGGGAGAAGGCAGAGCCCTGGGACTCACTGTCTAGCAAGCCTAACATAACCTAAGGGCCTCAGGTCCTGGTGACCAACCCTGGTCAAAAAACCAGGGTGAATGAATGGCTCCTGAGGGACGATTCCAAGGTTGCCTTCTGGCTTCTACACATGCACCCCAATACATATGTACACATACAGGGACATGCACAAATATACACAGAAGAAGGTGGAAACCTATGGAAACAAACATGCAAGGGCTACAATACATTGTGAATATCATAAAATTTGATGTTTAGTAGGTCTTTTATAGTTTACTTCATACCTCTAGCCATCTATAAAGAAGCGAGTCACAGTTAACACAAGTAGCAGGCAAAAAGGTAAGACATTCTGTTTAAATATTAGTACAATCCTTTCAAATAGGCACAAGGCATCACTTCATAATTGACTATGCCAAGGCATAAGGTTGCAAAGTAGCACACAGTGACCTCATTACTTGCACTCAATATCAATCTAAAACCTATCCTCCTTCCTATGTACCCTGTTCAATTACACATGCTAAGATCCTCATTCAATTTTAATATAGGGGAAACTAAAGATACTATATAATTTAGCTACCAATATGTTTATAACTACCAACAAACACTTGCTGAGTATAGTAGAAAGTACAGTAGAAAGGTTTATGTATTCAAAAATCAATCTAAAATATAAGAGTCAATGATCAGTAAAATAGAACTAATAAAAATTAAGTATTACCAAACTGTTAGGGAAAGAGAATTACTTTCAATTAGGATGACTAGGGAAGACCTCAGTGAGGTGACTGAATATACACAGAATTTTAGGAGGGAAGATATGCTTGCATTGGAAAGCATAAACCTTGAAAAGATAAAAGAATATTCTATGTAAAAATAATGATATAAAAAGGCATAAAATATATGTAGTGTAGCATATGTAGTTTATATGGGATATAATATTACGCTATTATCTTTGAATGTTTTAATGTATTCATGAGCCAATCAGGATATCCAATTAGAATATGGATCTGAACTAATAAGAAACAGGAAGTCACTAAATGTCTTCTAATAGGGAAATACTTTTAATAAGACTGAACTTAGGATAAGGCACAAGTTTTGATGGAATTGACAATGCTTCCCACAAAAAAAATAAATAAATAAAAATGGTGAAACAGTTTTATTACCTGTGTGGATTGAAGTATAGAAGGAAAGAAAAGCAACTGTAATCTCCATTTTTTTCTAAAAATTGCTAAAATATTTTAAATATATATTTGTATGTTATAGAGCATAGAAATGTTGCCTCTAGCCTTAACTTTGCAATATTAAAGTCCGCAATTTCACACCTATGTCATCTCCTGATGCCATCCACGATATCTCATGGATTGCTAGCTGGATCCTTTTCTCCCCACTGTCTTAAGTAACTCATCATCTTTCTTGACCCAGGCATGGAGGTCCCCAAAGTCAGTGGTGCAGTTCCCTCTCCTCTCCTAACTAGAGGGTGTGAAGAGACTCACAGCCTGGCCACTGTCACAAAGTAAAGTTTCTTAACCACTTAACCTCAAAGGAAGATTTCTTGTCTTTACTTAGTCTGACAACACTGAACATTACCTCCTCCTGAAATTCCTGGATTTAGAACAGCTGCAATTAGCTACTTAATAATTTAAACTTGATTACAAAGCAGGACATGCTGCAGAGAAAGCTCCCACAGAAATGCTTTAGTATTGTTGTAAAATATTCAATTAGGTCAATAAAATTCTGATCACTACAAACAAAACAAAACAAAAACCCTTTAGACACAATTTGGTGATCCAGCAGCACTTGCCTCGTATGTGTGAGGCCAGGATTCCGATCTACCACAACAAAGAGTGAAAACAAAGGGGGAAAGGAAAGGAAGAGCAAGGGAAGAGGGAAGGGAGGCAAGAGAGGAAAGGATGTAGTGAAGAGAAAGTAGCAATGCTTCCTTAAGCATCAGTGGGACAGACCAGTGAGGGAGCCTCCGGGAAAACAAAACTTCTCTAGTCAGCACAGAGCAGCAAAACCTAAAACAACCTCCAAAAGGAATTCTGAGCGCAACGAAGAACACCTGCACATGGCTTTGTCTTATGATGATTTTAATGCCTCTGCTAACGATTGCTTCTATGCCTAGTTAAGAGAGTGTGCTGAAAGGAGGTCCAACCAACAAACAATTTACTCAGAAAGATACTTTTTTGTTGTTGGGTTTTTTTTTTTTTTTAAAGAAAATGAGAAAAGATGACAGTATGATTCACAATGAAATATGCATGTAATAATTTTAGTTATGAATTAAATTTTCATCTTAAATTATTTTAAAGTTCTTTAAGGCATTTTACAAGTATTTAAATGCCTAGAAATATGACATATGAGTCACTGAAAATGTAAACATTCAAGTGGCTGGTGGAGAGACTGGGGTAGCTTCCTGATAAACATCTAACTCAGTTCTTATTCTCAGAGTAACAAATGGACTTAGAAGCTGAACAGTCACCGGTCTTACTGTGTCAGTGTGGTCAATCTTGTGACATCACTGTTGGGAAACCTGCAACAGAAACACAGAGTTGGCAATCAGCTGAATCACACTGGAGTCATTTCAGAACCCATTTCCTTAGAACTTGTCTGTATTCTACTTGAATTAATCTAAAGTGAAGGGAACACAAAACTGGCAAGACACAAACAGGAGCAAAGCTCCTGTTGCTTACAGTGTGGCAGGGTGGGCTTCATCCATACTCAGCAACATTAGTTACTTAAAAAATAACCTATAGGACATGTGGTTTACAGGCCTTGTTTATTTTCAAATATTCGTCAAGAAAAGAATCACTGTGTCTTAAGTATATCACAAAGAGGGACTGATTCTAAACACTTCCTCTATGATTAGTAGCCCAACCCACAGTCAAAATGTCATTTACTGAAAACAGGAGAAACTGCTACACACTAATCCTTATCAAAGATTAGAAGTATCTCGGGGACGAATCCAGTGTAAGTCTTGAACCCAGGGGAAACTGTACATTAAGCCACTTCCTAAGCTGTTAATGACTTGCAGTCTATCCCTGAGAAATCTGACCTCCTAGAAACTTCTTTATTAATAGGGCTTTATTTAAGACATCTCTTAAATGCTTTAGAATTAAAAAACAACACACTGTCAGAGTTTTAAGGTTAATAGCTTTCATGTGTTGCTTTAACAAACCCTCATAATAATCCCTTCCAAAAAAAAAGCAGAAGATGAATAATCTTCATTACACATTCGGGGAGAAGCTTATACCAAGATAGGAGAACTGGTCGCACAGAAGGGGGCCGCCATGGCCTTTGAGGACACCGGCATGCATATGGTGCACCAGCATACATGCAGGCAAAACTCTTATGAATATACCAAAGCAAAACAACACTACACACTGTTAGCGCTAAGTTCCCAAGGAAAGATCCCATGAGCACTGCTTCTATAGATGGAACCCAGCTGCTGCTCAGTTATCAGCTAAGTGGGAGAACACGGAGTTGTGGCGATCTTAGTGCATCTGGCACACCATCATCTATAGAGAGCTACAGATGTAAACAAAAACACTTAAGATTACTACTGCCTATTTAAGTAAAATAAGCCATAGTAACCTGATGAACATTTTTAAAAGTCACTGCAGAAAGCATTTAAAACACTTGCATTTTAGAAAGCAAATAAAAGCAAATAAGTAAAACAAGGTAGTGAGTGGTGAAAATCTGGGGGTTGTGAATTACAGTAGGGTAATCAAGAGTCTGGAAAGTTAAGATTTAAAACTTCCAGAAGGAATTGATAACCCAAGATAGATAGATTTTTGTTTAAAATCTGTGTGTGTGTGTGTGTGTGTGTGTGTGCTCGCATGTGCACACATGCATCTACAGTAATGGTAAAGATCAGGAGACCTCAGATAACACACCAAGTGTCAGACCCTTGCTTCCCACCTTGTTTGAGGCAGGATTTCCTCTTTGCCCTTTGCTGCTATGGACAGGGGTTCTCCTCCTATCCCCCCCTCCCATCACGCTGTAGGTGCCCTGGGATTATGGGTGAATACTACAGCACCTGGCTTTAAGTGGCTTCCCTGGACCAGACACTGGCTTTCATGTGTTTACAAGGCAAAAGCATCATCCACTGAGCCTTCTCCCCAGGGGACAATAGGAGAGGAATTCATGTTAAATTAGCAAGACATCAAAGACCATAAAGTTCTCAGTTACAAGGTGAAATAAACAGGTAGTGGGAGAGCATGGTGACTTTGTTTTGAAAGCCAGAAAGATCCCTGTTACTATCATTCATTCAGGTGGCGATGTTCCCTCAAGCAGGTACAACAAGTTAAAACAATGTATGATACTGAATATGTAAAACTCAATGTGGAGCTTTATAGCTTCTATTTCAATATTTAAGTTCTAAGTTGTCTAGACTTTGAGTCTGGTTAATTTTTGGTGTGTGGTATTTTTATTTCCCACTAAGTTTTTTTTTTTTACAACGTTTATTTAAAATTTTTAAAGAAAATAATCCAAGATTCAAAAATAAATTATAAAATTTAGTTCAAATTAAGAGTGCTGATGGGTTCACTAAGGTAAATGGAGAAAGAAGAGAATATGCAGCAAAATTTGAGGGTTCTAAGCCGGGCAGTGGTGTCGCATGCCTTTAATCCCAGCACCTGGGAGGCAGAGGCAGGCGGATTTCTGAGTTCGAGGTCAGCCTGGTCTACAGAGTGAGTTCCAGTACAGCCAGGGCTACACAGAGAAACCCTGTCTTGACAAACCAATAATAATAATAATAATAATAATAATAATAATAATAATAATAATTTGAGGGTTCTTATAAATAAGACTCATGAGACACAGAGAAGGGGTGTCATAGGCTCACTGACTCAAAGCAGAACATGGGAAAGGCTGCAAAGGTAAGTGAGGGGCCATCTCTGAAGGGAGAGTGGACCAAGGAGCTTCTGATAGGATGGAGTCAGGGAAGCGGAGCTGAAAACACTTCCCTCCAAACTACCTTATAACCAGCAAAGCAGACCACAAGAGGCTACGCAGATGGAGACCATTGCTGTATTGTTAGGATCCAAAGGATCCTTCAAAGAATATCTTTCAAACAGAAAAAAAAAAAAAAAGTAATTACTACTTGAAACAAATTTCAGGTGTAAACATTTGGTTCCATACTGAACTGGGTGATGAATAAAGCAAGTGAGTGTTAGTTATTCCTCTGTCCTCCCAGGGTGTAGGCAGACACAAATAGCTCATCTGTTCCCATGGAAACATTACGCTCTCCCTCTGACCAATACAATAAATAGCAAAAAAGTTAGTTCAAGAACAAATACACTTTCTATAAAATTCTGCAATTCTGAAGAGGTAGTATAATTTGTGTAAATAGATTTAAAGAATATTCCTAACTAGATAAGAAAAAAAAGTAAATGCTCCATTTTTTATTTTTAAAAAATTACAAGACTATGTTAAAATATTTATGCTTTATTAAAACCCTAAGCTGACAGTATCAAAACTTAAGTTTAGTCATGGCATTTTTCACATGTGACTTAGCAGGTACTTGCATGAGGGGGAAAAACTGTGTAGAATTGAAATGACTCCAGAAAATAAAGCCAGACAAATATAAAACTTCTCATAAAAATCTCAAGTGGGTTTTATAAGCAACAGATAACTCCTTAAAATCATGTCAAAACTAGGAAATGTATTCAAATTACACATATAAAAAGTAATGTTTTATTTTATGGAAATATAATTCACCTAACAAACTGATTCTGCACCATTTTTCTACAAGGAACTATTATAACAGAGACCCTTCAACTACACCAAGCCTCAGAGAATACACATCAATGTGTCTCACCTACAGATGTGAGGGAACAACTGTTAGTCATTTTTTAATGAAGACTTTTCAAGAGATTAGCATGTACTACCTTCACTTTTACCCTCACTCTGCCCTAAATCAGAACGCCATCCAGGGACCGAGTTTAGGTCGCTAGCTTTGGCAGCAAGCACCTTTTCCCGTTGAAGCATCTCACCTGGCCAGGCATTCCTTACACAATGCATTTTAGCATGCTACTTGCCTTTTACTTGACAATGTTCCAGAACTCTCCATAGCTACAAAGTAAGAATATTTATGCCTACTGAAAGGACTGAAAGAAATAATATCTTATTATACTCACCAGCCAGTTAAACATGGAAATAATTATTGATGGCACCTATAACCACTAAAAGCAATAGCTATTAACTATTAAATAGTAAAAAGAATAGTTTTTGTATCTTGTGTTGTATACTTTTTCTTAAAGAGGTAGCTACATAATAAAGAAATCCATGTCTGAAGATATACCTCTGTGATAGTATGTTCGCCTGACATGTATAAGGTTTGGGTTTGAATCCCAGAACTCATATAAATAATTATTTCCAAGATGTACATGAGAAAAATAATTTCAAAAATCACATGTGTTTAATGTGTTCCAAGCATTGCAAACCTGGATTATGAACATAAGCCAAGTTTAAAAAATAATAAGCTTCCTTTTTTCCTTCCATCTTTTGATAAGAATAGATCCTAGGGCTTCACACCTAAGCTCTGAACTAGACCCCCAGTATCACAGGCATTTATTATAGGCATATATTGTAGATATTGTAGGCAATTACTGTAGACACAAAGGAAAGCACAGCCCTTTGGGGGCAGGGACAACCAGGAGAGTCCAATCTGGACATGACCCTGAACCACGTGAGAAGAGGCTAGGGGCAGGAAAGGAGAGAAAGGGGGAAACCGGTGCTGCAGCCAAGAAAGCAAAAGGTCAAAGGGGCGAGTCAAAATGGCTGAAATTATATAGAGAAGGGCCTCTAGAGGAGGGAGATATAATACCATCTATATTCTATAACAGGTAGGGACGTTGGAAGAAGCTAGTGGCAAAGTCCATTTTAACATGTTCAATAGGCTCCTCCTACACTGGTCCAAGGATTTGAGATCTAGTTAGGGTACTGCATGAATGTGGTTCACAGACAGATAAGAAGGAACATACATATACACATGAATATAAATAAATATTTTTTAAAGTAAAAACCCAATACTGGGGAAACTATTGGTAATATGATTTGTTCAGTTCTATGCAGACAAGCTTTATGCAAACTTTAAATATTTAATTATTTGTTACTATTTCAAATGGTACAACTGTGCACTTTTTTCCTTATGGTACTCAGGATAGAACCCAGGGTCTGTGTACTCAAGATGAGAGCTTTATTGACTGAGTTTTGACCATAGCCCCACAGTTATACATTTCTGGATATTAACATAATACCATACCAATACCAAGTTAAAATAATACTCTTAAATACGTCAAGTTTTATTTCACCTAGGGAATGTGGGCAGGTCTCAATACATGCTTAATAAAGACAAGGCACTGATTTCAATCCCCAGAACTAATAAACTAATAAATATCTACCCTCCCTCCCTCCCTCGATCCCTCATTCTCTTGGTTTTTTGAGACAGGGTTTCTCTGTTTTAGCCCTGGCTATCCTGTAGAGCACCTGTTTCTGCCTCTGCCTCCTGAGTGCTGGGATCAAAGCCACCACTGCCCATCAAATTTCTCTATTTTTAACAAAGCAAGGTAGAAGCCCTCTCCATTCTCTGGGGTATGATATGATCACCTCAGTAAAACAGTCCCAATTTTGGAGAAAAGGAACTATCTTTTTTTTTAAAGTTTTTTTTTTTTTTTTAATTTGGTTTTTTTTTTTTT
>NW_022196897.1:46996956-47006736 GCF_008632895.1 Mastomys coucha
GAAATCTGCCTGCCTCTGCCTCCCAAGTGCTGGGATTAAAGGCGTGTGCCACCACTGCCTGGCTTTTTTTCAAGTTTTATTTTATGTATATGTGGTGGCCTGCATGTATGTATGTGTACCATGAGTACCTGTGGTGGCCTGCATGTATGTATGTGTACCATGAGTACCTGTGGTGGCCTGCATGTATGTATGTGTACGAGTACCTGTTGCCCCCTGAAGTAAGAACTTTACTCTGGAGCAGTTATGAACTACCATGTTGTGTGCTGGGAACTGAACCCAGATCCTCTGCAAGAACAAGTACTCAACTTTGTGTCATCTCTCCAGCCCCTCTGTCTTATCTTCAAAGAATAGTCAAGTTTACCTTTGGGAGAAAATGTTTAATTTAACAAAGCAATCCATAATGTAAAATAGTGTTTATAAATGCAAATAGACTTTATTCTTTAGTTTTGGAGAAAAGAGGCTCTTTGTGGTTGGTTGACTGGTTGGCTGGTTGAATTCTGAGGACAAGATCACTCTACATTGCTACACTGTAAAGGCTTGGGCTCAAGTGATTTTCCTGAGCAGCCTGGACTACAGAAGTCTGCCACCATACCCAGGTGAATTGAGTTTGAAAATTCTCTAGGTTGCAACACTGTTACACTTAAGTTTCAATTTGCTTTACTGTGCCCGGCTACTTAAATTTGCTATAATTCTTTTGCCTCTCTATGCAATGCTAAGGTCTAAAGTCTCAACAGAACATAGAAAACAATAAAGTGCAGTTTAGTAACAATTTTAATAGTCTTTGCCATTAGAATCTCATTTGCTAGAAATTACTTGTTTCCTGTTAATATCAGAAAGAAAGTAGGCAGTTTTAAGAGTACAGAAAGTTAGAGCGTTTTTTTGTTAGCTTTGTGTTTTCTGATTAATAGAGACAGAGTGCCCTACGTACCACAGGCTAGCCTCGAGCTCAGCCATCCTCTTACCTCTGTATAGCCCCGGCTATTCCAAGAGCTGGGACTTAGAACTACCCACCATACCCACTTAAGGAAGAATTTTAACTAAGCAATTAGCATTGTACATAAGAAGAAAGCCTGCCATCTCAGTTTAAAACAGGCATAAAATAGAAGATTTTGGGATAGAGTGTCAGTGGAAGTCGGTGCTAGGCTTACTCATGAGGTGGGGCGAAGACTCCACATTCAATTCCAGTACCAAATATAAAAAAAATACAGTGGGTGTCAATAGAAGCCATGCAGCAGTGTAGCACTAAGTTCTGTTGTGTTAAAATAGCACCAATTAAAGAAATGCAACACAGCAAGCAAACAGCAGACCATTTCCTGAGCTGTGCAGACACTGTGGTAGAACCCAGGCCAAACAGTATTTGCTAATCTCTGCAGAAGACATCTGTTTAAAAAAAGAGGAGGAGGAAGACTTAACTTCAGCCACAATAAATGATTTTACTCGAACAAAAGAGTAATTCACGAAGCAAGCTGCACTCAGAACCAGAGGTTCTGATGGCTCCCTGGCAGTGACAGGAGCCAACCGTGAAAAGTCAACGGTGGATCTCATTGGCTGAACTGGTCCAGAGTCATATGGTGCTTGGCAGTCTGACTGGAAAGCCTCTAGTTTCTGGTGTCTACGTTTTAATACTGAGCATCTGCTGGATGGGGGCTGGGGCCTCATTTAAAGCGTTGGAGCTGCCTTCCTAATTTACAAAACAAACAGAACCATTAACACATCCAAAATAGATAAAGAAGGGAATAGCCAGATTGTATGAGTATGGTTCCAACAAAGTACAAGAGGGTACTCACTGACTTCAGTTAGAAGAATGCCATGTCAAGGAAGTGCAAAAGTAAAATGTGCTTTCTCTTTAAGGTTCAAAGGGGGCTACAAAGCCAACAGTTCCAATGATTCCTGCTGCCACAAACAAACAAACAAACAAACAAACAAACAAGCAAACAAAACCAATTCCCTGCTAGGCTAAAATGAACCTAGCAGGGAAACCATAAAAGAACAGAGCCTTAAAACTGATAGTAACTGACTCCATGAATTAAAGCATCTGTTCACTGTAGTGATCAAAAACTCTGAGTCTTACAGGCTTCCCAATACAAAGCTATCGATTTATTTTTAATTATATGGGTATTTGCTCTGCTCCTGTCTGTGTGGCACATGTATGCCTAGTGCCCATAGAGGCCAGAAGAGGGTGTCAGATGCCCTAGAAATGGAGTTACAGAAGGTTGTTAGCAAGTGTGTGTGCCAGGAACTGCAAAACTAGCTCTTTAGCTCTAAGCCATCAATTTTTATTCTGATGGTTAGCAATTCCTTATCAACAAACATCAATATATCATAGTTCTATTTGTTGGGTACTCTATAGCTTGGGTGACCTCAGTGGGCTTTTCTAACAGGATAAGTAGACCTCTAATTCAATATTGGTCCCTAGGAAATCATTAGAAGTTCACTGATTAAACTGCTAATAAAGCTAGAAGGTGATTCTATCCCCTCTCATGAAAAGTGCAGAAATAAATCAAATGAGAGTCTCATTTAACACCCTCCAATATTGCCAAATCACAAACTAAAAGGCAGTAAGGTTTCTTAAGAAATTTTTCATAAAAAAAATCCTTCAATAGTAAACAATAATAAAGGTGAAAGCTGAAGCACAAACACAATCTATTTACAAGCATTAAAAAATGCATTATCAAGATTCCAACTCTCACTGATAAAAATCAAAAATACACTTGCTATTGATCCCCATTCTTAGCACAGAAAACTCAAAATTCTTATAACTTCCATCTTGGCTTGCTCATGTCCTAATACTTGGGTTTTTGCTCACTGGGTGACAGGGTAGAGAGCACTCTACATAGCCTGAGAAATGGGGCCTGTTACCAGAAAGAACAAATAATAAGAGTCTGAACTTTCAGCTCCCCAAATCTCAAAGAATGGGTCGTGGGTACTAGAGATTAAGTGCTATAAGGATTACTAACCACGATGTCCGTGATTTGATACACTTCTAAGTAAGTATCAGGAGGGTAGTTCACCCCTTCTCCCCGGAGACAGAAGCTCAGACCCTCTTAGACATGCACCAGACACTGTCCTCTACTCCTTCACATTTGTCTGTCTTTCTGCACTGTTAAAATGATCTTTATAAAAACTGGCAAGCAGACCAGTGCGATGGCTCAGTGGTTAGAAGTGCCTGCTGGTCTTCAGAGTCCCAGACTTTCACACCCAGCACACATATGGGGTCTCTCACAACCACCTGTAACTCCAGCTCCAGGAGATCCAATAATCTCTTCTAGCCTCTTAGGGCATCCTCCCTACCCACACATAAACATACACACAAACACACACACAGACACATGTGAACATACATAAATGTTGTTCTGAAAAGCTGGTAAATGTAAGTAAAACATTTTGGGAAAACTGGAAAACTCCTAATTTACAGGTTATTGATCAGAATTTGCCATCTCAAGAGGGGGCACTGTTGTGACTCTTGTCAGGTTCGGGCTTTTGCTTGTATTGTAATGCTAAATACTGGCCCCCAAGGCCTGGAGGCCCAAGGGATGAGAGAATCTCCAGGAACCCAAATGACACACCCAAGTGACTGCTAGGTAACCTTGGTCCCCAGGTTAATCCTGATTGGTGAATACTGATGCCTTCATCCAATAGCTGAAAAAGACAAGCAGGGTTCTCCAGTTCCCTGGCTTGGCGTCTGGGGATAGCAGGAGGAGTAAAAAGAAGGTGGAGAGAAGAAGAAGCCGCCATGGAGTAGGTGAATCGTGAAAACAGCCATGAGGGCTGGCCAGTTGTAGTTAAGGGATGCCCAGATGGAACATGGCAAGTTATAAGATGGGATTATTGATGGGGAAATAGATTCTAATAGCATAGAAGGTAGATATCTGCCCAGCTCTAGTGCTGGTTAAGGCTAATCATAAAAATCAAAGTTGTGTGTCTTTTGTCTGGGAACTGAATCATCAAAGGCCGAGTTGAAACCCTGATTTGGGACTAAATAATATCAACAACACTGAGTCCTTAACTTGTGTGACCTGAAGCATGTGTCCAAACTGAATTAAGCTGCCATCATTTAGCTGATGTCCAGAGTTAGAGAATGGCTTCCTGTGGGAAACACATCTGGTTCTTCACGTGAAGCACAGAGCAACACAGGTGGGCTTTCTTGGCCAGCTCCTCACACTAAGTAACTTGTTTTAAGTATAACTACAGGTCTTTACGTTGGCACTTTCCTTAAATTGTAAACTGTATCAAATAATCATCTCGTTATCCTTTCTGGAAAGATACACACACACACACACACACACACACACACACACACACAGGCATGCACGCATGCATGTACGCGTGCGCGCGTACACACACACACACATACACTCTGTAGTCTCTTGAAATGTACCTTCAAGCTGTATATTATCAAAACCTCACTAAATACAGTTCCCCTGGGTTGATGCACAAACTTTTGGCTAGAACCCACATGACAGATTCTGTTGTTCATGAAACCAGATAAAACAAAACTGTCTACTGAACTTGGTAAACGTTTTATTAAAAGTACATACACACTGCCTGTCTCCCCAGCCTTTACCACTCTATTCTTTCAACACAAACTAGCACTTCCCAAAAAGTTCAGCTCACTGGTTCACAGTTCCACTTCTGAGGCAAATGGACACAAGAGGAAGGAGGTGGTAGCGCTGCCAGCTGGTGCTGAAACATTCCGGTGGTTACGTCCAAGTGTTACACCAATCTCTTGGGTGTAACAGGCGACTCCAGACAATAAGCAAATGTTGTTTCCACTATACCTTCATCTCTATAACAATGGCTGGTTCTTCGGCCTCTTGTGTCCATTTGCCTCAGAAGTGGAACTGTGAACCAGTGAGCTGAACTTTTTGGGAAGTGCTAGTTTGGGTTGAAAGAATAGAGTGGTAAAGGCTGGGGAGACAGGCAGTGTGTATGTACTTTTAATAAAACGTTTACCAAGTTCAGTAGACAGTTTATAACAATGACTTCAATTTTTAGCAGTACAGGAACTTTACAGTCAGGAACTACTTTAAATGGAGTCACATTATCTAAATATGGAAAACCAGTTCATTCCTATCAAATCAAGCCTGTTGCAATCCCATCAACAAATGCAGGGTCAAAATGTCATTTTCTCCTCATAAGACCCCTACCGGAGGGTGAGCTCAGGAGCAAAGTACTGTCTCCCATGTACAAGGCTCTCAGAACTCAAAGTCTTAGCAGTAACGTTAAGAACAGACCCTAATCTGAACAAGCCAGCAACAAGTCAAACATATGCTCTCAGTTCTTACAAAGTTTTATATACCACAGCAAAGAAAATAAAATGATCCTACTCTAACTTAAATGAACAATCCTTTTCAGAGGCTAGCTAGGAGACTAACAGGGCAATCATTCAACCAAATATTACACAGGCCGAAGAAATAAATACTTAGAATTAAGCTGAACTAGATTGCACGTACTTTAGACAGTTTTTCTATTAAAATAATTTTGTTATGACTAATTAGGAATATTAAACAAATTTCTTCTGTAGGCTTGGGTTTTTTTCTTTCCCACTTAGGACTTCAGAATGATGTCACGCTATATAAGAAGTCTGGCTTCAGGCTTCTGGTTAACAAGGAATATGTAACTCTGGTCCTTACATGCGACATATTCATGATACACTTAGGTAATCTATCAGGGCTTCAGTTTACTATAATATAATTAGTAGCTTCACAGGGAAATGGTGAAATTTAGTTATTTGAAATCATAAAATAGGGGGCTGGTGAGATGGTTCAGCGGGTAAGAGCACCGATTGCTCTTCTGAAGGTCATGAGTTCAAATCCCAGCAACCACATGGTGGCTCACAACCACCCATAATGAGATCTGACACCCTCTTCTTGTGCATCTGAAGACAGCTACAGTGTACTTGTAAGAAATAAATAATAAATAAATCTAAAAAAAAGAAATCATAAAATATTTTGAGGTACACAGATAGGAGAAAGGTGTAGGACATAAATAAAATTCATTGCTATGTACTTGATGAAGCATGCTACTTAAAAACAACCTACAAAAAATATAGGTGAGCCTTAATGACATTATGATCAGTGGAATAAGCGAGTCACAAAGGCAAATGTACTGTGACAGTCAAATTCATAGATATGGAAATTAAACAGCTGGGTATGTTGAATGGGTACAGAGTTTCAGCTGAGAATATGAAAAAATGTCCTGGTGAGGAACAGGAATATGCTTAAAACTACTTAATACACATTTAAATAGCTATAGTAATAAATTTAATATTTACATTACAACAAAAATTCTAGTAAGTGTGAAAATCAGGATATAAATCACAAACCAACCTTAAAACCATTATGCTGCTTAGTTGTTTTTTTGTTTTGTTTTGTTTTTTGTCAACTTTACACAGACTAGAATCAAAAACGGAACATCAGCCGAGGAGCTGTTCCGTAGACAAGTCTGTGGGGCATTTCCATGACCAATGAGATAGACTGAGTCCACAGTGGGCAGGGGCACTGTGTGGTCTCTGATTGTGTAAGAAAGCAAAGTGCGTAAGCCATGGGAAGCAAGCCAGTAAGCCGAGCTCCTCAATGGTCCTGCCTCCCTCTAGTCCCTGCCCTCCGGGCCTGCCCGATTCCCTGGAACTGTGACAAAGAGTATTTCCTCCTCAACTTGCCTTAGTCTGGGTGTTTGTCATAGCAACTGAAAGCACAATACAGCCACCTTCGAATT
This sequence comes from Mastomys coucha, assembly GCF_008632895.1. Taxonomy (NCBI): domain Eukaryota; kingdom Metazoa; phylum Chordata; class Mammalia; order Rodentia; family Muridae; genus Mastomys; species Mastomys coucha. Next base: position 47,003,674 of record NW_022196897.1, read on the forward strand.
TAGTCATTAAAACAATCTTCTAATTTACTCATTTGTTCCTTGAACCATTAATTCAATAATTCTTTTTCTTGTATATAGTAAATATTTCTGGGTGTTTGTTTTGTTTTGAGGTAAAGGCCAAAGTGTAACCTTAATTTTTTTCAAACTTTATTTTTAATGATGGTTCTTAAATGCTTTAGCCCCTTTGTAGCTCACCACCCACCAGAGGTAGTGGAAAAGGAAGGATACAGAGGAAGTGGACCTGTTTAGGAAGGTTCTTTTGAGAAACTCCTGTCTGTGGTGTATGGAAATCGGCAGTTCAGTTCACAGGTTAGAAGGCAGCAGCAGCTCAATCCACTTGCAAATACCTCACAGATAGACCAGCAGTCCAGTTACCAGAGTCGGGTTAGCAACAGCAGTGACATGACCTAGCAGAGACAGCCAGGCCTCAGCCTCAGCTCGAGTCAGCGGGAGAGACCAGCAGGAACACTAGGAGAAGCTCTGTACCTCTTTCAGGGAAGCAAAGATCAGCAAAGGCTAAGAGACCCACAGCATTGCACAGCTAGCTGTACCAGCAAACCAAGCTCTGTCTCCATCACTCTATGGAGTTCTATTTATACCCTCCAAACATCACATGTCCTCCATGTCTTGCCTTTGCACGTGCACCCAATCAGCCTGAGTCTGCAACTATGCAAGGTAAGGCAGACCAATATATGAGTGTTGTTAGCAAAGAATCTTTTATCACATGTCCTTTCATGTGCTTGCTTTTGTAGAACAGCCTCTCTCCTATGTCTGCTTCAGCAAAATGTTCCTTAGCCTTTCACACCTGCATCCACTTTAACAAAACCTTCCTTTAGGTGTTTGCCCCAGCAAAACACGATCCAATGATCACGACTTTCCAAAGAACCCTTAAGTTTCCACTTCCAAAAAAAAAAGAGAGAGAGAGAGAGAGAGAGAGAGAGAGAAAAGCCGGGCGGTAGTGGCACACTCCTTTAATCCCAGCACTTGGGAGGCAGAGGCAGGCGGATTTCTAAGTTCCAGGCCAGCCTGGTCTACAGAGTGACTTCCAGGACAGCCAGGGCTACAGAGAAACCCTATCTCGAAAAACCAAAATAAAAAAGTTTCCACTTCCCTGAAGCTCACAGCCCTTCAGAGTGCTGAGACTACAGGCGTGCACCATCATGCCTGGCTAGTGAGTACTGTCTATGTGACACTGTGGGACCCGTAGCAGGGACAAGACAGAGTTTACAGTGTAAGGATGAAGCTGAATAGCAAGGACAGGAGTAAGAAAGACATCCCTTGTGACTAGAATAAAGCCAGGAGTGCTCCCGGTGAGGAGATGGACATGTGCCAAGGCTTCAATATGTGGAAGTCCTGGTGTTTTAAAAAACCACCACATACATACATACATACATACATACATACATACATACATAAAATACCAGAAGGTGCAGGGCTGGTATGGAGACGTTGAAACCATGGAGGAAAAGGAAGCAGGTCACAGAAGGCCTGCAGAGCACCAATAAATAAGACTGGACAGACTCCAGCTCCCATGTGTTTAACTGAGTGGTGAGCCTGGCTTTACTCCCCTTTCAGAATCACTCTGACCACTGTAAAGAATAACCTCAAAGTCGGAGATGGGACAGGAAACTCAAGACACAGACTAAGTTAGGGCCTCAAGAAAAGGTCTCTACAGAACTATCACCAGGGTTGGCCAATTGCTGGGGTCTGGTCTCTGAAAGACAAGATGAAAGGTTCCAAATGCAGAATAACTTAAGCAGCTTTGAGGCTCAGGGCTCCATGGGCAGTTGGGAGGAAAGGAACAGAGACCTGGAGAAGTCTCACCACACCCTACGTGATGCTGGGGGGAGTATTAAGAATCAAGGGCTTGGTTTTCACAAAGCTAAATAATAAAGTGAAGGGTCACAGGAAAGGCAGCAGGACAAACGTGTTTTAAAACAACACTGCTGGGAAAGCACCATAGAGCTGAATTCAGCAAGGCAAATTTTAATGGTACCCACGACCGCAAGGTTTTTCCTGGAATCATGAGGACAAAGGCATGCACAAGGTGACAAAGCTGAAAAGGTCCAAGATGCAGCAGCACACACGAACCTCTGTAAGAAAGTCCCCCACGAAGGGGCACACAGGCGAGACCGTAACCTGCAAGAGATGCTATCAGATGCCTGCATTTAGCGAACCAGGACAGCACATCTGTCTGCTGAGGAAAATGATGATGCAAAGCTACAGAAGCATGGTTAATTATTAATAAGCACCTAATAAATACATGAAACTGTCCAGGCTGCTGGAAAATAAATGAATATAAGATGTGGCTAGTTAAAGGGTTGTTTGAGAACTACTGAGAATCTAGGGAGAATATAGCACATATAGATAACTAAATTAAAATTTCTTATAATAGAGGCTGTCATGTTGAAAATATTATGTAATGATGTATCCCATGAGATGACAGCAATGTCCTTCTAAGTGATCCACACACAGCTGTGGGGAATAAAAATAATAGCACGCACAGCTTTGACTTGGTTACATACAGTGGGATTTAGATGGGATGCAGACAAGCAGTGATGCCTGCAATTAAGAATGACAAACAGCTCCTTGCCTTTCCCTTTGTCCTCCTCTTATTGACCCATTGCTACATTTCAATTTTCCTCCTCCCCTAATTCTGTAATTCAGCAAATAGTCAAAGAGCAAGTCATTCGTCTATCAATCACTCAGACAAGTCTTCATCGGCTTCTAAGCTCCCTTCCGCTACATACAATTTCCACCATGTTCTCTTGACTCTAAAAAAGTTAAGAATTTGGAAATTATAAAAATGGTCAACTAATTACATATTAGTATAACGTTAATTTAGGTACCTTACTCAAATTCACACTTACAATTTTTTCTTGTAACTGTAAGATCCTTTTGCACTTAGGTTATCTTTATGCTTTGCCCTGGGCTATTAGATAAGAGGCAATTTACAAAGGTACATAATATATAAAATATAAAATAAAGAGAGATGAGCCGGGCAGTGGTGGCGAATGCCTTTAATCCCAGCACTTGGGAGGCAGAGGCAGGCAGATTTCTGAG
>NW_022196897.1:47006799-47015833 GCF_008632895.1 Mastomys coucha
GTCTACAGAGTGAGCTCCAGGACAGCCAGGGCTATACAGAGAAACCCTGTCTCGAAAAAAAAAGAAAAAAGAAAAAAAAGAAAAAGAAAAAAAGCCATAATAATAATAATAATAATAATAATAATAATGAGATGAAGAAGTTGAGAGAAAATAAAATGAAGACAAAATAATGTTGGTATCAAAGACAATGTCACAGTAACCTATATCCTGGTGACTAGCATGTGCCTTTACATGTCCCATAGACACAGTTGTCAGTGGGGCTTTTATGTTAATGTGATTTGCCACATTTGTTGTGGGGACAGGACAAACATCTTAAAAGCACAAGATACAAACAAGCATGCATTTTGGTGTCTGATGATGTAACTTCTGCCAGGGACTCAATGGTCCAACGCTTCAGCACTTTTGAGCCAGAATTGCAGCATGCAGCTATGATGCCCATCACTATAAATTAAAACTAAGATCTGAAATGTCCAGCATGCCATGTGCTTTAATTTTTAAAGTCACAATGCCTTTTACTGAAATAAATATTCACAATTTCCAGGCATGTTGGTGCACACCTTTAATCCTAGCACTTGGGAGGCAGAGGCAGCTGGATCTCTGAGAGTTAGAGGCCAGCCTGGTCTACAAAGGGAGTTCTAGGACAGCCAAGCTGTTCTACAGAGAAACCCTGTCTCAAAAAACCAAATTCGCCTTTTAATCAGTTCAAAGTGTGATTCAGAAGTGTTGTAATTCACACTGGTGTATGGCCATGACAGTTAATTCTATATTATAGTATCTACTCCCCACCAAAAGAAACACCATGTTGTTAAAGCAGGCAGTTGTCAAGGCTTTGTGTTGCTCCTGGTAAACCCTCACACATTAGATATATAATCCTGTTAATGAGCAAATGGTATTTATAGAAAGGCAACAAAAACTTCAAACTGTCAGAAAAAAAATAGATATTAAAGCAGGCTGTATCACATGAAAAACTATCAAAATCAATAGATTATAGACTGAGAAACAACAGCATAGTACTTATTTATCCTCACTTAACAAAGGAAGACAACAAAATTGCCTCTCAGATAAACCAAATACTGGAAATCATCTTATTTATTTATATAAAGAACTGTAAGCTACACAAATTAGACTGCTTCTTCAGTTCTTCATGCAAACTGGAGAGTTTAAAGTTATTTAATTTCTGAGGAGGCTTTCTGAGTTTCCTAACTGATTGGAAGATTTGAATTTAAAATGATTTGATTGGATTTGAAGAGGATAGATAGTGATAGGCTGACACTTTTAGTCAGATGAATATCTGAACTTTAGTGGATCTCATTTTAGACTCACTGTTCTCATAGGAAGTAAGAAAGTGGTTTTCCTTACACGTGTGTTTCCACAACATCCTCCTATTACTTTGTCTAGTCTACCAAGAGACGTACTCAGTAATACTAACATCATCTTCCCCATAACGGACTAATCTTGTTAGACTGGGTCTTGCTATGTAGCCCAGGTTGGCCTCACCTTACATCAGTGTCCTGCCTCCACCTCCCAACTGCTTTTATTACAAACAAGTGACATCATATCTGGCTAAAAATCATGTCTTTCTCTTAATTTTGTTTTTCAAGACAGAGTTTCTCTTGTGTAGCCTTGGCTGTCCTGGAACTCACTCTGTAAACCAGGCTGGCCTGGAACTCAGAAATCCACCTGTCCCTGTCTCCCAAGTGCTTTTCTTTAAGATTTTATTTTATTTTATTTTATTTTATTTTATTTATGGGTGTGTGTCTATATAACTGATGCCCCACGTGTAGGTGCCCAAGGAGGTCAAAAGAGAATTAGATCTCTTGAAGCTGGAATTATAGGCAGCTGTGAGCACCTGGTATGAGTGCTGGGAGCCAACATTGGTTCTCACCATTGAACAGGAAGGCTTCTCAGTGCTCTCACCCACTAAGCCATCTCCACACACATGAGAACACACACACATACGCACACACATGCATGCACACATACGCACACATTCCCCACTATGTCTTGATGTCTTATTCCAGCATGTATTTATTTGTTATACCATCTGTGATACAGAAACATTACATATTAAGTCATGTAACCTCATTCCCAATCTAACCACAAGGAGGTGAAGTAGATGAAAAGACATCTACAACTGTTGTCTTCAAACTGCTTGTAAATTAAACGAGCAGGAAGCTGGGATTCTTTAGTTTCTGTAATAAGTGAGGGGGGACTTATAAAAATGAACCTGGTTGTTTCTGAAAGATGACAGGATCGCCTGCCACACACTGCCACAGGTACAGACTCTAATCACTAAATAGCCAAGCTTGATCTCAAAACTCATGATGATCCTCCTGCCTCAATCCCCAAGTGCTGTGATTATCAATCAGCTCACGCCACCATAACAAATGATCCTCCTGTCTCAACACCCCAAGCACTATGATTATTGCCTCATTCAACCACAAACATGGTTACTAATTTAAGAAATTGAAAGAGTTAGGATTTAAAAAATTAAAATTATAATCATAGAAATGCATTTCTTGGTTTCAATTTTTAAAAATAAAATGATTTAATTTTTCCAATTGCTTTACTGTCATCTTTTTTTTTTTTTTTTTTTTTTTTGTGGGTGTCTGTATGTGTTTTAAGACACGGTTTCCCCACAGTTGAACTTTGGCATCTGCTGTCACCTCCAGCAGAACACTGTATATAAACAGCTTCCGGTCTGGAGAACTTCAGCTGCTAAACTCTACTGCTTGGTCAGGAACCTGACGGTTTCTGATTCATTACCCTTGGAAGAGCTGCCTGGAAGGAAGGACCACCAGACAGAGTCTCATCTGCCTCCATACATGTACCTGTGTGTGTCATCTAGTGCACAGGATATTGTCAATGCCTCCCTCTGTGCTATAACAAAAAGAGAGTCTGTGAGAAACAGACTCATCCTTGGTTTAAAACTTAGAGCCCTCTTCCTTAAAAATCAATTTTACTCTTCAAAACTGACAGTTTCATTCCAATATTTTTAATAGATTCTACTACACAAAAAATGATAAGAGATAAAAAGGTACAGTGTATTCAATTCTGAAAATCTACTATATACGTACCCCCAGGAGAGAGTGAGCCCTTGCCTTCACTGACACTTCCCTTACATCCACATCCCAGAACATCCTACCTTCCTCTCGACCCTCCCTCATCCCTCTGCTCCCTCTGTGCAAAGCAGCCTCTTCCAGGAGACTTGAAACCTCTGCCTTGTGTCCTCTGGCTCTCGGCTCAATCTCCTATTCCCTGGCTGAACCAACACAACCTGAATACCCAGTAAGATGCTGTGCATACTTCAGACATTAAGTCACTAATTTATGTTGCCAGGCCTTTCTACCAGGGTCTTTTTTCATTTTGAGACAAGGTCTTACGATGTAGAACTGGCTTGACTCAAACTCATAATCTTCCTGCCTCCAACCACTAAATTATAAGGATTTATCACCAAACCCAGCTAAAATATTCTTTTTATCAATTTGTTTGCTTTTTCTATCAGTGGTGGGGTGCTTGTCTTCTATGCCCAAGGCTTGGATTCCATCCTCAGAATCAAAGCAAGCAAACAAAAACAAACCCACTAATGGGAAAGCCAGTTGGCTCACTTTCATCAGACTCCCTAGATAGTTAGTGGTAAGAGCTCTGTTGATGTGGATGGAGTTTAGAGCCTGCAATAAAACAAGGGACCCTGGCAGACCGAGGTCCTTCAAGCTAAAGGAATCTGGAAGAACAGGATCCACAGCAAGCTCACCTGCAGAAGTCTTTGGCCTATGCTCTAGTACTAAGTCATAGGTCCTGAAACTCCTAAAATCTATCTTCTCTTGTAATCTTAGAGATGACTAGTCTTTTGGCTTTTCCAGACATGGTTTTTCTATGTATCCCTGCCTGTCCTGGAAGTCCCTCTGTAGAGCAAGCTAGCTTCCAATGCACAGAGACTGCCTCTGCCTCCCGAATATGCCACCACCTCACAGCTAGATGACTAGTCTTCCTGTATAGATGGCTAGTGGACGTGCTAGGCAGCTTCATGATGTGGTTCGTCTCTAGAAAGACCAACAGCAGGAAATGGAAGCAGGGCTGGAATGGGAGTTCATAATTTAACCACGCATTTAAAAAGAAATGAACTCATTATCATACCCTGACTCCATGGACCCTTTTGGATCATGCCCTATGTGTCTCTTCATCCAGGAGCTCATTTAGATCTGCTAAAAGAAATGGCAATAATAGCTGTAGCACTTTCCAAATCCAATGTCAGTCTAGCAGGTGACTATTGCGGTCTTAGGATCCTGCAATAGTAGGTATCCAGGCTGAAATGCAAATGGCAAAGGAGACTCATTGTGGCTGACATCTGGGATGGAAGCAGCCTGAGACCTAAACTTGGATACTCTGCTGGGCACCAAGTTCAATGTGGAATTATAGAGGTAGAGAGTTTGTTTGGGAGGAAAAGACTCAAGCAGTACTCCCTACAGTTATGTTGTATAACTTACTAAACGAGAAAAAAGTAAACCAAGGTGTAAGTCAGCAGTGTTCATTTTATTTACTAACCTGTACAGCCTTGTGAGAGGCATTCTTCTTCCAGTGCTGGGAACTGAACCCAGAGCCTTGTGCACACATGCACAGCTCCAGCAGACATACCTCCTGCCTCAGTTTACTTAGTGGTTATTCATGTTAATGAGGTTTTTATATCCTGAAATAAATGCTTCCTTGTATTTTTCTTAGAAATTTTATATCAGACTTTGAATTTACTAAGACAGTTGATCATTTTATATACCTTTTAAAGGTACATGTGTTATTTCTTAAAATTTTCTGATGGTAATGTCTATCATTGATACTTGTCTTCTCTTGTAATGTTCTGATATCTACTTTGTCTGAAATTAGTATAGGCTCTCCAGTTTCATGACACTAATATATGAGGAGCATATCTTTAAGTCCTTTTACTATTTATATTTTTAATGGGCTTCTCTTTTCACAACATAAAGTTATGTTTTGTATTTCATCCAAAATGACAATCAATTTCCTCTTAACTGGTAAAGCTAGGCCATTTATATTCTATGTGACTGCTGATGCAGTTGGGTTCACTCACTCTACCATCTTTCTAGTTATTTTCTATTTCATGTGTTCTTTATTCCTTCTTTCTCTCTTTCATTCTTTTAGAATTATTTCTCATAAAGAGAAAAGGGAAAGCGAAAAGATATAAAGTTAGGGCAGCTTCAAAGCCAACTCCGTAACAGTGACAAAAGCCAAGTGCTCTGGGCAGTCAGGCCATGGAAACACTAAAGCACTATCAGCATCCTACGACTGGGTGGGTTCTACTGGAACACAAGTTCCAGTTCTACTGGAACACAAGTCTGTGCTCTAAACACTATGAACACTGGTCATTGGTATGAACATTGATGGATGAAAGTTATAAACTTCTGTTATTCCTCAAGAAAGAACAAATTCAACTCTGTATCATGCTTACCCTTATCTAAGTCAGGTAATCAGAAAGATGTGAGTGGGACTAGGGGTAAGAAACTCAACTTGACAACATTAGCAGTCAGGAATGATGAGTTTAAGGAGCTTTCCCATTATGTGCAAGAAATAAAAAAAACCCTATGTGTTTATTATCATCAATTCTGTTCAGCATGACCTTTGACTCACATAGGATTTTTGTCTAGAAGCCCAGCTGAAGTCTAATCACAACCAACATCAACCGTGTGACACAACTGTCAAATCCTGAATCTGAGCTCTGTACAGACACGAGACAGCCTTGCAAGGCCGGCTTCAAATTCCTAAAACAAAGAAACCATGAGATAGAATGAAATCATTGTTTAAAGCCATTAAATTGCCGGGTGGTGGTGGCACACACCTTTAATCCCAGCACTTGGGAGGTAGAGGCAGGCAGATTTCTGAGTTCCAGGCCAGCAGAGTGAGTTCCAGGACAGCCAGGGCTACACAGAGAAAGCCTGTCTCGAAAAAAAAAAAAAAAAAAAAGCCATTAAGTTTTTGTCTACTCACTAGATTGATAAAAATTTGAAAAATAAAATGAAAAAAACATAAAACATAAAAAGGCACAATTAGTTATGTGAAGAGTGCAAGTGTGTATGTGCAATCATCATTATACTAAACACTAGTAACTTTAAATGAACAATTTTAATCTTTTAAGTGTGTGTCTGTGTGAGTATATGTGTGTGTGTGTTCTGCAGGTATGAGTGAGTGTGGCCCTGTACTGCACATCAGAAACAACTTTCAGGAGTCAACTCTCTTTCTGCCCTGACTACTCATGGCCAATGCTTTTAGCCATTGTGCCATCTCAGCCATCTCGCTGGGCCTAAAGGAATAATTGTAAAGCTAACATACAACAAAAACAGTTTAATCAAAGTGAGAGAAGAAGATATGAGAAAAACACTCCAAAGAATAGTCTACAATATATATAGGGAAAAAAAAAAAAACCCTCAAAAAAGAATAGGTTCGCCCAGCAGTGGTGGTGCATGCCTTTGATCCCAGCACTTGGGAGGCAGAGGCAGGCAGATTTTTGAGTTCAAGGCCAGCCTGGTCTACAGAGTGAGTTCCAGGACAGCCAGGACTACAGAGAAAAACACTGTCTCGACAAACCAAAAAAAAAAATGTTCAAGAGGTTGAGAGCAAACAGTCATCAAATAAGATATAAAAGATACTCAACCAGAGGATAACAGAAATAGGAATCAGCCACCAGTTTGTTTGTAATCAGTCAATTAAAATTTTAATTCTTGGGGGCTGGAGAGATGGCTCAGTGGTAAGAGCACTGACTGCTCTTCCAGAGGTCCTGAGTTCAAATCCCAGCAACTACATGGTGGCTCACAAGCATCTGTATTGAGATCCAACGCCCTCTTCTGGAGTGTCTGAAGACAGCTACAAAGTAGTCATATACATAAAATAAATAAATCTTATTTAAAAAAATTTTTTTAATTCTCCTAATATCAAATTCACTTGGGACTCTTAAGAAATTAAAACTTGCAGGCACTTTTAATAGACTTTTAACTGTTTAACCATCAAAAAAATCAATTTGTCAACAGCATATCATTGCAGGGTATCAACTGAATGTGAGATACCCACACTTTAGCAACTGCAGAAGACAAGTTCAATAATATCCCTTTTCCAGACACAAGAGTCTGATGCATATATAAACTCAGAGACTATGGCAATCACACAAGACCAGAACAAGTTTGACCCAGACAGGGTCCCAGCACGGAGATGGTGGAGTAGAAATGGGGCTTCTACCCCTAACCAAGATGCTATCTGCAACTGATACCTACTGGCGAAAGGATAATCAGTTTTCTGCAATGCAGTGTCACTGGCTATAACAACCACACTTCAGGACAGGCTGCACCATGCCCAGGAGTGATAGCTGGATAACACAAAACTACCTAAATGATATTATTTGTAGGCTTTTTATTTTGATTTACTTATTTTGAGTTTTTGTGGGGTAGAAGTGGGGGTTGGGGGCGTCTTTCTTTTTGTTTGTTTGCTTTGAGGGATTTTTTTTTAACATAAAGTTAGGTGGGGAGGATCTCAAGTAAGCTGGGGGAGGGGGAAACATGATCAAAATATTTTGTATGAATTAAAAAATATATATCCCTTTTTACCATGTGTGGTTTGAATAAGAAGGGACCCATAGAATGATGCTTAGTCACCCTGGAATGGAACTGCTTGAAAGGGTTAGGAGGCGTGGCCTTGGAGGAAGTGTCTCTGGCTCAGAGATTTCAATAGCCAGTGCTAGGCTGGCCTTTCCTCTCCTACTCTCCCTTTCCTTCTCCCGGCCCTCCCCACCTCCCCACACACAGCTTCCCCCTGCTTCTGGGCTACTTCTCCAGCACCACAGCTGCCTCCTGCCATGCTCTCTGCTGTGATGACAGTGCACCACCCCTCTGAACAGTAAGCAAGCTCCTAATTAAATGTTTTCCTGTATAAAAGTTGCCTTGGTCATGTTGTGTCATCACAGAAATAAAACAGTGACTAAAACACATTATAATAATGAAAAGTCACAAACACAATAAACTATATAAACATGAAAAGCAAAGACTCTGGAAACGGCAAGGTGGAAATAGTGCAGACAATAAAATGCAGATTAAGCACCCCCTGATCTGAAAACCCCAAATCTAAAATGCTTCCAATTCCAAAACATTTGAGCATTAATGTGAGCCCACAAATTGTTAATTCCACACCTGATGACTTCATGTAAAAGGCTACAGTCAAAATGTAGACATATAAACAAACAACAAAAACAAAACAAAACAAAAACCATATACAATACTATCCTCAAGTTATCTGATTCAGGGACAGCAGATATATAAATGTATTCCATGCTTAGAACTGCTTCCTGAACCTAAAACACTTCATTCTACATGTCCAGATACATTAACATTTAAAAATAAAAGAAATCTAAGCCGGGCAGTGGTGGCACACACCTTTAATCCTAGCACTTGGGAGGCAGAGGCAGGCGGATTTCTGAGTTCAAGGCCAGCCTGGTCTACAAAGTGAGCTCCAGGACAGCCAGGGCTATACAGAGAAACCGACTCGAAAAAAAAAAAAAAAAAAGAAATTTGAAATACTTGTAGTCTTTAGCATGTTGTGTAAGAGATACTCAACTTGCATGGTTTTACCACATGCCAAGCAGTCTTGCAGACCATATATACATGTAGCACAAAAATGTAGAAACATCTGCATAGAAGCAATTAGCAGGTGTCTCAGGAAACTGAGGAGGTGATACCTAAGGTTTCAAGTCTACCTGTTATTTATTTTTAAAATAAGACAAAATGGATCTGGAGAGGTGGCTCAGTAGTTAAAGAGTATTTGCTGCTCCTACAGCAAGGACCCAGGTTCAGCTGACAGGACCCACATTGAGCGCATAACCATTTGTCCATCCAGTTCCAGGGAATCCAATGCCCTCTCTCAAGACATGCATGCAATCAAAACTCCCATACACTGCCGGGCGGAGGTGGCGCACCCCTTTAATCCCAGCACTTGGGAGGCAGAGGCCAGCCTGGTCTACAGAGTGAGTTCCAGGACAGCCAGA
>NW_022196897.1:47015846-47016334 GCF_008632895.1 Mastomys coucha
AAAAAAAAAAAAAAACAAACTCCCATACATAAAATAAAATAAATAATAATAAATGTAAAAATAAGGAGGCATATGTAGTAAGTTCATTTACATTCATTGTGTTATTTACATATATATACATATATATATATACACATATATTACAATGAAGTTTAAGCTTAAAAAAAGGCTCTGAGAAACAATATTAAACTGTAAAATCCCTTATTCTAGATTCCCCCTATTTCATTTGATGGTATATACTTATAGACCATTCTACATGAATCCTCTGTCTGAGAAAAAGTGTAATCAACTGCATAATAACCAAAGACACAACTCCTTGAGACACAGTCATTTAAGTGCAGATACTGACACACAATATTTGAGCAGAAAATGCTTTGATTTTATTAACTAGTTAGAGAAAATCTACAAAAATTTTCTCAAATTTCCCTTATAACTTATAAGTTTAATCTTACTTTCTAGTGTTGTTTTCATTATTTGTTGTTCAGATC
>NW_022196897.1:47016344-47107886 GCF_008632895.1 Mastomys coucha
AGTAACACAGGTGACAGAAAGCATGACCATAGCAGGATAAAAGGTTGAAAGTTGTTTTCTATCTACTATTACCTAGGTTTCTATAAAGTTTGAGTCTCAGTAAACTGAAATTTATATGGGTTGGCTAAAATATATTCCCGAGATATCAACATAACTGCGCAAATACCAAACTTAAGACTGTTCATGGGCAATGCTTTTAAAACATACAGTATCTTCGGTTTTGCCTTATATAACCATGACATACTCTATGTATGTATTATATATGAAGAATGAGAGTTTGTATGCACAGAAATGCCAAATGTATGCATTTAATTGTCAGTGGTTAAGAATCATCTGGTAAAATTCCATGACTGCCTCTAACATTACAGATTCCTACCTCAAATCTATATACATATGAATGAGATTTTATAATTTATGAATGCTTATGTCTTCATATTAGTTCCTAATTTACCAGTGAAGGACAAAGAACAAATATCATTGTAGAAGAGAACACTGAAGCTCAGATATTAAATGACCAGAGTAACATGGTAAGGCACAGAGAACTTAAGTCCAACACTCTGTAAAGGTACACAATTGAAGGACTCTGGTCATGTGATATGAAAGGATGACCAAATAAATGGGAATAGTCATGCCTAAGCGAGCACTGCGTAACTATCGCTCTGCAGTATTGCCCAGACACTCACAGCACCACAGAGACTTCGTAACTGCAGTTTGCACAATTCTGCAAGAAATACACGTCTCACGTACAAAACTGTACTATGTAAGAAAATTCTGAATTAAGTAGTGATTTGAAAAGCAAACATGCCCCAAGTGTGTTTGGATGGCAGGTGCTCTGCAACTGGGGTATACTTCCAGCCCTCAAGATTCATGAGCATGGGGGGGGGGGGGGGGAGGAATGCCTTTCATCCCAGCACTTGAGAGGCAGAGGCAGGCGGATTTCTGAGTTTGAAACCCTGTCTCAAAAACAAAAACAAAAAAAAGATTCATGAGCATAGTGTCTTGGATAAAATGCCTGCACTTAGAGAGCTACCTGTTACTTTGGATAGTTACAAATATCCAAAGTAACTATGATAAATCTTAATGCTTCTAAAAATTGAACAATGAATTAGAAATTGAATATCTCAGAGTTCGAAGTTAGCCTGGTCTACAGAGTGAGTTCCAGGACAGCCAAGGCTATACAGAGAAACCCTGTCTCGAAAAACCAAAAAAAAAAAAAAAAAAAAAAAAAAAAAAAAAAAAAAAAAAAAAAAAAAAAAAAAAAAAGAAGTTGAATATCAAAAAATTCTAAACAAGGGAAGGCTATGTCTCCCTATGGACATTTCTTTCTATTTCAGGATAATATGCACATAGATAATCTATTTCCATTATTGGCATTGAGTATTTCAGCATTGTGATTATTCTTAGAAGCCTAATCAATAGCATGCATGACTTGGTAATGAAGTTAAAAAATTACCCACAACTCAATGCTGACTAGTATGTTGTTTAGGGACTCAGCCCCCATGTACTCTTGAGCATTCAGAATAAATAAACCATAGAAACAGAATAAACAGAATAAAGAAACAAACAAGTATAGAAACAGAATACACAATAAATAAATGGTCATCTAATATGATTTTATTATATTTTACTTGAGTATTGTTGTGTAAAATAACCAAACCATCAGTATAAATCTTTATAAAAACTTACAATGTTACTATATTTCCAAGTAAGAATTACAAATTGTGCCGGGCGGTGGTGGCACACACCTTTAATCCCAGCACTTGGGAGGCAGAGACAGACAGATTTCTGAGTTCGAGGCCAGCCTGGTCTCCAGAGTGAGTTCCAGGACAGCCAGGGCTACACAGAGAAACCCTGTCTCAACAAAAAAAAAAAAAAAGAAAAAAGAAAAAAAAGAATTACAAATTGTTTCTTTGGGCTGGACTAAACCAGTGGGACTATTAAAAGTTTCCTTCAGGTATAACCTATATTATTATTGAATTCATGTTAAAATATGTGGATCTTGTACTCCTATATGAACGTTCTAAATTAAATAAGCAATTCAGTTCAGATTTAAAAATTCTACAGTTTAAGATTTGATGTAACTCCTTTTAATTTTTTTACCTGCATTTATAAGTTCAGCTCGAAATCTGAAAGCGCCTCAAAGAACTCAGAGAATCCCCTCTTCCTTCCCCCACCCTCTCCCTCCCTCCCTCTCCTTCTCTGTCTCTCCCTCCTTCCCCCTTCCTACCTCCCCCTCCCTCTCTCCCCCTCCCTCTCTCTCTCCTTCCCTCCCTCCAGACAAACAAATAAATGTGATAAACATTTTAAAAAAACATTTGCAGCACACAGTAAGAGTCAGGATGCCAGGACTGTAGCTCCCATTTCCCACTGCCTTAATCTTAGTCCCTTAGAAATAAGATTATTGCTGGGGGCTGGCGAGATGGCTCAGCAGGTGAGAGCACTAACTGCTCTTCCAAAGGTCCTGAGTTCAAATCCCAGAAACCACATGGTGGCTCACAACCACCCGTAATGAGATCTGATGCCCTCTTCTGGTGCTGTCTGAAGACAGCTACAGTGTACTTATTTATAATAAATAAGAGAAATTGTTGTATACATACTGACATTTTGTAACACAAGAAGAAAAAGTAAACTACCAATTAATATACATATTAGCTAATTAAAAAAAAAAAAAGACCTACAGCAAACTTGTATGTGTGTGCACATACCCAAGAGTACATGTGCGGACCAGAGGTCAATGTCAGAGACCTTCCTCTATCCTTCTATCATGATTTGAGACAGGTTCTTCTAATGAGCCTGGCTAGGCAGGAGGGCCAGTGAACCCAGGAAAGAGTCACATCCACCTCCTAGTACTGGGATTCCAGACTCAGACACTAGCACACACATGTCTGACATGGGTTTTGAGGACCAGAACCCACATCCTCCTTGTGAAACAGAACCTGAGCCATCCTCAACCTAGCAGACTATTGAAAACAATTCTGGAATAGTAACTGACAAGGTCATGGGGAATTAGTTTACTTCATAAATAGATATATTTGAGCATTTCTAATAAAAATATAATTTTTATAATAAAAACAAGGAGATTGCCGGGGTGGTGGTAGCACACGCCTTTAATTCTAGCACTTGGGAGGCAGAGGCAGGCGGATTTCTGAGTTTGAGGCCAGCCTGGTCTACAGAGTGAGTTCCAGGACAGCCAGAGCTATACAGAGAAAACCTGTCTCAAAAAAACAAAACAAAACAAAACAAAACAAGGAGTGAAGAAAATGTAGACGCACTGTGAACATTCACTTTTCTTTCTTCACTGAAGTCCTGGGGATCAAATCCAAGGTCTGTACTACACGCAGGGCAAGAGACCTACCAGAGCTACACCACAGTCTATTACATACATTCTGCAATATGCATTCCTTGTAAGTGTATCTTGGAGTAACTAGATAAAGACTTTCTCTTTTTGCTGTTTTTGTTTTCTAGTTTTTGAGACAGGGTTTCTCAGCCAGAGTTTAGCCCTGGCTGTCCTAGAACTTGCTGCCAACTAGACTGGCCTCGAACTTATAGAGATCCAGAGTGCTGGCATTAAAGGTATATGCTACCACTTCTCTGCTTTCTTTTTTCTTCCTTCTTCCTTTCCTTCCTTCCTTCCTTTCTTTTTCTTCTCTCTCTTTTTCTGAAATAAAAACTTTCTAAGACAACCATTAAAGCCTTATTTGTAAAAAGAAAAAGTCACCAAAATTTATAAACTCATAAATAGTTAAATAACTAAATTTCAAAGAGAACTTTTCAATGTTATCTAATTTCCTCATGAACTGCCTATATACTTTGAAAACTCAACAAAATATAATTACATAGAATATATAGCTGGTTACTAGGGACCAAAAAAACTTAAACACATAAAAGAAAAAATTCTGACAAGTTGTTTTGCTATGACTGATCCATATAAAACAAAAAGCACGTTATTTGATAAACTGCACATGTACAATGCAAACCACCTTGTGTTGAATACTGAAGGAACAGACTAGAAAAAAAAGCCACAGCCTTTGCCACATAAGCAGTTTAGCATTGCCAGGGATGGTGGACCACACTTGTAATGCCAACACTGAAGCGAGGCATCTTGGCACACACTTGTAATGTAAGCACCGAGGACTCCGAGGCTGGGAGATACTGAGTTCCAGACCAGCCTAGGCTCCACAGCTAGACACTGTCTAACGAAGGAGGACAAAACTCCTCAGCTCAGGATCAAGTGGAATAAAGATAGAAACTGATTTTACTGGGAGGGCTTGGTGATCAGGTCTTTAATCCCAGCATTTAAAGAGGCAAGCAACTGGCTGAGTTAGAGGCCAGCCTGGTCTACATAGGGTGTTCCAGGACAGCCAGGGCTATATATAGAGACCTTGTTTCAAAAAAACAAATAAATTTTGTAAGCTGTAACTCATCTATTCCATAAAACAATGTATTTGATACCTGTTATGTGTCTGTTGCTAAGTGCTATTCAGTAGTCAACAAAAATGAAAAGGATATCTTGCCTTCTTGATGAAAAGAAACTATATTTGAAGCAAGTATCAGAAGAAAATTAAAATGGAAAAAGACACAGAGACATGCAAAATTGAAGTCTGCAATTCTCATTAGGGTGCTAACGGGAAAGCCATATAGGAGGAGTACGAAACAAGAGTTTGAAAGCAACAGAAGAATACTAAATGTAAATGTAGAGGAGAGAGTGTCAGAAACCTAAAGGACAAACCAGGGCTAGTCTCCCTAGCAGAGTCCGCCAGGAGACACATTAGGAATCATGTGAAGGTGGACTTGGTGACATTTGCTTGTCCTCCTAGCACAAAGGAGGCTGAGGCAGGAGAACTGCAAGTTCAATGCCAGCTAGGAATACTTAGCAAGATCTTAGTCTCTGTAAACAAACAGTGGTGTGGGCTACAAACAGTGGAAACAGCCACATGAGTTTCCCTAGTCACTGAAGGAACTCATGAGGTGGGCGGAACACACAGGCACTGATCTCACTCTCATTTTAAAGGGATCTCTTGGCTTGCCTTTTTTCAAAGGCCAGAGGGTTTACATGAGCCCTCATCCTGAACTGATGATGAAGATGAGGACAAGGACAACGACAACTTAGCAATGAAATGGCAGGTAATGATCAAGTGTCAGAATGTGAATACACTTTGGAAGGTCTCCCAACATAATCTGTTGATATGATTCAAGTGGAATACAAGAATAGTTAAGATTTACAAAAAAGGAATAA
This sequence comes from Mastomys coucha, assembly GCF_008632895.1. Lineage (NCBI taxonomy): Eukaryota > Metazoa > Chordata > Mammalia > Rodentia > Muridae > Mastomys > Mastomys coucha. The sequence continues at coordinate 47,021,581 of NW_022196897.1, forward strand.
GATGTGGGTATGGGAAATGAGTCAACCAGAAGATTTTTTTCTTTCTATTTTGTTGTTGTTTGTTGTTTTTCAAGACAGGGTTTCCATGTATAACAGCCCTAAATTTCACCCTGTAGACAAGGCTGACCTTGAACTCAGAGAGTCCACTTGCCTCTACCTCCCAAGTGTTGCGATTAAAGGTGTGTGCCAGCATGTCCAACATGTTTCCTTTTTAAAAAGAAATATATTTCATGTACTTATTTGGGGAAGGAAATCAAGCATCCACAGTAAACTTGGAGGTCAGAGGACAGTCTGTAGATTCAGTTCTCTGTTTCTCCCACGTGGGTCCCAGGATTCAAACATGGACTAGCAGGTTGGTAGCAAAGTGTCTTTTACCAACTAAGCAATCTTGTTGACACACCATGAGGTTTTCTTGTTGCCAACAATAGAGAAAGTTGTCACTAGCCAAGATGATGAGAACCATAAGAGATAGAAACTAGGGAGAGAAACCTGCCCACATTCCTCCCTGACCATATCAAACTGGAGACATCCCACAGACATTAAGTAAAGGAGTCTAGGTTCAAGGACAAAGCTTGGGTTTATGAATTCCTAACCGTGGGCTGGAGAGATGGCTCAGCAGTTAGGAACACTGATTGTTCTTCCAGAGGTCCTGAGTTCAATTCCCAGCAACAACATGGTGGCTCACAACCATCTTGTAAAGTGATCAGATTCCCTCTTCTAGTATGTCTGAAGACAGCGACAATGTACTTATAAACATAAAATATTTTTTTCAAAAAAAAAGAATTCCTAACAATATAAAACCTCACCCACTGGCCCAGTTATTACCATGTTCCTGCTGTCTACACCCAGGAAACTGAATTTTAATTTTTTTTTTTTTTTTTTTTTACTAAAGCAGTGCTTGGTTATGAAAGGTCAATCAGCTAGGCACAGTGACACGTGCCTTTAATCCCAGCACTTGACAGGCAGAGGCAGGCAAATCTCTGTTGTTCAAGGCCAGCCTGGTCTACAGGAAGTTCCAGAAAAGGCAGCGCTACATAGTGAGAACCTGTCTCAAAACAAACAAACAAACAAAAAGAGATCAACCAGGAATTGACTACAGATACATAACTAATTTTAAAACAATAACATTCTGTAAGCAAAAGAAAAAATAAGATTCAAGTCCAGACTATGCTTCATGAGACTCTTAAAATACTTAACAAATAGAACATTATTGGCTTAAATAAATGTTTGTTTCTATATCTACTAGAAGCATGTTTTTGACAGAAGTCACTGTTGTTATTCTAACTCACAAAGTTTTTATTTTAAATATGAGTAAGTCAGATTTAATACTCAGAACTGGAATCCCTTCCTCCCTCCGCCTCTTCCTTCCTTTCTGTTTTGCTAATTGTAGACTTTAATCTTTTTCAATAAAACTCATTTTTAAAATTGCATATCTTTTAAAGCAACATCTACTTGTTAGTTGGCTTTGAACTTGGAGTAGTAGAGTTTTAATTTTCTGTGTATGAATATTTTCCCTGACTGTATCTCAGCACACCATGTGCATGCCTGGTGCCGATGGAGAGATGGAGTACGGATGCTTTTGAGCTATCAGGTGGGCACTGGGAACTGAACCCAGGTCCTCTGCAATAGCAGAAGGTACTCTTAACTGCGAGCCATCTCCTTTCTGTTTTGCGAGACAGATTCTTCCACTGTAGCTTAGGCTGCTTGAAACTTACTATGCAGATAGAGTAGGATGGTGTCAAACACATGGCAATTCACCTGTCTCAGCACTCTGAGTGCAGGGATTCTACCATAACTGAGAGAACGTAAACGCTTTAGTAAGCCATTTATTTGTGTTAATATTTATTATATTATTACAGTATTTGCTCCACAATTTCTGCATTTGTATTAAAATATTATATTAAACTTAAAAGCCTACTACACTTAATTATTAACTTATTAATGATTGATACCTTAACAGTAATATTATGATTGGAATTTTTTATCTAACGCAGTAAGAAGGGATTCAAAGAATTCTCAAAACTAAAAAGTATTACTATCGAAGCCTTAAAATATGTAAGGCTTTCATGTGGCCTGAGGACACAGCTAGGCGGTGGAGCACATGCTCGGCTGAGTGAGGAAACCCATTTCCTAACTCAACAGTTTTGCTTGTTTTGTTGTGTTTGGTATGTGCTTAGTAGAAACAATCAGATCAGCCAATTCCACATACAAACTTGCTACCAAAAGTACTATTTACTAGTCTTTGCTTAAAACAGTTTATCTACTTCTGGCATATTTATTTTACTGGAAAGAAAATTAAGCAAGGATATCAATACTGTGCTGTACCTGAACATTATACCTTTATAAATAAGAGGTGATTTTGAACATTTCTAAGTTAAAATCGTTTTAAAAGCCAGCCATGGTGACTCATGCTTTTAATCCCAGTACTCAGGAGGCAAAGGCAGGTAGATCTTAATTATGCTTAGAATATGCTTAAATTTACATACTACGAATGCTAAAACCAAAACTTTTTAAATGTGCATTTGGATTTTCCATTACTATCTATTTGTTGTTTGTTTATTGTATGTATATGGGTGTAATTGCCACACGTGTGCGGCATGCTCTTATGTATGCATGCCATGTGTGCACATGCTCATGTGTGCATGCTCATATGTATATATGCTCATGCGTGTGCATGCCATTCACTCACATGAAGGCCAGGGCCAAGCATGGGTCTTCTCTAATAAGTTTCACTGTACTCGTGGAGGCAGGGCTCACTGAACCTGGAGAACCTCTCCTGTCTGAAGCCAGCCAGAGTACTAGTGTTGCAAGGCACCTTGTGACCATGCCTGACTTTTTATGTAGGCTCAGAGGATTTGAACTCAGGACCTCACGCCTGCACAGCAAGTGCTTTTATTGACTGCCTAGCTTGCCAATGCTCTCCTAAAGCCTTACACATCTAAGGTTCACTACTAAGAAATGAGATTTCCGGGACATACATGGAAAAAAACCTATAAAACTGGGCTGAAGCAGCAGGATTCACAAAAGAATATTTACAAAAAGCTAGAGTCTACATCAGATTACAGCACCGAGCAAAACCATCTCTTCAGAAGTGTAACAATGAACCGAGTCGGGTGGTTCAGTGGGAAGAACCGCTAAAACACTGACCCGAGTCTCACAGTTGAAGTGGTAGGAGAGAATCGACTTCCCAAAGTTGTTCTCTGGCCTCCACGCAAACACTGTATGTAGTATCATGCTCGCGCATTCACACATATGTATCATACACGCTTATAAACAAAAAATATTGATAAAATAAGCCAATTTATAAAGTTGGAATGGTGAAGACAGGTTTGAGTCAAAAATGAAACTTTTACCATAACTAAGAGAAAAGTTTACTCTCACTGTCTGATATGTGGATGAAAGCAACTACCTCAGAGCTGAACGGCAGGCAGGTGGCTTCTGTTACCTACACATAGATACAAAGCTACTGATGGCAGAAGCCTGGAGCCCAGAGAACCCACAGAGCTGTCCTCACTTATGTGGTCAATGTCTTACACAAAACCACATAAGTGGGGCAAATTTTTAAGTTAAATTAACTATTTTAAAGTCAACTTTCATTTTAAAAAGGAAAAGGAAAAAGGGGGGATGGGGAGAGGACAACAAGGAAACAGAGAAAAAATATGTCTCTAAAACCCAAAATTTAAAAATCCATTTCTGAGTGGGCAGTGGTGGCGCACGCCTTTAATCCCAGCACTTGGGAGGCAGAGGCAGGCAGATTTCTGAGGCCAGCCTGATCTACAGAGTGAGTTCCAGGACAGCCAGGGATACACACAGAAAAACCCTGTCTCGAAAAACCAGGAAAAAAAATCCATTTCTGAATTTTATAAGAATTTTAAAATTTTATAAAATTTTTTAAGGACATTATAAGGATGGCTACAAAGAACAGGAGACTGCATGAGAGCCCCTGGAACTGGAGTTCCAGGCAGCTGTGAGCTGCCATGTTGGTGTTGGGAACAGAGCCAGGTCCCAGTGCTCTCAACCACTGAGCCATCTTTCCAACCCCAAATCTCTAAAATTTTACAGGGAATCATATTTAAGGAAAACAGCACCTCACAAGAAAATTTTACTGTTATTATCATCTACTCAAAAGAATATCAAGGCAAACTCATCAAAAAGAAACAGAGACAGTGAGATGAATACTTTCAGGTAAAGACATTTGCTGTGAAGCCTGGTGGGCTAAATTCAATCTCTGGAAGCCACGTGGAAGTAGGAGAGAACAGACACCTGGGACACACACATACCACACAAATCTACCAGTAAATGAATGCCAAAATTAAACAAAAAAAAAGTGATTTTCCTCAAAGGATGTAAGGCTGTTTCAACATATACAAACCATAAACATATTAGACACATAAAGAGAACCAGGGACAAAAAAATTTACACAATCATCTTATAAAGAAAAAAAAAGCCAGGCAGTGGTAGTGCACACCTTTAATCCCAGCACTTGGGAGGCAGAGACAGGCGGATTTCTGAGTTCGAGGCCAGCCTGGTCTACAGAGTGAGTTCCAGGACAGTCAGAGCTACACTGAGAAACCCTGTCTCAAAAAAACAAAAAACAAAAAAAAAAAGAAAAGAAAAGAAAAGAAAAAAAGGATTCCCCAGCTATCCTCCAATCCCCACAGGGTTTCTCTGTGTAGTCCTGGCTGTCCAGAAAGCGCTCTGTAAAGCAGCCTTCCCTCGAACTCAGAGATCCACCTGCCTCTACAGACTCCCAAGTGCTGGGATTAAAGGCATGGACCACCACCACCACCCAGTTCACTTCCACAGCTTTTAATGATATAAAAAAATCCCTGTAAGATACAGGAACAGAAATATCAAATGTCAATATCACAAAAGCCATATACATCAGACCTATAGCTAGCACTATACTAAATGAAGAAAAAATTAAAAGTTCTTAATTCAAAACAAGAGAATGGGTCTACCGTTACCTTCTTAGTCAGTATAGGTTTGCATTTTTAGACAGGACAATAGAGCAAGAGGAAGAGACAGAAGCAATACAAATAAGGATAGAATCAAATTATACCTAATTGCATATCAAGTGTTCCGCACTGAAGAATCTCTGAAGACTCCACCAGAAAACTCTGGGATTTCAGATATAACTTTCAGCAAAGTAACAGAATATAAAGACAACTTACAAAACTCAATGCTGGGGCTGGAGAGATGGCTCAGCAGTTAATAGCATCAACTGCTCTTCCGGAGGTCCTGCGTTCAATTCCTAGCAACCACATGGTGGCTCACAACCATCTGTAATGGGATCTGATGTGTTTGAAGAAAGCAACAGTGTACTCATATACATAAAATAAATAATCGAATCTTTTTTAAAAAAAAAAAAACAAAGTCTGGCAGGCAGTGGTGGCACATGCTTTTAATTCCAGCACTTGGGAGGCAATGGCAGGTGGATTTCTGAGTTTGAGGCCAGCCTGGTCTACAGAGTGAGTTCCAGGACAGCCAGGGCTACACAGAGAAACCCTGTCTCGAAAAAACAAAACAAAACAAAACAAAAAAAACAAAGCATAACAAAGCTCAATGCCTTTGCTATATACCAATACTGAGCATGCTGAGAAAGAAATAAGGAAAGCAATCCTATTTACAGGAGCCTGAAAAAAAACTAGGAATGAATATAACCAGGCCGATAAAAGACACTGACAATGAAAATTCTAGGACACTGAGAGAAAATGAGGAAGTCACTGCAGGATGAAAAGGACCTAAAATAATCATGTGCAGGAAAATTAATACAGCAAAAATACCATATTGCCAAAAGTGATCTACGGAAATAATGCAATTCCCATCAAAACATAATGACATCTCTTGTAACAATAGGAAAAGGTCATAATATCCACACAGAAGCACAGAAGGCTCCCAATAGCCACATTAACTCTGAACATAAAGAATATGTGGCAAAGTGTTCAACATTCTTAGCCATGAAAGAAATGCAAACAAACCTGCAGTGAGATTCTGTCTTATCCTGGTCAGAAAGCCTTCCACCAAGCAAACAGAAACAAAGGCTGGCAAGCTGCAGGAAAGGACTTCTACACACTATCGGTAGGCATGTAAATTAGTAGTCATTATGGAAATTACCACAGAGGTTCCTCAAAAACCTAACAGAAAACATACCACGAGGGCCACCCATACCACTGTCAAGTACATACTCACAGAATCAATGCCAGCATATAAGAGCCATAGTTTGATCTCTAAAGATCTGCTATAGTCAGACTATATGTACCAATAAGCTGAATGAAGAATATGTGGTATATAAATGTAATGATGCGTTCCTAAGTTATAAAGAACAGAGTCATGTCACTTAACGTGGATAGAACTGAGACTGTATAAGTAAAATAAACTAACTCCAGAAGAATTACCACATTTAACTCATATTCGGAATCTAGATGTAAAACAAGTCATGAGACACTACTGTGAATGACACACACCTGTAATCCCAGCAGCCAAAGGCAGAGCTGGGAAAAGGACGGAGAATCTGAGGGCACACAGTGACTTCCAGGCATTCCTTAAAGAAGGCATGAAAGTGGGCTGGGCATGGTGGCACACACATCAGCAGTCCAAAGTCAGAAAGGAGACCAACGCAAAGCTGCCTCTGAAAAGATAAAACTGATTGTTGGACATGAGGCAGTGGTGGCGGAATCCCAGCACTGGGGAGGCAGAGACAGGCAGATCTCAGAACTCAAGGCCAGCCTGGCCTACAGAGCAAGTTCCAGGACAGCCAGGGCTCCACAGAGAAACCTGCCTTTATAAATAAATAAATAAATAAATAAATAAATAAATAAATAAATAAATAAATAAATAAATAAGGCATGGAAGGAGAGGGGGAAAGAGCCAGTGGGAGGAGTGGGTGAAGGAGAAGGAGAGTAACACAGAAGGCCAGATATCAAGGTGTGTCATAGAACTGTGTGAGGCTATCAGTAAATGCATGCGCTTTATAGAATTAACATTAATAAAAATTAAGTGAAAACAAGCTTGTTAATCCTGCTATACATCTTTCTCATAGGCATACTTCACACTTGTCAGTTATACATACGTCTAAAATGGGAATTTCCTCAGTAGATTCACTAAGGGTATTGGGATTAAATCTGAGTACCCAGCATCATGCAGTAGCCTTTTTAGTTCTGTTTTTGTTTTGTTTTGTTTTGTTTTGGGGGGTAAGGGGGTGGGATTTTCAAGATAGGGTTTCCATGTAGCCCTGGCTGTTCTGGAACTTGCTCTGTAGATTGGCTGCCTCTGCCTCCTGAGTGCTGGGAGTAAAAGCATGGGCCACCACAGCCTGGCTAATACGTTTATTCTTTTCCAAGTTGCTTTATATTCCAAATTTTCTTCTTCCTCGCTCACAGCATCCTCTGTGGTCCCAGTGCTCCACGGCCAGCTGATAGGCAGGGAGGGACAGAAGAACCCTTGGAAGCTAGGTGCAGGCTAGCCTTGTCTATGCAGCAGTGAACCAGTGCTCCTATCTCCAGAATGGGAGTGGGTCAAGAGATAACATGTAGTTGTCCTCTGACCTCCACATGTAGCACATGCGTACATACACTCAAATACACAAACACACAAAACTTCTTTTAAAAAACCTGAAAATTTGTAAGAAGCTGAAAAATTATTTCACAAAGGTATGAAAAATGCACGGGAGCCAGTGGACACTTGAAGAAAGTAAATCTCTATACTCATGAGGCTGAGGGAGGAGAGAGCCTAGTGTATAACACTAGCCTGGACTACCAAAAAAGTTAAATGTGAAATGATAGTCCCACTCCAGCTGGCCTTTCCCCTACCTTCCCGTTTCACAAATAGCGTGAAAGCATTTGCATGTGCTCCCTCACACTCCTGCAGTTTTGTGGGCTTGGCAAAGGCTATGGAGAGGCTTTTTAGAAGGACCACAAACTAGAGCTGTCGCCACACCCCAAGCTCCATCCCCTCTTCCCTGACCAACTGATGAAGAGTGTGTAGGAGGCCTTTGTACCATTGTGTTGGAATATTGGATTATTCTTTCCATTTTCAATGCTATCTTCTTAATTTTTTTATGTGTTACTTGTTTTATTTTGTATGCGTGTATGCACGTATATATGTACACGGATAGAGGTCAAAGAACAACTTAAAGGAGTTACTGTTGGGGATCAAACTCAGGTCATCAGACTTGGTGACAGGAATCATTAGCCACTGAGTCATCTCACTGGCCCTCATGTTCTCTATTTGTAATGGGATTTCTGGTTTTATTGAAACTCTGTGTTGATGCTACTGAAAGTAAGGATTAGTTTTGCTGCTTTTTGCCTTATGGGTAGCTATGGGCTGCTCAGCTAGTCTGCCTAAGAGAAAGAAATATTTCTCAAGTTAGTGCCACCAAATTCCCTTGGAATTCCCTTGGTGCCTGTCATCACCAAGGGGAGGAAGGGGCCCCATGTCTCCGCTCCTCAATATGCTCACTATTCGTAGCAGGTACAAGCAGTAGATTAAAAAAGAAAAAAAAAAACTGATAAAAGCAGAGAAGCAAGAAAAAGGGGGAACTCTGTTAATCATAAAACGACCAAAACACCTCTGAGAGAAAAGGCTGCTGCTGCTGCTCGTGGTGGCATTTAACGTGCCCTGCACAGTCACGCCGGTCCTGAATAGCTCGACTCATTAACCCACTTTCTTCAGAGAAAGCCAGTCAACTTTGAAAGCAGAGCAAGAAGGGAAAATTCCCATGCTATCATCTTCCTAGTGAAAAAGGTTTAAGTTGAGATAATCTCAAAGTAAGTTGCAAACCCACCCCACGTTTCCCAGTGGGAGAGCTCTGATGGGTTTGCTCAACAAGGCTAGGCTCCTACAGCCATCCTTTTGTTGGATCCTTTTCTGACCACTACTCAAAGTAGCCACAGTTCAGTCACTTCTCTTGACCAATTCAGTGCTACCTGAACCAGAGCCTTAAGCCATCTCTCTTCTATTCTGATCTTTCAAAGAGTTATTGTGTGTAAACTGGGTAGAGTGATTGGAGTCTTTAATCCTCGTGCTGTGGAGGCAGAGGCAGTTAGAGCTCTGTGTTTGAGGCCAGCCTGGTCTATAGAGTGAGTTCCAGGATAGCCAGGGCTATACAAAGATGCCCTATCTCCAAAAACCAAAGAAAGCGATGTATTGTGTGTTTGAATGCAGTCACATATGTATCACAGTCATGAAGGCATGTGTGTGGAGGTCAGAAGGTAATGTGGAGGAGTTGGTTCCCTTCTTCCACCTTGTTTTGAGGCAGGGTCTCTCATTTCTATCACTGTGCTGTGTACTCTATATTCTGACAGATTCTCTAGTGTCCATCTCCTGTCTTGCTGTAGGAATCCTGGGGTTACATGCCTACTTTATCACGCTTCTTACATGAGATGGACCATGTTAGAAACCACTCAGATGGCAGAGCAAGTACTTTACTCCCTTAGACATCTCCACGGCTTCTGTTCTCAACTTCCATTACACTTCTATCTGTAGCTTTCCAAACGCATGCTTAGGCAGAGCGCTCAAAAACAAACTTGGAGAATTAAAGTTGCTCTCTCTTTCCTCTATTGTTACTAGAACAATAAAAGTATAGTAAGTACTTAAAAATCCTCTTGTGGCTGATGTTGAGTCCATTCATTTTTCAAACGAGTGCTGAATTTTTCGTTTTACTGATTTATCTCATACTTCCTCTTCGCTCCTTACAATTACCTGTGTGATGAGAACTGGAAGGCAAACTTCCAAACCTTCATCTTAGTGAAAAGCTCCAGAAAAACTGAGTGACTCAGGAAGAAGGCCAGGCTGCAGCCTCTGCTCTGCCCACAGCCCGGGAGTCCCAGGCACAAAACAACAACAAAAGCAGTCCTTTGGCTGCTTATTCATTGATGAGACTCTATGGAGCAGAGAAATATCTGAAAGTACAATTGTCCAAAGGGAAAGAAAGGACATAGAATAGTTCACAAAATGACTAATTTCAATAATGGCAATTTAACTGCATAAAGTGTGTAACTCAAAACTAAAATGCAGTGTGGTGTCCTTTAATAATCTTTGAATTTATCATTTAGAAAAAAAAAGGACAACTACTATCAGCTAGATTAAACCTGGCCATATAGTCTGTTATATTACCAACAAATCCAATCGTGTGTGAAGCCAAGAAAGAGGAAAACACACTCTTAGGACTGTTTCTCAGCCCTGAAGTGTGAGCCCTACTTCATCATTCTGCATGCAGGCACAATTGTGAAGACACTACCATGTCGTGTGGGAAGCTCGGGAGAACTGCAGCATCGCACATCCCTCTTGTGAGCTTTTATTTTAACACACATACAGCAGTGCACTCCTCCCTGTCACCCCTAAAAGGATAAACAAGCCAGCACTTAACACGGGTCCCCCACTCTGATTGGAAGCTTGGGGTGCTGGGGTTGTTTCCGTTTCTCTGCTTATAGTTACAAGTGACAACCACGTACAGGGAGCTGTGAGAGCTGGATTAACAGGTACCTTTTAAAACTTGTGAGAACCCCTCAAAGCAAAGACTACTCACTAGTCTTTCCAGAAACTAGAGTAGCTAGATAGTCTTCACAGTATTCTAACCCAGTTAAAGGCCAGTCAGCTGCCTCTCATCTTGTTTTCACACTACCTATGAACTAGAAGTACTACCTTCCTTTCCACACAAAAAGACATTATTTTACAAAGTAATTGACATCAATCTATTGTTTCTCAAACTATTTGTAACTATTAGTTAAACTATTAGTAAACAATAGAATTCTTAAGTAAAATCAACTCTTCGTTTTCAATCTGGACAAAAATATAAAATCTTATTACCCACTATTTTTAATAATTGTATAATTTAGGTTTCTGTAGGTAGCTGGCTGGGTTTTAGACAAAATTAAATATGCTGCAGATACAATACAACCTTTTGTACTTGTTTTGTTCTAAGGTCCTTCGTTTTATTCAGAATCCAACTTAGATTATTTAAAATGGAAGCTGTTGTGTGTTGCAAACACAGCTAAAATGAAGAGCTTCTATAGCAGCAGTGACTAGATTTTAAATGCAGGTAGATCAATAAAAAAAAAAAAAATCACCATGCACGGCCTCCATGTGAGAGGAATGGTTTATAATAGCTTGCAAATGACTATGCACTTGCTGTAACCACCTGTCTTTAAAATATGAATATGCAACCAGCTCCTGTTAAAGCTGAACCCCAGCACTATGTCTACAGAGAAGTCCCAGTAGTTCTGCTTGTTCTCCATGTTAGCTCTGTAAAGGATACAAATAGCAGTAAGCTTCCGAACAAACAGGACCACACTATTGGCATTTCGTGCACTAGGTCCATTATCACAGCAGGGAATGTCAGTCACTGCACATTCCTATAACAGCTCACGCAATATGACAATGATCTTGCAGGGTAGAAAAAAAAATCAAAATCTCTGCAGCATACTCAAAAGTCCTCTGACAACCTAATGCTGCCTCAGCACAGCCAATCAGACAGGCAGGCCTGATCTACTATAAGACGGCACTAAGCTTGAAACATTTAAAAACATCAATCATAAAAACAAAGACAGGACATTGAATTATACAGTATTAACCTCCAGGGTTTGCATACAAAGACCTTAGATTTATTTATGTCCCAGTGAGTTAAGAGCTTCAGTACACCGTTCTTTACACCAAGCTGACTGCCAATTTGATGAACCTCTCTGCCCTCAGCAGGAGTGCACGGTCTTTGATTAATGAGTGCATGTTTGTAGGAAAGTGTTAAGAGGAGAAAACAGAAAGTGGAAAAAAAAGAAAAAAGAAAAAACACACAATTATGTAAACATAGAAGTGAAGTACCAGGGCAGAAACTATCTTCAAATCATATGCACATCTTTCTTACATTATAAACTACATAAACAAAATTAGTAAGGCTTCATATCTATATATTACCTTTGTTATTATCCTCACTGCTCAGCAATTTTTATTTAAATGAACATTATTCAAAGGCCAAATTACATGCAAAGCCTTATATAAGAAGTATTTTAAAACAACTTCATTTTCAAAAATATATAATAAAATCAAAATATGAGATAAAACTGTTTCACCTCACACTGTCATAAATGCCTATTAAAAACTAGATGCTTAACTGACATTAAAATTTCATAATGAATAGCAAGTCTTAAGTGTAACTGCTAAGTATTTTATAGCTCAAACTCTTGAGTCGTCACAAATCAAACAAAACTCAAGGCAGATTTAAAAGTCATATAAATTCATTTAATTTTCCTGCTTCTAGCAGATGTTCCGAATATTTTATAACTCTATGTTTTTGCACTTGAAATATTCTTATTACCAATATTATTTTGTTTTTATTTTGTTTTTAGGTTTTTGAGACAGGGTTTCTCTGTGTAGCCCTGGCTTTCAGGCTGTCCTGGAACCAGCTGACCTCAAATCCAGAGATCTGCCCTTCTCAGTCTCCAATGTGCTGAGATTAGAGGTGTGCACTACCAAGCCTGGCCAGCCATTAGTTTCAATGAGCAACAGAAACACATGTGAATTCAAGTTTAAACTCATACAGACTTGCCCAGCATTGTCCTCCCTTAACAACATCGTGCTGAAATCTTCTGAAAGAGCAGAGGACCAGCTGGAACTATGATACTACCTCTGACATTGAGCTAAACCTTCATGCACCTTTAAATAATTCTTAATAAACAACTCAATTCCCCACAATTTGGTTTGTGTGACTATCTGGCCTGACACAAATACCTGATAAGTAAATATATTTCTTCAGAAGCTAGTCACAGGGCCAGAGAGATGTCTCAGCAACTCAGAGGGCCTGTGTTTAGTTCGAGCACCAATACTGGGTGGCTCAAAAAAGCCTGTACCTCCAGATCCAGGAAATATGACTCCTCTGGTCTCTGGGGGTGGAGGACCTGCATGCACCTGCATAAAATCCTACTCCCAACACGCCCCCACACACATACACATAATTAGAAATAATACAAATGAATCTTCTTTTACAGTGAGATGCACATAGTTTAATTCAGCAGAATGATTTGCTTTTTAAGAACTTTATGGTTACAATACAAAGACTAGGGTGTTGGTTTTGTATTGCCTCAAGCAAGATAAACTCTAATTTTAGGGACAGAATGATGGCTTCCCTAAAAGCAAAGACTCCATAAACTTATGATTTCAGGAAATAATCCCAGAATCACTCAGAGGTGTGTCATACAAGTTGAAAATTTGCTCATATTATACAAGAAGTCATTTTCTGTTGTCTTATTTGAGACAAGACTTCTCTCTGTATCCCTGGCTATCCTGGAACTCACTCTGTAGATCACGCTGTCCAGAGGGCTGGTATTAAAAGCGTGCACCACCATTTTATAGGGAATCTTTTTTTTTTCCTTTTTTACAGAAAGTCTTTCTAATAGAACTTACTTTAGAAATTATGCCTTCCAATGATCAATTTTATATTTTATGTATACATGTTTCAAAGTAAGTTATACTCTTTGAAAGAGTTCTTAAATTTTATTCTACTTTAAGATCTAAAACTTTAAAAAAATTAATAAATATTGAGATTTAAAAAGGTCTCAAAAATAATAAAATGACACTGCATTCTGACACCGCCATCAGCTGTTCCCTTTTCTTCTGTGTTTTTCTTACAACTCACCTCTATCTGTTGCGACCATTAGCTTTTATTCTTACCCTTTGCTGCTTCTTATTTCTCCTCCTACCAACAAAACTATGCAAGTCATTAGAAAAAGTACAAAGCTCAGGAAAATCATGTGGTTGGAATACGAAGTCGAGGGCGAGCTGAAGCCACAGGTAGAAGTGGCACAAGCCTGTGGTGCCAGGCTTCCTCAGGAGGCCAAGGGAAGACCCTGGAGGAAGTCAGCAAAAAGCTACAGGCAAGACCTTGCCTCTTGAAACAAACAGAATGAATGCTGTTTCTATAACAAAAGCATGATTTTAGTTTAAGAAAGTCATTAAATAGCTATTAGGAGAATAATTTAGATCACGGTATGAATTTTTAAAGTCTTATGAATTTTGGCCTCGTTAGAAAATTACAAGCAGAATGGACTATTCTCCAATAATTATTTCTTTTCTGATCATTTCCCATAGTAAAAGTTTAAAGAAACATTAAGCCAAATGAGCCAACATTTATTAAATAAACCACAATATTTTAAGAATTTATTACTCAAAATATTTAATTTTCTGTAATTAAAAAACCTCCTAAAATACTTACTAGACAATTTGATTAATCCCTCAGGAAATTAAGTATATTAAAAAATCACTGAACCCTGGTTACATAATTTCTTACAGGGGTTAATTCCACTTTATGACTTTGTTTGCATGATGCCATGTTTCTTTTTTTTAGTAGTTTTCTAAGACTAGTTCAATCACTCTGAAACTACAATTTCAAACCCCTTTCTTGTATGAAATCTTTACACCTATGAGTCATCAAGGTCTAATGTGCTACCTTCCACTTACTCAAGGAGATAAGACAGAAACCTTGGACTTCTGTGCAATGGTGGTATCCCCACATCTTGTATAGTAACACAAAAGTAGCAACAAAGACATTAACAATTGCAGTTCAAGCTGGGAGTGACTGTTCTGTTTCAATTCAATGACACCACTAATGGCTTCTTAGCAGCTCCATGAAATCAACCAGCTGTCAAGTTGATGCATCAGAAGGAGCAGCTATGCACTCCCATAAGAAAAAGCAACACATCAGGATGTTTGGCAAAACATCTGCTCCTTTACACTGCAACTCTATAATAAACATGCAAACAAAGAAATGAGAGAAAGGGCAACACGTTCAGAATCCCTAGCTTTCCCTTACAGCTTAGGTGCATTTTAAATGAGTGGCTTAGATACACTAAAAACAAATTTCTGCTAAGTCCAATACTTTTTAAGATATTTTATTCTTTTGAAAAAGCTAAACACGCCGAGTCTTCCAGAAAGACCAGAATCACACAAAATATTTACATTTATAAATAAATAGTAAACTACATTCATCAAGTCAAATCATAGTGTTATGTATTAAACTCAAATATAAAAACTAAAGTATAATCTTTCACTTCACACTATTTAGTAAATGAGGCCGACAGTATTGTAATCTATGCATTTGCCAAGGCTGAGCAGCTAAGACCTCATTTTCACTGGCATAAAGAGTGAATGCACAAGCTTACCCTAGTCAATGTATTAGTTTAACCAACAACATTTCAGATAGTATTACCTAGATTTTAAAATATGTACCTAGCCCTATTTCTCTGAAAACCATTATATGAACATACTAAGTTCTGATAAATAACTTCCTGTTTTAAAAGCACACAACTTGATTTCCTAAAAAATAAAACTCCTTGTCACCATCGCTTAAATACATTTTACATTCACCATTTGCTGCAAATATTTGTAAAATCTTACTTTTCTACTGAGACACACAAATGCCGTGGTGTCATCTAAATTATTGATTGTGCAGCAGTGTTTACAATAGGTGTGAGACAGCAACGGACTTAACTACCATTTTCTTAAACTGCTTATCCTCTGTTGCTTCCATTTATAATCTGCCAAATCTTCTAGTCCTTTGTTGCATGTATAATTTAGAGCCATCTGTTCTATGTGCTTTTAACTATTTAAACATTTTTCACCTACCTACAGTTCACTAAACAGCAGACACTCAATTCAGTTAAGATTTCTATGTAGCATTTTACACACAGCACATTTCTGAGTAAATAGCAGAAAACAGCACAGAATATTCCAGACACTTCAAACATACCATTTACAGTGGAAGTTTTCATATATTAGACAATATTAGATAATCTCCTTAATGTAGTTAGAATTTTTCTATTAGCTTCTTTTTGTAAGTTCATTGTAGTCAATGTTTTTTCCCCAACCCAGAAGACAAAGGGAATGCAAATTAAATACAGACAGTTTCAGGTTCCTGTTAGATGTAAATATGCTGACTGAAAATGACTACTGGAGACAGAATTACGCTTTCCCATTCAATTTACTGTGCCTATTTATATACTCCTCAGTGAGTGTATCATTAAGTAGGGTCATGTGATCAGCTCAACTTTTTTTTTTTTTTTTGGTAAGGTGAAAAACTATTTTAGACAAATTTAAATTGCCGTTTTTATCATTATTTTTATGATGGTGAGTAAAGTCTGCATCAAAAGACTGTAAATTATCTACTAAATTCTGCCTTTTATATGCTAAACTACATTCTTTGGCAACCCTTGGCTTTAATAATCACTACTAAGATGTAAAAGTATCAAGAATCTGAATATTTTGATATTATGTATAGTTCTTTTAAAATGTAAATAACACGAGAGAACACAATTATAAAAGGGGAGGTAGATACCCCAAGTGATGTATATATAAATATTAACTAAGCTCAATTTGTTAGATCTGTGGAACCTCGTAAGAAAAGAACTATATTGTTATAAATACACTTGGAATTTTAAAGAAAACCCTCGTGCACAAAACTAGGTGAATACTAAGTGGCACAGCAAAAGTTTCTATCATTTTTAAAAAAATAATCTTCCACTTGTTACCAAACATGGAGGGTTTTGCGATTCGTTCTGAATGCAAAATACAAAAATAAAGTACACAACTTATCACTAGCCTCTAAATTACACGATTCCGAAAAAACGAGAAATTTTTGAGGAAAACAAAAAACCACTTTGGGGAAATTTTCTTGATAAAAGTTTACATGACGTCACACGGCCCCCTGAACCGTTCCTAACTTTGAGCCTTATCCAGGCACACTTTTTGCATTTCTATGGCTTCTCTCCCTTCCTTAAAAATTAAAAGAGACAGACAGACTTGGGAATAAAAATTGCCCAAGATGGCGAAACGCTTGTTGTTTAGAGGGCAGGGGGAAAAATGGAGGATATTGTAATATACACAAAGGGATAAATTTCAACAACTCGGCCACGGACTGCAGCTGCTTCTCTCTTTACAAGGAAACAACACACAAAAGATAAACACGGGGGAAAAGGGGAAGAGGAGCCAGCCCCCACCCCGCGGGGCCAGCTCCGAGTCTCTGCACACTTCCTAGCCTTTCCCGATCCCAATTCTGGGGTTCGCGGAACTACTTTAGGGGAGGGGAGCGGGGCGTCGCGGGGGAGGGCGCAGAGACCGAGGGCCCCGAGCCCAGCCCGCCAGGCCGCCGCGGCCCCGGGACGCCCGGAGCCCGCCCGAAGCCGAGCCGCCGGGTACCGGCCGCCAGCGGCCGCAGCCCCACCCCCACCCAGCTCCGGAGCCCCGGCGGCCTGGCGCGGGTCAGCGGGAGCGAGGCTGCGGGCCGGGGGCCGAGGCGGGGGCGGCCAGGGCCCCGGCGCCTCGGGAACTGCCCCGCGGGGCGCCGCAGCGGGCCAGGCTGGAGGACGCCGCGAGGCCGGCGGCGAGGGCGGCGGGCACAATGGAGGGACGAGGCCCGGCCGCCCGCGCCCGCACTCCCAGCAAAGTTTCCGTTCCGCGGAGCCCGCACCCCCCACCCCGCCCGGTACCAGCGCCCCGCGCCCCGCGCCCTCCGCCTGGGACTCCAGTCAGGACCCCAGAGCCACCGCTGCGTCGCTGCCGCACAACAAAGAGACACACCGGGCGGCGCGGGGAAACAGGCGGGCGCCTCCGGAGGGCTCCAGCCCGCAGCCGCTGCTCTCCGCCCGGAGCCCACCTCTCCCGCACCCTCGTACCCCGGCTCTCAAACTCACCTTCACTTTCGAACTGAGTTACGGGGGAAGGGATTTTCGCCCTTCCCGGGTGCGGGTTAAGCTTTTCGGAATCCCCACCGCCTCCTTATTTCTCTTATAATTTCTGCAACAAAGTCTAGGGAGTTGGAGTGGAGGTGAAATCCGTGATCGCGAAAGCCCCGGCTCCCTCCGGCCCCGTCTTCCGCCGCTCTCTCTCTGATTAGTTCCTATCCAGCAGCAGATTGAAGCAGGAGATGATTCTTCTCAAGGTTTGTTCAGCAGCTTCACTTCTAGGCGAAGGCTTCATGAACCAAGTGACGTCAACCAACAAGGCTTCTCTCTCTCTCCTCTCTCTAACAATGAAAGTTGCTGTTAACAAGGGGAAAAAGAGCGAGAGAATTGTTTATACCATTTCAGTTCCAATAATAAATGACCTATCAGCTCTAAAAGGAGCCAAGGGAGGGGGCTGCTTCTTCATTTCAAGAATACTGTATCTTTGAGTTTGCACCGCTCCTCGTCCCAAGAAAAAGTTAAGAAACTTAAATGTTTTGCTTTGCTTTTCGGGGGGCGGGGGGTACAAAACTGAATACTTAATTTTTTTAAAACGTAAACGGACTGTTAGGGAACAAGGATTAGCCATCTCCACCAACTTTTATGTTTGTAAACTAGGAATTGTGTTGGAGTCTACTCGCTCAATTAATATGCCAAGAATTTGTGCATGCTAGGGTTCAAAAAAGCAGGGCGCAAGGCGATCTCAAGGTAAACTACTAATGCTTTTCCACGGACGAATTAAACTGGTTGTGATGTTCATGGTGTGAGTCAAAATAATATTCAAATGAAAGACGTTTAAACACTAAGTCCTTTTACAGTTATTTGTATAATCTGTACGCCGTAATCTCATTTTTTTCTAGTTTCGGTTAGGGGAGAAAAAGCTAGTTTAATTGTAAGAACTAAACACTTTAAAAGACCAGTAGCCCATTACCAACTAAACACTCTGTGCTCTATCAGAGCCCCAGAATGTCAGCTGGCTGTCTCAGTTTTTAACCTTCCACTCCCCAATTCCCTTCAACCAATCAAGTTAAACTAAAGGTAAAGAACATCCCGTTCCCTCCAACAGTGTACCTGCAGCCTCCTAAAAACGAGTTAAAAAAGAAAAATTCTTAACCTTGGTACACGTTATTACCCATAAAGAAAGAAAGGTAATTTAAAAAAAAAAAATTAAGGTGTTCTTTTTCCCCTTAAGAACACAATAAACTCTTGAAGTTTGTGTAATTACAAATTAGATTATTTAGTTTTCAGGATGAAGACCAAGTAAACATTTAGTTATCGGAGAAGAATTTGACCATATATTATTTTATGCATACATATGTGGCTAGATGTATCTTAAAAGATGCTATTGTTTTATGTTTCCTCTTCAACCACTGGCTGTGATTTTAATTGTGCTGGAGGATCTTCATTAGTATTAACACATGGGGAGATTTCACAAAGCTGCTTCATTAGGAAGGAAAAAAAGCTGGCAGACTAGGTCTTTTTGCATGCACTGAGAATGTCAGCCTTACCTCGGTCATTTGTAACATAATAAGTGCAAGTACAATGATTGCGAGGCAGGAGCGTGGGGGAAGGGCAGCGATGCTGCTGTCTAATAGGGGCATCTGAAAAGACGGCTGCTCATTACATAGTAATGTATGCTAAAAATTAGTGAAGATGATGTCTCGGGAGACTGATGCTAAATAAATTAATGTGCTGATATGTTTTTAATTATTATTTTTGTAGTAGTTTATTTCAATCTTAGGATTCACATTGAGCAGCAAAGCTGTGCTAGCACTTATTGATTTTTTTTTCCCTGCCACATTCCCGGAATACAGATTTTAATCATTTCACTACACCACACTCAGTAATTTCATTAAAAACTGGAATCTTCCATCCCCAGAAAAGCATTTAATTTCAATGACATACAATTTCTCTTTTAGCAGGAAACTGTCTCTATAGGAAAGCTGGCCTAAGGTTCAAATGCATTATTTAATCCTGAGTTTGCCATGCTTTGCGTTCCTTACAAACTATAATTTCAGTAACTACCTAATAACTGTAATAAAGACAATAATTCTCTTGCAATATATTATTAACTCATACTTAATTAACTCAGGGCCAAGCTCTGCACATGTATGACCAGGTCACCAGTTCCACCATCTCAGAATTGACTAATGTCCAGATAAACATAGATTAAAACATAAATATGAAGGATAGCATGTAGCCTTCCATGATCCTAAGTCACATGGAAAAAGTCTTGCATTATTCTATAATGGGTCATTGTTCAAATGGAACTTAGCAACATTTCTGTATATAAAGTTGAATGTTGCTGGGCGGTGGTGGCGCACGCCTTTAGTCCCAGCACTTGGGTGGCAGAGGCAGGCGGATTTCTGAGTTCGAGGCCAGCCTGGTCTACAGAGTGAGTTCCAGGACAGCCAGGGCTACACAGAGAAACCCTGTCTCCAAAAAAAACCAAATAAATAAATAAATCCTTTAAAAAAAAAAAAGATAAAGAGAGAAAGAGAGAGAAGGAGAGGGAAAAAAAAGGTTGAATGTTGATATTTCAATATTCCTTACATTTTGCCTAGTTAATGTCATTTTAGGAGAATAAGGAAAGGGGGATGTTTTCAAGTTGTCTTGATTTTCAGAATTCTCTTCAGATGCAGTTCTCCTTAAACAAAGATGACTGGTACCCCATAACTTCTACACCCCAGAGTGTTATTCTGCTTAATGTCATGCCCTCCAAATACATATTTTTACAATGTTTTAAAGTAAAATTTGATCTATAGATGCTAAGTTGGTTTCCAAACAGTGGGTTTCATAAGGATATGCCATTTACATTGCTTAGCTTTTAGTGTGGGGGGGAGGGGAATGTGGGAAAAGTATAGTAACTAAATTATGGAAACATAAAGAAATATATATGTGCACACATAATGATCAACTAGTTTCTATTAAAGAGTATCATGCCTGTGAATGATTATAGTACCAGAATTCAAAATGCTTTAAAAGTGTGTACATGAAATTTACATTGAAGGCACCAACAAGGAAAAGTTGTCTTTTCCTGGCTGGGACATACAGCAGAGTGAGCTGCAGACTGAGCCTTGGCCTCTCTAAAAGGTTTGAACACAAGAGGTGGTTATAGTGAAGAGTTCTATATTAATGTCTTTTCAGAACATCTGAAAACTTATAATCAAGAGTTTCTTATATAATCAGGAAATTCTTTGGTGCCAGCCTCAAACTGCCACAAAACATAAAGTCTGATGTAAATCAATATTTGACACCCAAAGTTCTAAACCAATTTCTATATTTCCTATCAGTAATAAAAACTTCATTTTTATATTAAAATACAGCTTTGGATTCTTTCATGTTATTTGGTCATTGAAAGCAATTCATTATCCAATATCACACACACACACACACACACACACACACACATACACAAAATCTCTCTACACAGCTATGGCTGTCCTAGAATTCACCTTGTAGACCAAGCTAGCCTGGGACTCCGAGATCCACCTGCCTCTGCCTTCCAAGTGCTGGGATTACAGGCCACCACACTGGGCAATTTAGCCTGATAAATTGATATTTAAGCTGAAATTTTTTTTTTCCCCGAGACAGGGTTTCTCTGTATAGCCCTGGCTGTCCTGGAAGTCACTCTGTAGACCTGGCTGGCCTTGAACTCAGAAATCCACCAGCCTCTGCCTACCAAATGCTGGGATTAAAGGCGTACGCCACCACCGCTCCGCTAAGCTGAAATTTTAAAGTAATGTTACACTAGGAACCTCAGGTTGTATCTCTTCAGCTCTGGCACATCTGGACAAAGCTGTGCTCCACTTCCTGTGGAGACCATGTCATCCCTTTTCCATGTTTTCTCTTTGATCTTTCCACTGATTAATTCAAGAGTTGAGAAAAATCAGATAAAATAATTATTATAGTTATAAAATTATTCGGTTCCCACAGCACTTCGTCTTCTTCCTGAGTCACCTAATTCAGCACTTAACTGTGCCCACAGTTGTGAGAGGACTTAATGATGGAGCAATCTCTTCTAATCTTAATTCTGAACTTGTGTGTACCATCTCCCTGCCCTACAGACTAATTATGCAACACTATAAACTAGAAAGTGTTGTACTTGTTTCCATAAAGCAACATCTGGTTTAAGGACCAAGGTAGAGAAATCCAATTTATTACCATGAATACTGCCAGTGGTTCCAAAAAGAGTAAGGGTTCTGTCTCAACAAAAACAACAGCAACAAAACTAACCACACGCACACGCACTATAGCAGAGGTTCTCAACTTGTGAGTCTAGACCCCATTGGGATCTGGTATCATATTTTAATCATGATTCACAACAGTAGCAAAACTGCAGTTATGAAATAGAACAAAATAACAATGGTTGGGGGCACCACAACATAAGGAACTGTGTTTAAGGCTGGTAGTATTAGGAAGGGAAAGGATCCGGCTCTGTAGTACGCTGAGCCAGTCAGGTCATATCTTATTTCTGTCCCAATTGTTAATGAAGCACTGTTTGTTTTCACTCACTGAACAGACATTTGAGTGCTTGCTGTATGCTATGTACTGTGTGAGAAGCTGCAAAAACATGAAGAGCTCACTTTCTGTTTGATGTTGAAAGTGTGAAATTCCTAAGCGACAATCCACTTTCTAAAAACACAACAACGTTTTGTGAGATTAAAAATGGAGTAGCTAAATTCTAAAAGGCTTTCTCAAAGAAGTTATTTGAATGGGCTCTCTCATTCTAAGAGCTTACCTGACCAAAGAGGTTGGGGCTTGAGGGAAGACAGGTATTCTAAACTCAAGAATCACTGTTTACACATCCTCTGCTGGGAAACGCAGTTAAGATGGGGCTGAGGTGGTGCAAGCCTTTAATCCCAGCACTTGAAAGGCAGAGGCAGGTGGATCTCTTGAGTTTAAGGCCAGGGTGGGCTATAGAGTGAATTCCAGGACAGCCAGTGCTACACAGAGAAGCCTTATTTTGAAAAAAACAAAATAGGAATAAAAATAAAATAAAGAAATGCAATTAACTAGGAGCATTCAGTGTGCAGAATGAAGAAGTGACAAGAGATAAAGACACGGCCAAGGATTGAGGCTGCAGTTTGAGGAGGCTGCCATCTGATACTGAAAGGCTGAGATTTTATGGTAAGGGGGGTGGGGGGATTTATCCTGAGAGCCAGCAAATGTTAGTAAAGGATTAACATGATTGACCTTGGTTTAAAGGAATAAAAACTGCACAGACAGTGCAAATGATAGGCTAGAGTATGAAGAGATTGTTCAGTTTAGAATAGTAGTGCAGGCCTGTCATCCAGCTGCTGGGAGACTGAGGGAGAGTCCCACAAGTCTAAGGCTGGCATGGGTTACAGTAAGACTCTAGATCAAAATAATAACTAATAACAAATACAGTGAAATAAACAATTCATAAAAGACTCTGTAGAGGTAGTGGCATTGGAGGCTTAAACTCCAATAATCTGGGGCAAATTTTCAATGTGACTAAAGGATAACAGAATTAAGGTGAAGAATGAGTGGGGGAAGGGTAGAGGGATTTCTAGCTTAGGGAATTGGGTCGATGCTGGGAGTCACTAACTACAGTGCAGGTTGCGTAGGAAAATATCAGTCATAAGATGGTTGGCCATCAGAGTTGTGTTTGACAGGCTTTTATTTTTAATGGTAGCCAACAAAGTCAAGTATAAAGCTTCAGAATATTTATTTGGAACCATACCTTGAAAAAAAGTGGCCCTAGTGGGCCGGCCAGTCTCTTCTTCCCTTCCTTGTTTCTTCCCTCCCTGGCTCTCACCTTGCCTCCCTCCACTTGACTTCCTCTCTAAAAGTGTTTGTGGGAACTAACTACCATAAGCAGAAACTCATTTCAACATTCATGAGGAAAAGAACGCTTTAAAAAAGCAGAGTGAAAGCCGGGCAGTGGTGGTGCATGCCTTTAATCCCAGCACTTTGGAGGCAGAGGCAGGCAGATTTCTGAGTTTGAGACCAGCCTGGTCTACAGAGTGAGTTCCAGGACAGCCAGAACTACACAGAGAAACCCTGTCTTGAAAAACCAAA
The DNA here is from genome assembly GCF_008632895.1 of Mastomys coucha. Lineage (NCBI taxonomy): Eukaryota > Metazoa > Chordata > Mammalia > Rodentia > Muridae > Mastomys > Mastomys coucha. Next base: position 47,045,331 of record NW_022196897.1, read on the forward strand.
AAAAGAAAGAAAAAAAAAGCAGAGGGGAGGGCAATCAGACTAGACATTGAATTATTGTAAAGCATTTATAAGCTAGCTGTTGATAAGTGACAAGGATGCAAAGCTCACTCAAGTGACACAGGTAAAAGGTATGTCTCACAGCAGACACAGACAGACTTTAACTAGTGTTTAAGCCACCTAGTTTCCACATTGAAAAAGGTGAACTTTGATCTTTCCAAGAATAATTTTCAAAGAGATCAGATGATTCCAAATAAATTGTTCCTCTTGTAGTGTAGAATTATAGGGCAACCCCTTAGAAGCAAGGAAAACCTTCCTAGCCATGTTGAAATCCTATTCAATAAAGTGAAAGACTGCTGAATTTCATCACATCAAATTAATTTTATGGAAAAGAGGGGACCCCTCAAGAGCAAAGTAAAAACATAAATGATGAACTAGGAAATGCACTTTTCCACAATACATAACTAATAACCTGACATGAGTATTTTTAGACAGAGAAGAAAACAACTGGGCAGCAAAATGCAAGAAATAGAAACAGATTTTACATGAAAAAAATGGAAATGTTTCTTAAGTAAAAGCACTCACAACCTTTGTATAATGAGAAATGCAAATTAAATCACTCAGATACTATTTCTCATCCATTAGCTTGCCAAAAAAAAAAAAAAAATCTAAGTTTTACAGTATAGCCTCTTAGAAAAGCTCTTATGAGAAATGGGGTGGCCCATACCCCATTTTTACAGTTTAATATACTTGAGTACAAAATGGAGAAGAAAATTCCAACATGGTGAATTTCACAGCTTGTAACAAAGTTACACACATATGTACTTTTGAAATAGCAAATCTCACTTTCAGAAATCTGACTCAAAATGGTGAAAATGGATATACAGGTTCAGCTCATTATAGAAAAAGCTCAGAAATAAAGCAAGTGTCTGCTGTAGGATAGTGGACAGTGGATGGATGACCCACAGCACTGCCATACAGCAGAGTACCAGGTGCATCTTCAGGAATGACACAATGTGACAAGGAGTATGTATGCCCCTCCTCATCTGTATCTTACCTAGGCGGTTGTCAAGTGAAATGATAATGAAAACATCAAGCACAAGTTTACTTAGGAGGAAGAGGGACAGGGTGGCAAAAGAAGGAAGGAGTTTGTGATTTTGTCATAAAATCTGTTCAGTAGACATGTTTGGAGAACACTGTGAAGTCAAACGAGAATCGAGTATTTAAAAGACAGTACATGAAATGACAAACTTGTATGTTGATGGCAAAACTGCACAGAAAAGAATTAGCCATGTCTTTTAAAAATCCTCCGAGGGCTTGGGGTGTAACTCAGTGTGGAACACATGCTTAACACATGTGCGCCTACACTCAGCCCTGGGCAGGCACCAACTAAGCACAGCCCAATCATATTCTGTTCTAATACAATCCTGCAGTACCCTAAGAAAAAGAATCTCAAAGTAACAATGAATTGTTATTGTTATCAGTAACAATGTCTTTGTGCTATTGCCCATGGGGTCTTCATGCATAGTCTGGGAATGAGCAGATACATAAGCAGGTGTTTGGGAGAAATTACCCTTTGATTGTGGGCCAGAGGAGAAACATGAAAAACTGTTCTGCTTTAAAGTGAATGCATTCTACAGTTTATATTTAAAGCGGCCAATTTCTTAGCATGTGCCCACTGTAAATATCAAGAAGAGGGGACTAGTGTGATTTCACCCCGCACACGCCATAGTACTCAGGTTACAGCAGCTAAACACCATCTGCCTGAGAATTGCCAGAAGCAAGAGCTGATTCCAAGTTTGAGGCAGAAATACTTAGGATGAATTTAGAATACCCTGCCGTACTACTAAGTATGGAAACCATTAACAATTGTTGATGCCTTGTCAAGAGGACCTGGGAGTCAATTCAAGGAGAGCATCTCCCATTGGCCACAGGAGACAATGTACATCATTAAAAGCCACAGTAATAGGTCAAATCATAGCAAGTATTTTTCTTCAAACTCAAATATTTAGCTAGGGAAAGGTCTGTATTAGTTACCTTTCTTACACTGACCAAATTCCTGAGAGAGTCAGATTCAGGGAGGAGGGCTGTACTTTGGCTCTCCTGTTCATGGGACATAGTCAGTCCCAGCAGGGAATGTGTGGTAGAAGCCAGGCTGCTGCCACTTCAGCAGAACAGGAAGCTAGGACAGCATAAGAAGTGGTGCCAGGATACAGAGCCCAGGGCCTGCCACTAATACATCTACTTCTTCGAGGTCAGCCCAAACTCCTATGGGCATAATCTAAAACAATGCTGCTAGCTGTAGAACCAGAGTTCAAATGTGAGCCTACGGGGGTCAGTTTTTGTTTTGTTTTTCAGGATTTTTCACTGTGTAGCCCTTGCTGTCCCTGAACTACTCTGTATACCAGGCTGGAACTCATGGAGACCCACCAGCCTCTGCCTCCCAAGTGCTGGCATTAAAGGCATGGGTCACTGCTGCCAGGCAATGGCAGACATTTTTTATACCAAGTATAACAGGAACAGCCCATTACTTGTTTCTTAGGGGTTTGCTATTCTTTTATCCATCTCTTTGTTTCGTGTATTGTGTATGTTTGTGAACCTCTTCCATGCCTGCTGTGAGAGGAGGCAGGAAGTGGGTGTCAAGTCCCCTGGCACTGCAGTTACAGACTGCTGTGAGCCAGCATCGTGCTGGCGCTGGGAACTGATCCCAGGTCCTCTGCAAGAGCAGCCTATTGCTGTTGTTCTTTTTGTAATGCTAGGGATGGAATCTATGAATTTGAGGCTAGCCTGGTCTACAGACCAAGTCCTGGTCAGCCAGGGCTCTGTTACACATTATTATCATCATGGTAGGAGGCATGACAGCATGAGGGAAAGTACTGGAGAAGTATCCAAGAGCTACATCCTGATACTCAGGAAGAGAGACTCTGGGCTTGGCATGAGCTTTTGAAAGCCTTCCCTTCCTGCCCCCCAACCAAAGGACACACTTCTTCCAATAGGATCGTACCTAATCTTTCTAATCCTTTCAGACAGTGTCACTCCCTGGTGTCTATTCAGAGATGAGCCTGTGGGGTTCATCCTTATTCAAACCACCATAACCACATAGTGAGGCACCTGTGTCTTCTCTGTTCAGAGATGTCATACTAAGAGGTTGAAATGGGTCGTCATGAGAATATTCATACCATGAATGTGTTCATAAACTTTTAACTTTTGTTTTAACTTTTGTTTTAACTTTTGTTTTAAGTTTTGTTAATAGACTAGAACAGTGTTTCTGTAGGTTTCAACCCTTTTAGTTTGGAGGGAGCTGAACAACCCTTTCAAGGGCTCAAATATCAGCTATCTATATTACAATTTATAACAATAGCAAAATTATAGATATGAAGTAGCAACAAAAATAACTTTATGTTTGGGGGTTACCACAACATGAGGAACTGTATTAAAGAGCTGTAACATTAGGAAGGTTGAGAACCACTGGTCTAGATTTAAGCAAAGAATGGGAACTAGGTATGGTAGCACATACTTTTAATTTCAGCACTCGTAAGGCAGAGGCAGGTGGACATCTGAGGGTTCCAGGCCAGCCAAGGCTACATAATAAAATCCTGACTCAAAATGGTATGTGTGTGAAAAATATATATATTTATGTTTGTGTGTATATATTACCTGCATATATAGTATTATATATACTATATATTATATTGTGATATAATATATAGTGATATATTATATTTAGTGAATAAAATTTGAAGTGTTTCACTGAAATAGCCAAAAATGAAAATATATCTAATATTTGAAAGTTATGAACAATTCAGCAAGTTTTTGACATTGATAAAGGGTTTTGACACACATCCTTTTTTTTTGTTTGTTTTTTTGTGGTGGGGTTTCTCTGTGTAGCCCTGGCTGTCCAGGAACTCACTTTGTAGACCAGGCTAGCCTCAAACTCAGAAATCCGCCTGCCTCTGCCTCCCAAGTGCTGGGATTAAAGACATGTGCCACCACTGCCTGGCTTCAACACATATCTTTTTATTGATGTAGTTTTTATTTTCTTTTGTTTGTTATCCTTAAATTTTTTTTAAATATTTATTTATTTATTATAAGTAAGTATACTGTAGCTGTCTTCAGACACACCAGAAGAGGACATCATATCTCATTACAGATGGTTGTGAGCCATCATGTGGTTGATGGAATTTGAACTCAGGACCTTCAGAAGAGCAGTCAGTGCTCTTAACTGCTGAGCCATCTCTCCAGCCTATCCTTAAATTCTTTATCCTCCTGTCTCAACTGGCTATTACAGGAATGCACTACCACACTGGGCCCCAACATACATATCTATTGTTTCACTTTCATCTTATTCATTTAATTAAACAAAAATAATAATGAGTTCTCATGTCAAAACTACACCCACTCAAAACCTACAACAATAAATGGTTAGTGTTAGGAATACAGAACAGGAGTGTGGTAAGCAGGGTGTAGCTCAGTGGTACACACCTGCATAGAACACTGGGCCCCAATAACAGAAAACTAGAACCAAAATCCAGAAATCAAACAACAAAGAAATTTTATTGAAAATTAACTAAAGCAGGGTGGAGAGATGGCTCAGAGGTTAAGAGCACTGGCTGCCCTTCCAGAAGTCCTGAGTTCAATTCCCAGCAACCACATGGTGGCTCACAACTATGTCTTATGGGATCCAATGCCCTTATCTGGTGTGTCTGAAGACAGCTACAGTGGAGTCATAAATAAAATAAAAAAATCTTAAAGAGAGAGAGAGAGAAAAAGAGAGAGAGAGAGAAAGAGAGAGAGGAGAGAGAAAAGAAGGAAGGAAGGAAGGAAGGAAGGAAGGGAGAAAAAGAAAATTAACTAAAGCAGGTGTTCAGTGGTGGCACATACATGCCTTTAATCCTAGTACTTAGGAGGCAGAAGCAAGCTGATCCTGAGTTCAAGGCCAGCCTTGACTACAGAGAAAGTTGCAGGATAACCAGAGGAACACAGAGAAACCCTGTCTGGATAAACCAGAAAGAGAAAAGAAAACCATCCAGAGCATTCTGTGACAGTTAACTGGCTATGTGAGTTTTATGATACTTACTGCATATTTTATTATTTGTAGAGTGTTACAGTTCTTTTGTGTCTGGAAAACTTACAGTTTATATTTGTGTGTATTGTTTTGTTTTTTGGTTTTTTTGGTTTTTTTTTTTTTTTTGAAGACAGGGTTTCTCTGTGTAGCCCTGGCTGTCCTGGAACTCACTCTGTAGACCAGGCTGGCCTCAAACTCAGAAATCCACCTGCCTCTGCCTGTGTGTATTGTTTTTAAGGTCAGAAATTCCCAATATGTATCTGTAGGAAGAAAGGACAAACACTAGCTCTTGAGGAATCCTGAGTCCATCTCACTAGCATTCACACAGCTGGTAAATGTGATTGCTACTTGAATAGAGACAGTAAAAGGAAACGAATGCACAGTAGAAGAGACTTTTTTTTTTTTCTGAGACAGGGTTTCTCTGTGTAGCCCTGGCTGTCCTGGAACTCACTCTGTAGACCAGGCTGGCCTCGAACTCAGAAATCCGCCTGCCTCTGCCTCCCAAGTGCTGGGATTAAAGGCATCTCGCCACCACCGCCCGGCCGAGACTTTTTTTTTTTCTGGTAGAGATGACATAAGGAAAATGGTAGGGGTTTGTTACAGAATCCAACTCATTGCTATTAAACATTCTTTGGCTAATCTGTACACACATACACACACACACACACACACACAGGAGGGGGGAAGGAGGGGAGAGAGAGGGAGGGAGAGAGAGAGAGAGAGAGAGAGAGAGAGGGAGAGAGGAACATTGTGGCGAAACAAGACTAGAAGACAACATAGAAATTCCTCAAAACATCCAAACAAGGGACAAAGGGAGCTTAGAACCAGATGGCAGTTGCTATGATCTTGAGGTTCATGCATCCCAAATCCATTATGTTGAAATTCTAACTCCCAAAATAATGGTACTAGGAAATAGAGAGCCTTTGGAAGGCTTGGGAGACTCTGTGATTAAGTCAGGAGAGCAAAGTGTTCATTAATAGTAGTTGAGCATCTTTATAAAATAGGCCCTTCCACAGGACCAAAGAACGAGAAGGCAGTATTTCTGAACCGGAGGACAGGCCCTCACAAGACAACAAATTTGCTTGGATGCCTTTGATCTTGTACTTCCCACCATTCAGAACTGTAAAAAAGACCTGCATATCGTGTATGAGCCACATGGTTTATAGTGTTAGGTTGCAACAGATCAATGACTAAGACAGTGGTGATGGTGGTATTGGCAAGTGGTCAGATTCTGAAATGTTCTTGAAAGTAGAGTTAAAAGACCTGTTGGTGGATTGCCTAGGTAATATAAAAGAAAGGAAAGAACGAACGGTGGCTCCATAGACTTTCGTCTCCAGGAAACAGGACTGACGATTTATTTACATAGGCAGACTGCAAAAACAGACAGGCTAGATAGTGAAGTTGGGGTCTGGTATAGATCAGTGGATTGCAGAGATATGAATAAGCAAAGCAACCATGTGACGATGTTAAGCATAAATAAAGCTAATATATACAAATTGGACTTCAGGAAAAAGATTCAGGCTGGAAGAGAAATTGGGGAGTTCTTTGCTTTTAGTATTTAAAGACATGAAATAGTTACAACCACCAAAAAGTACGGCTGGGCAAAACTCTTCGGTGTTCCAATATTTAGAAGTTGTGAAAAAATGAGAAAGAGTGGCCGGTAAGGTCAATGCAAGTCCAGAATAATATTTTAGAAATTAACTGTAAAATACAGAGGCTGGAGATGTAGCTCAGTTGGTCAGTACTTGCCTAGTGTGCAAGGCACCTGCCTCTGACCCCAGCAGCACATAAAGCGAGGGTGGTAAAACACAATTTGAGTCTCATAACTTAGGAGGTGCAAACAAGACTGGTGTTAATGGCTGTGGAGAGGAGAGGGAGCCCTGAGTGTGTGAAGGCCTGAGTGGGTATGAGTTGTTAACACAGAAAGAGCCAGGTCAAGGATCACAGCCTCAAACTGAGGGGAAACTAACAAAGCCCCCACATGCGGAGGTGAGACTCAAAGGCATGGCAAAGCCTTGCTCTGGTCCTTTTTGTGGGTGTTGACAGTGTCTGTGGAAAGTGTCCACCATAGTTTATGCCCACTGGATAGTTACAGCCCAAAGACTGCTCCCCTCCAGAGGCTGCTCCTACACAGAGTAGCAAAGCCTGTCTCCATGTTCAAGCTGTATACAGTAACCCTAACTTGTTGTTTATCTGTATGTAATCACTCCTCCTCCTTGTTCAGCACTAAGCAACAACCCTGCCTGCTGTTCACTTCTATATGGCAATCACACTGAGCTTCCCGGGCACAGTAGCTTCCCTAGCAGACAGCCCAGTCTACCCAATCCCAACTTTTTACTTATGTGTCTCTATGTATATATTTGCCTTTTCTTTACTCCCTTGCTGCCCCAACCAGGTCTAGTCCCTGGAGCCCTGAAGGGGCATGCACAATCTCATCCTTGCCTACAGGGTGGGCTTAGTGAGGAGTTAGAGGAGAGAGATGGAGAGGCCCAGACCATCGATGATATTGACTTAGTGTTATCTCAACCGGCAACGTGGTTAAATTGACAGCTGAATTTGGCAACGTAGTTGGTACAGCAGTTTTATGAAGTTATCAAAAAGACAAGAAGGCGGTGGTGGTGGCTTTAATCCCAGCTCTTGGGAGGCAGAGGCAGGCGGATTTCTGAGTTCAAGGCCAGACAAGAAAACGAAACCCCTCTAAGTCCAGCATAGCATAGTGATACACACTTACAGTTCTATTAGTAGCTATTTGGGAGACTGCTGTGGGAGTATCAGTTGAGACAAGGAATTCAAGGTAGTCTGGTAACTTAGTCTGATAACTGTAGTGAGACCCTGTCTCAAAAAGACAAAGGAGGAAAACCTTTCAGTTATGGAGTATGTCTTTCTGTTGTTGTCCCTATTGTTGTTTTAAGACATGGTTTCTCTGTAGCCCTGGCTGTCCTAGAACTCACTCTATACACCAGGCTGGCCTTGAACTCAGTGATCTCTGTCTGTCTCTGCCTTGCAAGTCCTGGGACTGAAGGTCTGCACCCCTACTGCCTGACTATGAAGTATGTCTTAATAAAGTATTTTTCTTTTTCTTTGTTTTTGTTTTTCGAGACAGGGTTTCTCTGTGTAGCCCTGGCTGTCCTGAAACTCACTCTGCAGACCAGGCTGGCCTCGAACTCAGAAATCTTCCTGCCTCTGCCTCCCAAGTACTGGGATTAAAGCATGTGCCACCACTGCCCGGCATAAAGTATTTTTCTACATGGGTTTAAAAGTATTTTTTTTCCTGAGATCTGGAGAATGTTTATTATATTTTTTTCATTCACAAAATCTGAGCAAAAAGCAAGCAAACAAAACCTCTTCTATCTTGTTTATGCATTGAGGTAGGTTCTTTTTTTTTGTTGTTTTTCGAGACAGGGTTTCTCTGTGTAGCCCTGGCTGTCCTGGAACTCAGAAATCCGCATGCCTCTGCCTCCCAAGTGCTGGTATTAAAGGAATGTGCCACCACTGCCCGGCGAGGTAGGTTCTTACTATCTAAACCAGATTAGCCTTGAGATCAGGGTCCTTCCACCTTAGCCTCCTACATGATGGGGTCTCAGGTACATTACCTAGGCTTGCCTAAAGTGTTCTTAAAATATTTTATATATTTAAATTATTTTAAATTAAAAATAGGTTACAAGTGATGTTATGATTTTATGAAAATAGCATAGAACAACTAAACCAACTAATTAATATATCACTTCAAATCCTTACCGTTTTTGGTAATGAAAACACTTTCATTTACAGTAAGCCATTTGAAACGCACAATGCATTATTGTTTAATATACTGCGGCAAGTGTTCAACACCTCAAAGGAAAACCTGCACATTTCCCCTGTCTAATTGAGGTGCGGTACCTTGGACCTGTCTCCCCTCCCCTCAGCCTCTGTTGGCGTTCACTTGTTTTAGCTTCTGCATATGTGGTAATAATGTGCCATTCTTTCTCTGTGCCTGGCTAATTTCAATTAGCATAAAGTTCTCCAATTTATCTATATTGTCTCAACACAATTTCTCTCTTTTTTTAAAGGTGGAATATATCACTGTTTATACACACCACATTTTCTTTATTCATTAACATGCTAGTGGATACTTAACTTGATTCCATAGTTGGACTATTATTAGCAGAGCTAAACAGGATGTGAATGTGCAATGGATTTGATAGTCTGGTTTCTAATTTCAAATCTTTTAGGGGGATATATAAAGTGGGACTAGCTAACAGTATCATAAAATGACCATACAAACTTACATTCCCACTAGCACTGCTAAGCACTTTGGTGAGAGTGGAAAAAACACATCAGTACATAGATGCTAAGGGGCTTTCTTTACCTCACATGCCCATGTGGCCATAGGAAGGAAAGGGAATTATTCAGAAGAAAAACAAAAATCCCCAGTACCAACCTAGCAGAGTACCTCCTTCTGACAGGCAATTCAAGAGACATTAGAATCTACTGTTATCCAATGAGAAGGTCACAAAAAGAGATGCTAATGCAATTAAGGGGAATGATTTTGTAGACAAGGCAGCAAGGAAGACTCTTGGAAAACTACCTCACAGGGAGGAGCACAAAGGCTTTACCATCTCAGGAAAATAAAACGAGCACAGACCAGTTTATCTCCAAGATGGAATAGTTTGGGTTTCATAAGAAGTCATCAAAATAAGCCAGAAGGATGATAGGCCCTAGATGAAAAAACTACTGCTTCCAACAGCTGCCAGTAGGAGAAAACAAGGTCCATGACTCTCCCCCCAGGAATGCCAGGAATTGGCGGCACTCCCTTCTCAGGACATTATCAGGATGAGGTCCTTCACGAACCACCAGGGAACTGATTCTAACCAATTTGTTACCGTAATTATCCTGGGGGAGGGCCAACACTGAATTTTACCTTAGTCTTAAGGAGGCATAAATACTTAGGAGAGAAGTGGTAAATGGACTCACTCAGACCTTCACCTGGTGGACTGAGGAGTTCTGTAGAAGAACTGCAAAGTTACAGAGTCCCTAAGGCTGATACCTACAGAGTGGTAAGCAATCTTCCTTCCAAGCAAAAACAACTCACTGGTCTCTGCGGCAACTGCTGTCACTTATCAACCTCATGCAGCCTGCAAAACCCAACCATCTAGGAAGACTGAGAAGGCTAATCTTACCCTTAAAAAGACCTTGTCAGTAAACTTCTTGTTCCAGCTAAAATTGCTACCCACGGCCCTTTCCAGAATAATAGCTCCTAAAGATACCTTACAATTTAGCTTTTTTTGATATGCTATGTAGAGGCCCTTCCTGACTAAATGTTTACTTTTTGACTCAGAGAACCAAGAAATTGTCAGTTATCAAGCCAGTATATCATTATATTATATGCAATGAGCTATAATATTATATGGAAAGAAGGTCACAGTTGGGCATATTGACACACACCTGCAATCCTAACACTTGTGTGTCTGAAACAGGAAGATAGTACCCAGGCCATCCAGGGTTACATAGGAAGACCTGGTCTCATTAGGAAGGGAAGAAGGAAGAAAGGAAGGAAGGAAGAAGAGAGGGATGGAGGGAAGGAGGAGAGAATGGGGAGATGGGAAAGAAAAGGGGAAGGGAAGTGCAGAAGGAAGGAGGAAGAAGTGTCAGGAAGGGAGAAAAGAAAAAGAACAAAGCCTTACCAGCTACTGAGACCCCACCCCCACCCCCAAGGAACTTATAATTAAAATGGTCATAGGGAGATGAGTTCCACTCTCAGATAACCCTAATGTAAAGAACCGTACACTCGTACATTCTCTGGCTGTCAAGCTAAGTAGAATAACACTTGGATTCACTCTTATAAAATAAAATCTATTGCTTTCAGGTTTTCAGGGTACAGAAAACAACTGTGGCCAGACCTACGAGTAGTAGGTATTTAGAATTTAGATGTTATCAACAACTTCTTAGCTAATGGTCCTAGACTCACCACTGTTGATAATTCGCCTTATTTTTTACAATCCCCCCGGCCCGTGCACTCCCACAGTGCCTTCATGCATTTCCCTGTTGCCCACAGTGTCTAGTCTATACTCATGACTCGTTTCACTCAAGTTCCTCAGCTAACATTTTTCCTATCACATTACCCCAATTCTCTCAAGCACAAAGGAGTAATGTCTATGTCCTCCTTGCCCAAACCATATTTAAGGGCCAAAATATGACCAGCATTTTAAGGCTGGATAAAGAAAAACCATCGTGTCGCCGACGCACTGCCTTTGAGCCCCCAGCACACCTTCTCGTGGTGCCAGGGGTTAAGCTTCGGTGCCATAGCACATTGCTGACACATAACTGGGGCTGCCTGCCCTTCGCGGGTGGTCCTTTTAACTACTAGCTACAGGCTCAGAACAGCCTAGTACATGGCACTTTGGAAGTCGAGGGCAGATGGTGTGACCCGGCCTTAGGCCTAGGTTTGGGAGTAACCTAGGCCGGAGTGATCCTTGTTCAAGTAGGTCCTATCCTTTGTCCTAACCCAAGTGTGGGCAATACTGGAGATGTCGGCCTACAGAATCGGGCAAACCCTGGAAGTGTATTTGGATGCTGTAGCACACGGGAGTTTGGGGGACTGAAGCCTTGAAAGGGGAGTGGGGTGTGGTAGTTAAATCGAATCTCCTAGGAGAGTAGAAGGACACTAGGGATCAGAGTGCTTGGATAGCAGATAGGCCAGAGGTTGGGCCTGCAATTCTGGGTGGGATAGAGCCAACTACCCTCAATGTTGGGTTCCCACCTCAACATTGCTGGAGGCTAGCAAGGGTGGCTAAAAACTAGCCCGGTAAGAGTTTCAGTGCATTAACGGTCCTGTGGGCTTCTCTAAAATATAACATGCTTGTCTGGTGTTTGACGTGAGATATTTAATTTGTGAAACAATGCAAGAAAGACCAGTGAACAAGACATGTGGACACTTGATGGGCAAGTGGGAGAAATTAAAGCAGTACACTGACATAAATAAATAAATAAATACATAAGAAAGAAAGAAACACCATCGTTAACACGAAAGATGATTTGGCACAGAAACCTAGAAACCCTACCCTGCCCAGCCTCCATACAACAAACTGTTGAAAGCCTGAAGTATACACTCGTCTGAGAGGTGGTGCTATGTAAACACCCTATAACGGACTGTGGCTTTTGTTTGTTTCAGTTTTTCCAGACAAGGTTTCTCTGTGTAGTCCTGGCTGTCCTGGAATTCACTCTGTAGACCAGGCTGGCCTCAAACTCACAGATCTGCCGGTGTCTGCCTCCTGAGTACTGGGATTAAAGGTGTGTGCCCTCAATGCCAAACTTAAGGGCTGTGGCTTTTTCTTTTTTTTCTTTGAGACAGGGTTTCCCTGTGTAGCCCTGGCTGTCCTGGAACTCACTCTGTAGACCAGGCTGGCCTCGAACTCAGAAATCCGCCTGCCTCTGCCTCCCAAGTGCTGGGATTAAAGGCGTGCGCCACCACTGCCCTTCGAGTCTGTTCCTTTCTTAATACTGTCTCTAATTCTCCTTCTAATCATGTGTCTCTGGTAAAATTCTTTGTCCTTTAGATGCAAGAGCCTGGCAACTCCAATGGCTACCCTGGGACTCAAACTCACACCTGTAAGAAAACCAGCAACCACACCTGGGAACCTAGCCAAGGGTGCTTGGAACCCTTGCAAACCATAATAGAGGTCGTCTTGGACAGCATTAAACAAATTGTTCTCATACTAATGATATAGTAGCCCTTACACCAACAAAGGGGACAAGGATTCCGTTTATTTCTAACTCTTATACTTTATCTCAGAAACTAATTTTGAAGTTGACTTCAGAATCTCTAGAGACCCATTAATGTAAATGAGCTGTTTTAATACACACAACCCCAGGAGACCCTAAACCTTCTCATGTACCTGGGGCCAAGGTCTTATTAGTACCTTCATCAGTCCTCAGGGATCACAAACTTCTTGAATGTGTTACATATTTCTTTCCTTTACGGTATCTCATGTATTTGTAACAAAGCTTCCTATTAAATTATTCTGTATCAAAACGTAACTACTAGACCTACACAGAAAGGCATCTAACAGGTGGCTCAACTGGACCAAAACCAGCCCCTCACCCAGGGCACTCTCTTGGCAGCCTGTTCCTGGACTCCATGACTCAGTCCCCTTCTTATCCTCTCTCAAAGTTCCACCTTCTCTCCAAAGGAAACTTAGTTCTAGAGCGCAGCTTCCTTTGTGCCTAATGACCTTGAAGTTTCTTAATCAATTCCAGGCAGGGAAAGGTTGAGGTATAAAGTGTAGATGGGAATCAAGTGGCCCTTTCAAATGAGACTATAATTATGTATAAGCCCTCGTTCCCATTACCACTCTCCCACCTTCTTGCAGAAATCACAGAGCTGTAATGCACTGTGGCACTGAGTGGAGCAGTTGGAGGAAGACCATACAGTGCTGACTGTCATAAACAGTCCTAGTGTCTGTGGCATAATTATTTGAGACTTCAGGTAATGACTTCAATGCACTAAAGATCATTGATTGATTCATTGGTTCACACTGACTTTGGACAACCACTTTGCCTCAGATTATCTGCTAATTTAGAGAGGCAGATTATGTGTCTTCCCTGTTGCATGCACACATTAACATTACAAATAAGACACCGGAAGAGGTACAAAAGCTATATAATGAAGGTTAATTGCTCCATTAGATTAAAAAAAGCCAATGGCGGGTTGGACTGGGCCACTCTTAAATCAGCTTTGCCCTTCCTTCCTGTTGGTAAGGACCGTTCCACCCCTCCTACTGCTTCCTTTCATTTTTAACCGCTCTGTAATATGCATGCCCTCTATACCCCAGAAGTCCCTTGCTAAAAGGACGGTCCTACGAGTTTCCCTGCTATTCCCACTTAAGAGACACCCAGAGCCGGGCAGTGGTGGCGAATGCCTTTGATCCTAGCACTTGGGAGGCAGAGGCAGGTGGATTTCTGAGTTCAAGGCCAGCCTGGTCTACAGAGTGAGTTCCAGGATAGCCAGGGCTATACTGAGAAAGATAAATAAATAAATAAATAAATAAATAAATAAATAAATAAATAAATAAATAAGACACCCAGAGTGCATTTGGCTTCCCTATATCACCCACCTGGGATTTCCACTCGCAAGGATGGAAAACGTTCAGAAATCCCCTTGTATCTTACTTCACTTGCTAAGACTCATGCCTGCTGTTACCCATGGCTGAGCCATCTTAAAAGCTCCTTCATTCTGGTCTGATAATGACAATTACAAAAACTAAAGTAATTTGGATCCTAAAACTAAAATAACTTGTTCTCTGGATTCTTGTCTTCTCTGAAACTTTTTTTTCCCCCCGAGACAGGATTTCTCTGTATAGCTCTGGCTATCCTGGAACTCACTCTGTAGACCAGGTTAGCCTCGAACTCAGAAATTCGCCTGCCTCTGCCTCCCAAGTGTTGGGATTAAAGGCGTGCATCACCGCTGCCCGGCTCTTGTCTTTTCTGGGCGATCAACTCCCAGAAATGGCATGTAGGCCAGGAGAGAAGTCTGTGACCATCCAAGGATCTTTAACCTAACATGCCCTGGTTACCAACCTCAGGCCCCCAAAATCATCTGCTTCCTACCCACTTTTTTCTCCCCTGTAAGTACTCCAGCCAGTAAGCAGACTGGGGGCTCCATTTCTGCAGGTTTTTCTTTCTCCCCAGTAAAAGCCTCCACTGCTAAGGGCTCATATCCTTGTCTTTATTTCCTGCTTGCTGACACTATAATCTCAGGTATGTGCCCAAGATGTGCTCCCCAAACATGGCGGAAGTGCCTTGTCCTGAGAATGCCCGAGATCACCACTTGAGCATTCCCCCTTACCCTTGTAATAAAAGCCTCTCTCAGTTCCTTGTCTAACTTTCGATGGTGGAAACAATCCTGAAAGCTTCTTGGTGGAAGTGGAAATGGGTAACTGGAAGGAAGTTCTCCCTTTCTTCCAAAGCTCTCCTCTGGGGTTTAGGACATGTCCCTCTACACTGAGGGACCTGAGAGTGCTCAAAGTGCTATATATCCTGAAATATAGATGCTAGACACAGAGAGATTTCTTTTCCTTCCCTCCTTCCTTTCTTCCTTCTTTCCTTTCTTTGTCCCTTCTTTCCCAGACAGGGTTTCTCTGTATAACCCTAGCTGTCCTAGAACTCACTCTGTAGATCAGACTGCCCTTGAACTCACAGAGATAAGCCTGCCTCAGCCAGGGAGAGACTTCTCTTCTCTGATAACAGAAAAGAATTTAAAGAACTGAATTCTTAAACAGATTCTTGAAGTGACACACCCTAACTATCCCCCTTGCTCCAAGGGCAGTGGAAAACAGGACAACTAACTGGCCCCAACTTGTAATAACCAAATAAAATAACCCAAATTTTATCCTGGGTCCCATTAACATGGACCATACAAACTATAGGCAGAATGGTAGTATCTACCCTCAGACCTAAAAAGAAAACTCATTTAAGTAGCTACTTAGTGCCAGGCGGTGGTGGCGCACGCCTTTAATCCCAGCACTTGGGAGGCAGAGGCAGGTGGATTTCTGAGTTCGAGGCCAGCCTGGTCTACAGAGTGAGTTCCAGGACAGCCAGGGCTATACAGAGAAACCCTGTCTCAAAAAACCAAAAAAAAAAAAAGTAGCTACTTAGTGAAAACTCATTTAAGTAGCTACTTAGTACTCTGCCAATGAACCCAAGGTTACCCTGGGATCCCCCTACTAGGTTATAACATAATTTGGCCCAAATAAGCTTGAACAGTTTCTGTTAATGGCTCTTTAAAAAACAAAACAAAAAAACCCTTGATATTTATGTTTGTCCTTCTTCAACTCTAAAGGCTGACTTCCCATCTGGACACCTCTTAAACCAAATACCCTTCCCTGACAGCAGCAACTCTGAAGAGCCTGCCTCCTACAGAGACCCTTCTTATTGGCCCAGGAAATTTTAAAGAATAATTTTATCCAGATGTAATTAGAAAATCTGAGCATAAAGAGTTCTGATCTTCAGATGGCTTGCCAGTAAGACAGCAGGACAAGGCCAGAAGCAGTTCCAAGCCTGGGGCCCCTCATGTGGTCTCCAAAGGCAAAGGAGAGGGCCCTCTTGTGGTTATAATTGAGGGGCGGTCCAGGGCTTCTCTGACTAGAATCTACAGAAAGGGAATCAAGGGTGTGTTTTTCTCTTTCGCCATTTTACAGATGAGCAACCCAAAGTCCTCGTCTGCAGAGTAGCCTTACGAATATTTAAGTTGGCCATTCCAACTTGGAAATTCCAGAGAATGGTCCTGACCAAACTCCATCTCTCGGTCAGTATTTAACATTTAGTAAAGCTTGCTTTAAATTTGCACTCCTCCCAAAGAATACTTAAGTTTGACCCCAGACACCCCTACGGTCACTTCTGATGATTTTCTGCCATCAAGTTTGGCCTATCAGTTGGCAGATGGAGAAAAGGGGCCCCCAAAAGGGAGCATTAAATCACATTATTTTGCAGGTAGACTTGTTGGCTGGGAGGAGGGAGCAAGGCATGAGGTTACGTATGTGCAAGTTTTCTTTGCTTTGAGAGAAACTAGTTTTATGGCAAAAACGCCACATGGATTCATAAACACAAGCTATGATTACAGCTTAACCAAGAAATTTTAATTCCACCCCCTAGGCTGGGAAACTGTCCAAAAAACCAGGAAAAGCCTCCATCTAGGAAGCAAATACTTTCTGTGTCTCCTTGCTGCCCAAACCAGGGGACCCCAAACCACGGATGCCCTATACTCATGTCCTCCAAGGGAGGCACACCTGGGCCTGAAGACCTATGCTCTTTCTTCCCTCCAAGATTTAAGACATTAGTAACTCACCTGGGTACATTCTCATAAGACCCCTATAAGTATGTAGAAGTTTTCTAGGAACTAGCCCAATCCTTTAATTCGACACTAAGAGATAACATGCTAATTCTTTTCTTTTTTTTGTCTTTGTTTGAGACAGGGTTTCTCTGTGTAGCCCTGGCTGTCCTGGAACTCACTCTGTAGACCAGGCTGGCCTTGAACTCAGAAATCCGCCTGCCTCTGCCCTCCCAAGTGTTGGGATTAAAGGCGTATGCCACCACCACCCGGCTCCTCCTGCTAATTTTTAACTAAACTTTAACAGCCACAAAAGGACTGCAATCTTATAGGCTGCCAAACTATATGGGAAAGAAATGTAGAGGACAAATCAAGATTAACGGACACTAAGAGAACTCTGATGGGCAGACAGTCCCCATGAGTTACCATGAATAGGATTAGAACTGCCCCCCAGGGCGATGGAAACAAAACCGTTTCTTAGAAGGTTTAAAATGAATCCACAATAAACCGTTATATTACTCTAAGCTTTTTCAAGTAATTCAGGAAGCAGAAGAAATGCCTGAAGCCTTCCTAGAGAGACTCAGGAGGTCACAATAAACACACCAACACAGATCATGAGTCAATAGATACCAGAGTTTTAAAAAATGTTTTAATCCATTTATCTTTATTTGTGTACACATATTTGTAGGTTCACATGGCATATCATGTTAGTACACCAGAGAATAATTTCCAGGAGCTGGTTCTTTCCTTTCATCAAGTGGGTCCCAGGGATGGAACTGAAATTCAACCTTTCAGGTTATCCATCTGACCTCCATGGTCCTTGTCTTAGTTAGGGTCATAGTCAGACACCATGACCAAGGCAACTCTTACAAGGACAACATTTTAATTGGGGCTGGCTTACAGATTCAGAGGTTCAGTCCTTTATCCTCAAGGAGGGAGCACAGCAGCGTCCAGGCAGGGATGGTCATGTAGGAGGAGCTGAGAGTTCTACATCTTCATCTGAAGGCCACTAGAATATTTGCTCTCACTCGATTAAGAGGCTCTCATTGCCCACACCTACAGTGACACACTTCCTCCAACAAGGCCACATCTACTCCTATGAATGCCACTTTCTGGGCCAACCACATTCAAACCATCACTGCCCTACTCAGGATTAAAATCTTATTTAGAGGGTTGGCTAATCTTGGTTGTTAACTTGACTACATCTGCAATCAACTAAAACCCAGCCAACCAACTGAACACACCTGTCAGAAATTTTCTTGATTGGCTCACTGAAGGTGAGAAGACTCAATAAGTCTGGGCTACAGCCTACATGAATGGGCATGGTAGAAGCTTTTGTGTTTTGCTTGCTCTCATTCTCACTGGCAAGCTCATCTATCCTGATGCTGAGGCATTCCTTTATGGTATTAGGACCCTGTATTAGCGTTTCTGCTGCTGTGAACAGACACCATGATCACAACTCTTATAACAGAAAACATTTAACTGGGGGGCTAGCTAACACTTCAGAGGCTTAATCCATTACTGTCATGGGGGGAAGCATGGTGGCATGCAGGCAAACGTGATATTGAAGAAGGAGCTGAAAGTCTGATACGAGGATCAGCTGGCTGGAGGGCCTGGCTTGAGCATTTGAAACCTCAAAGCCAGTGCAAGGCCACACCTTCTAATAGTACCACTATCTATAAGCTTATGGGGTCATTATGATTCAAACCACCACATACCCACTTCTTTAGGGTTTCAAAATAAACTGAAGATGAACTGAGATATCCAGCCTCACATAGTGAACAACTCCAGGATTCTGTTGGGAAACAACCAATGCTACAATAGCAAGACCCACAGCCTGTAAGCTGCTCTACTAAATGTATGTATATGTATGTATATGTGTATATATTCATTATGTCAGTTCTGTTCTTCCTGACTAATATATCTAGAGAACAGCTTACCTTCTTGAGCCCTTAAGCCAAAGTCCTCCAGCATAAAAATGACTTCTTTCTTATGTCTAGATAGCCACACACTTCTCCATTGTTTGGTAATAGGAGATCTAGTATACCGAAAAACATGGCGAAACTTGCCAACAGTTTAGTTTCACTTAGTTCTCTATTTTCCTTAGATTTAATGAATTCTAAATATTGATGGCTGGCACAATTGAGCCACGTTTTTGCAGGAAAGGGCTGGCCAATGTGTCTCACAACTTTAGCTGCACTTCCTCTGGTGCATTCAAGGGCAACTAAGTTGACTGTAGGAAACAATTTAATTGTACAACTCCCACACAACATGGCAGGACTGCAAGAGCACATGTTCCTTCCAGCTTGCACCTGCCTCTGGGAGCACAGCCTCTGCTCTGCCCTCCCCATCCCACCCACAACCAGAGGCAGCTTATACCCCAGTACTTCTGACAGGTACAGTATCACAGGCTTGCACTGGAGCCCAGGAGCAGAACCTAGGCTCTGGATCTCCACCCATTCTGCCCACACTCAGGATTTCTGAGACCTCCTCTGTGATCACAGGATCACAGAGACAGCAGGTCTCCCAGGAGTTCTGGCACAACCAGGATCACAGGATCATAGGCTCACAGGACAGACAGGATCCAGTCAGAGACAGCAAGGCCAACTAACACCAGTTATAAACAGATGGCAAGAGTCAAGTGCAAGAATATAAGCAAAAGAAACCAATGGCACCATCAGAACCCAGTTCTCTCACCACAACAAGCCCTGGAAACCCCAACACACCGGAAAAGCAAGATTCAGATTTAAAATCCCATCTCATGATGATGATAGAAGTCTTTAAGAAGGACATTAATAACTCACTTAAAGAAACACAGGAGAGCCGGGCAGTGGTAGCGCACACCTTTAATCCCAGAGCTTGGGAGGCAGAGGCAGGCGGATTTCTGAGTTCAAGGCCAGCCTGATCTACAGAGTGAGTTCCAGGACAGTCAGGGCTACACAGAGAAACCCTGTCTCAAAAAAAAAAACAAACCAAAAAACAAACAAACAAACAAACAAAAAAACCACAGGAGAACACAGCTGAACAGGTAGAAGAGAAAACACATAAACCCCTTAGAGAAATATAGGAAAACACAATAAAAAGTGAAGAAATTGAACAAAACCATCCAGGATCTGAAAAATAGAAATAGAAACAATAAAGAAATCACAAAGGGAAGCTGGAGAGATGGCACAGTGGTTAAGAGCACTGACTGCTCTTCCAAAACCTGAGTTAAAATCCCAGCAACCACATGGTGGCTCACAACCATCTGTACTGGGATCTGATGCCCTCTTCTGGTGTGTCTGAAGACAGCTAAAGTGTACTCATATACATAAAATAAATAAATCTTTAAACAAAAAAAGGAAAAGAAATCACAAAGGGAGACAACCCTGGAGATAGAAAACCTAGAAAAGAGATCAGGAATCATAGACGCAAGCATCAGCAACAGAATACAGGAGATAGAGGAGAGAATCTCAGGTGCAGAAGATAGTATAGAAAACATTGACACAATAGTCAAACAAAATGCAAAATGCAAAAAGTTCCTAACCCAAAACATCCAGGAAATCCAGGACTCAATGAGAAGACCAAACCTAAGAATAATAGGTATAGAAGAGAGCAAAGATTCTCGACTCAAAGGGCCAGTAAATATCTTCAACAAAATCACAGAAGAAAACTTCCCTAACCTAAAGAAAGAGATGCCCATGAACATACAAGAAGCCTATAGAACTCCAAATATTTTGGACCTGAAAAGAAATTCCTCCTGTCACATAATAATCAAAACACCAAATGCACAGAACAAAGAACATTGAAAGCAGTGAGGGAAAAAGGTTAAGTAACATATAAAGGCAGACTACCAGAATTACACCAGACTTCTCAATAGAGATTCTAAAAGCCAGAAGATCTTGGGCAGATGTCATACAGACCCTAAGAGAACAAAAATGCCAGCCTAGGCTATTATACCCAGCAAAATTAGCAATTACCATAGATGGAAAAACTTAGATATTCTGTGACAAACCAAATTTAAACGATGTCTTTCCACAAATCTAGCCCTATAAAGGATAATAGATGGAAAACTCCACCTCAAGAAGAGAAACTACACTCAAGAAAAAGCAAGAAATTAATCTTCTCACAATAATCCCAAAAGAAGAGAGCCACACAAACATAATTCCACTTCTAAGAACAAAAATAACAAGAAGCAATTAGTCCTTAATCTCTCTTAACATCAATGGACTCAATTCTGCAATAAAAAGACAGACTAACAGACTGGATATGTAAACAGAACCCAGCATTTTGCTGCATATAGGAAACCCACCTCAGTGACAAAGACAGATACTACCTCAGAGTAAAAGGTTGGAAAAAAAATTTCAAAGTAAATGGCTCCAAGAAACAAGCTGGAGTAATCATTCTAATGTTGAATAAAATTGATTGTTCAACCAAAAGTTATCAAAAAAGATAAGGAAGAACACTTCATATTCATCAAAGGAAAAATCTACTAAGATGAAACTCTCAATTCTGGACATCTATGCTCAAAATGCAAGGGCACCCACATTTGTAAAAGAAATGCTACTAAAGCTCAAAGCACACATTGAACCTCACACAATAATAGTGGGAGATTTCAACACCCCACTCTCATCAATGGACAGATCATGGAAACAGAAGCTAAACAATGACACAGTGAGACTAACAGAACTTATGAACCAAACAGATTTCATAGATATATACAGAACATTTCACCCTAAAACAAAAGAATACACCTTCTTCTCAGCACCTCATAGAATCTTCTCCAAAACTGAGCATATAATCGGTCACAAAACAACCCTCAACTGATACAAGAAGATTGAAATAATCCCATGCATCCTATCAAATCACCATGAACTTAAGGTTGGTCTTAAATTCCAACAAAAACAATGGAAAGCACACATATACATGGAAGCTGAACAACTCTTTACTCAATAGTAACTTGGTCTGGGAAGAAATTAAGAAAGAAATGAAAGCCTTTTTAGAATTTAACAAAAATGAAGGCACAACATACCCAAATTTAGGAGACACAATGAAAGCGGTGCTAAGAGGAAAACTCAGCACTGAGTGCCTCCATAAAAAAACTAGAGAGAGTATACACTAGTGGCTTAATATTAATAGCACCACTGAAAGCTCTAGAACAAAAAGAAGCAAATACACCCAAGGGGAGTAGACAGCAGGAAATAATCAAACTCAGGGCTGAAATCAACCAAGTAGAAACAAAGAGAACTATATAAAGGATCAACAAAAACAGGAGCTGGTTCTTTGAGAAAACCAGCAAGATAGATAAATCCTTAGCCAGACTAACCAGAGGGCACAGAGATAGTATCCAAAATAACAAAATCAGAAATGAAAAGGGATATAAAATACAGAAACTAGAAAGCCCCAGATGCCAGGGAAGCAAGAGGGTCCCAGGACCCAAAATTGATGACATTAGCTGAAATACCCAACAAGGGGAAAGAGAGAAAACCTGTAGAGACCACCTCTAATGGATAGGTACAGGCCCCCCCCAGGGGGGAGTGCTGTGGGGCCATCCACCCATCTCAAAAAAAAATTTTTTTTAAAGATTTATTTATTTATTATATGTAAGCACACTGTAGCTGTCTTCAGACATCCAGAAGAGGGCATCAGATCTCATTACAGATGGTTGTGAGCCACCATGTGGTTGCTGGGATTTGAACTCAGGACCTTTGGAAGAGCAGTCAGTGCTCTTAACTGCTGATCCATCGCTCCAGCCCCCCATCTCAAAAATTTTAACCCAGAACTGTACCTGTCTAAAGAAAACACAGGGACAAAGAGTGGAGCAGAGACTAAAGGAAAGGCCATCCAGAGACTGCCCCACCTAGGGATCCATCCCATCTACAGACACCAAACCCAGACACTATTGCTGATGCCAAGAAGTGCTGGCTGACAGGAGCCTGGTATAGCAGTCCCCCAAGAGGCTCTGCCAGAGCCTGACCAATACAGATGTGGATGCTCTCAGCAAACCATCAGAATGAACAGTAGGACCCCAAGGGAAGAGTTAAGGTAAGGACTGAAGGAGTTGAAGGGGATTGGAACCCCATAGGAAATTATCAACACCCTAACTAAACACCCTAGAGCTCCCAGGGATAAACCATCAACCAAAGATTACACATGGAGCGACCCATGGCTCCAGTCACAGATGTAGCAGAGGAAGCCTTGTCAGGCATCAATGGGAGGGGAGGTCCTTGATCCTGTGGAGGCTTGATGCCCCAGCATAGGAGGATGGATGCTAGGGTGGTGAGGTGGGAGTAGGTGGGTGGGTAGGTGCACCCTCATAGAAGCAGTGGGGAGGTGGGATGGGATAGTGGGTTTGCAGAGGGGAAACCGGGAAGGGAGATAACATTTGAAATGTAAACAGATAAAATAACCAATAAAAAAAGTTTAAATTACTTTTTTTAAAGATGTATTTATTATCATACATAAGTACACTGTAGCTGTCTTCAGACACACCAGAAGAAGGCATCAGATCTCATTATGGGTGGTTGTGAGTCACCATGTGGTTGCTGGGATTTGAACTCAGGACCTTCGGAAAAGCAGTCGGTGCTCTTACCCACTGAGCCATCTCACCAGACCTTAAATTACTTTTAAGCTTGTTTATAATGTGTGTGTAGCACAAATGTGTTGGTCACAGGACAGCTTGCAGGAATCAGTTCCCTTCTTCTACCATGTGAGAACTAGGAATTGAACTTAGGTCATCAGGCTTGGTGGCAAGCACCCATGGAGCCCCCTCACTGGCCCCAAATCTAATGACCAAAACTGTCTGTATTCCCTGAGAGCATGCAATTTGCATTTTCTTACTGAAACTTTCTCCTTAGACAATCAATCCTGGGTGGGTTCTTACAAGAGCTCATTTGACAAGCTCCCATGGCCTCTTCATTTGCTCTGTTCAGTTCCATAGGGGTCTGTGTATTTCTCTTTTCCCAAGTACATTTATAAGAACAGCTATACTGGGATTGGTGGGAATATATCATTTTAAAAAATGCCTTTTAGCGTGGGTTGGAGGGGTGGCACATGCCTTTAATCCCAGCACTTGGGAGGCAGAGGCAGGTGGATTTCTGAGTTCCAGGCCAGTCTGGTCTACAGAGTGAGTTCCAGGACAGCCAGGGCTACATGGAGAAACCCTGTCTTGAAGAAAAAAAAAAAATGCCTTTTAGTGAAATGTAACTTATTCACTATAAAAATTTTTATCTGTAAAATGTGTTTTTGTTCTCTTACTTAAAATTTTTTGTTGTTTTAGTGGTGGTGTTTGTTTTTTGAGACAAGGTCTCACTGCACTGCCCACCCAAGCTGGCCCTAACTCTGAGATGCTCTTGCCTCACCTCCCAAGTGCTGGGATTTTTTTACCATGTCCAGGTTACATTGCCATGCTTTAGTCATACAGAACATCACAGCAAAAAGTCTGTGCAAAGTTGTCTAGCTTCTAGCCAGGAAGCAAAGAGAATGTATGGAAAGGAAGAGACAAGGCCAGAGACAGCCTTCAAAGTCGGATCTTCATGTCTGGGATCCATGCAGTCCAGTCCCTGCAGTCAGGCCCTACCTCCCAGTACCATCACATTTGTTTGTTTGTTTGTTTGTTTGGTTGGTTGGTTTTAGTTTTTTCAAGACAGGGTTTCTCTGTATAGCTCTGGCTGTCCTGGAATTCACTCTGTAGACCAGGCTGGCCTCGAACTCAGAAATCCACCAGTCTTAGCCTTTGCCTCCCAAGTGCTGGGATTAAAGGCATGCGCCACCACTGCTGTACCATCACATTTTAAATTCATCAATGGATTAATCCAATCTTTATGTGAGACATTATGATGTAATCACTTCTGAAAAGTCCCACCTCCTACTATTTGCATATCAATACTTAAGCCTTTGGAGGGTACAGATGTCACCCAGACCAACAGGAGACCATTCATGTTGTGTTTGTGAGATGTGTGGTCACAGGGACTGAAGCCAAACATTCATCCATGCTTAGCACGTGGCCCAGCACTCAACTCTCTCTACAGCTCAAACTTGGTTCACCAAGTTCCTAGGAACAAAAGATATAAGAAGACAATAAACTCCCAACATAACTTCCCAAACTATGGTTCTTTTTAAGGAATAGTAAGTTTCTCAATGTTTTTGTTTTGTTTTGTTGTGCCTACCTGTTTCTAGCTGATAAAACTGTAAGTCCCCAGTTCATTATACTATGATTTTGTACTTTAGTTCAGATAAAATAAATAGAAATACACCATTTAACCATTTTTAACTGTGAACTTCAGTGGCACTAAGCTCTCCCAACATTATACAATTATTATGTCTTTTGATTTCCAAAGGGATTTCATCATCTCAAATAGAAACACTATTAAGCAATAACTCCACTCTAACTATGCTCTACTCTCTGTTCTAAAAATCTAATAATACTCAGTGTCGCATGAGTATAATCATATGCCATTTGTTTTTTTTAAGTCTAGCTCATTTCACTTACCAGTATTTTGACTGCTAACCATGTATATCAATTCTTAACTCATCTTCATGAATAAGTAATATTCCATGTATGAATATAACACATTTTTCCTTTCTTCATTTGATGATACTCAGATTGTTTCTGTCTTTTGCCTATTATAAACTATTCTGCTATGAATATTATATTGTTACTTCTTCCAGATGCACATTTTCATTTGTTGTAGTTGTTTTGAGATAGAATCTCACTATGTAGCTCTAGAAAAACTCTCAGAGATTTTCCTGCCTCTGCCTCTCAAGTGTTGGGATTAAAGGCTTGTACCTCTATGCTCAGTCACATTTTCTTTTTCTTTCTTTTTTCTCTTTGTTTTGTTTTTTGTTTTTGTTATTGTTGTTGTTTTATCTTGTTTTGTTTTTTGATACAAGGCTTCTCTATGTAGTTTTTGCTGTCCTGGACCTCATCTATACACCAGGCTGGCGCTGAACTCACACAGATCCACCTGCCTCTGCCTCCAAAGTACTGGAATTAAAGGCACACTCCATGTTTTTTGTGTGAGCCTTTTTTGTTTTGCTTTGTTTTTACTCATGCTTAGCTTGGTTCTCATTTTTTGTTTTTTCTTCCTTTCTTTTTCTCTTTACAAAGAGAGAAAGAGAGAGAGAGAGAAAGAGAGAGAGAGAAAGAGAGAGAGAGAGAGAGAGAGAGAGAGAATATGGCATGGGAAGGGAGGTGGGAAGGACATGAGAGGAGTTGGAGAAGGGAAAGAATACAATCAAAATGTATGGAAACAGTTTTTAATAAAAAAGCTATGTTTGTATTTTAAATATGTGTACACATGTGTGTACTGGTGTGTGCACATGTGAGTACAGGTGTTCTTGGGATAGATGTGAGCTGGTCAGTGTGGATGCTCAGAACCAAACTCAAATCAGCATGCACTCAAACACTGAGAGATCCCTCCAGGGCTTTACAAGTTAGGTTCTTACCTTTTGTAGCTCTTTCTCCTTCACTGTCCTCAGATGAGTAAGCATCCTTCAGTGAGGATTATTCAACGTGTTTGTTTGTTTGTTTCTCCCTGTAGCCCCGGCTGTTCTGGAACAAGCTGTCCTGCAGCAAATACTGTTCCCAAAGGGGGAACTGTGGGTGGAAACCCAATGCCCATGGCATAGATCATTAAAACTGCATGGCTTACTCTTGGTTTTGGTCTTTAGTTTTCAGATTCACTTTAGAATCAGGTTACCATGTTCTCTCAAATTCCCCATTGAAATTTCGAGACTGTGTCTTTACAGTGATCAATTTGGTTAGGACTGGCATCTCAGTAATCTTGAGTATTACAAACCATAAACATGCTGTATCTGCTTTTTGGGTTATTTTAAAATTTTTGCTTAATTATTGTCTCTTCAGCAGTACATATAGTAAAAGGCTATGGTCAAAGTTTAAAATTTTCCAGATAGAGAGCTTATATGTGCCCCCCCCTTTTTAAAAAAAATCCTATTCCTAAATATTATTTATCTAGTACAATTTTAAAAAATGAAATCTAGGGGTTAGGACTAAAGCATATACTTAGGATGCATATGAGAGCTCTGGCTCAATCCCCAGGGCCTCCTACCTGCAATAACCAAACAAACAAACATACATCCATCCATACAAATAAATAGTTTGCTACCAGTACATAAAAATTAGAAATGACTTTTAAATCATAACGCTGTATCCATTGTATTAATACTTCCATTTGTTATAGGGTTTATTTTGTACATTCCTTAAAGTGTTTGTTTGTTTGTTTGTTTGAGACAGGGCTTTTTTGTGTAACAGTCCCAGCTGTCCCAGAACTCACAGAGATTACCTGCCTCTGCCTCCCGAGTGCTGAGATTTGCAATACCACTGCTTGGTGTTCAGCAATCAATGTTATCTTTTCAGAGTTAGATTTGGTACTCTACTTTCTGGTTCTGGACTGCGGATGTCTGCTCTTGCCTGTCTGTCTTCATTGGCTGGCTGTCTGTCTTCAATGGATTTACTTTGTGTTTTCTCACTATAGCTTCTTCTTTCTGTTTCTTTGGTTTTTGGGTTTTTTTTGTTTGTTTGTTTGTTTTCAAGACTGAATTTCTCTGAGTGGCCCTGGCTGTCCTGGAACTCCCTCTGTAGACCAGGCTGGCCTCAGAGATCTACCTGACTTCGTTCCCGAGTGCTGAGGCTGAAGGCGGTGCCATCACACTAGCTTTACAGGAGCTTCTGAGCAGTGACTGAACCTGGGGTTTAGGCAATGCTGAGGACTCAACACTCCCTACGCAAGCAGTCATCCTCTTTGCTGACATGAGCCGCGAGAGCTTTGTGTCCCGCACACACTGATTTGCTTCACAGAATTTCGGTGCACTGTACTTTCACACAATATGGATAGAAGTGTTTTTTAATCTTCCTTTTGATTTTTTTCTTTTTTCCTCTAATTTCTTTAGTAGTCTCTTGTTTCATTTTAAAATATTTGCAACTTTGCTTAACACTATTGCTAGATACTATTTTAACTTTGTTGTGGTAAGAGAATATACTCTTTCAGAACATACTGTATGTTCATGGAAAAAAATTCATGTTTAGAACTTACAGGGTGTGGTATTCCCTAAATATCTATCAGATCAATACAGTTCACAAGATTATTTGCCATGTCTTCCCTGTTTTGTTTTTTTCTATTTAGGATGTTAAAATGTACTGCCACCTAAATGCTTGTTTTAGTATTTTTAAGATGATAGTCAATACACACAGACACTTACATTTATATCGTCACAATAAAGCATGCACATTTAATGTCTGTCAGAATATCACTATTTATCTCTGATCTTACCCTCAGCCTTTAAACCCACTGAACTCGCCTAAAGACATTATTCTTTGCATATGATATTTATTTAGTATTCGCCTTGTATAACTTTGTCCATTCACTTTGATTGTATTTAATTTTGAGTTGTCTGGAGATCTGACATATCCCAGGCTGTCCTGGATGATGACATGGAGCTAAGGTTCACCTGAATTCTTTTCTGATCTTCCTGCCTCTGCTTCCCCAATGGTGGCATTATAGGCGCACACCACCACAGCTAGGTGCTGTTCTTCATTTTTAACAAAGGTGAATTTTTTTATACTTAAAGTGGTATTTGGTCTTTTACTTTTTTCAAGTCAGTGTTTCTCTATGTAGCCCTGGCTGTCCTAAAGCACATTCTGTTAACTTAATACCTCTGCTTAATAGCCTCTGCTTCCTTACTGCTGAGATTGAAGATGTGTGTCACCAGCCGCCACAGCCCAGCTTCTAGTCTCTTACAGATAGTATAGTTTGATGTTCTTCATACCTGCATTGACAATTTAATTAAAACTGAAGGACTTAGCACTTAATATTTAAGGTAATTATTGATCTAATTAGATTTATTCAATTTTGTCATTTGGTTCTTTTTTTTTTGCTTTTTTTTTGTTTTGTTTTGTTTTGTTTTTTGAGACAGGGTTTCTCTGTGTACCCCTGGCTGTCCTGGAACTCACTCTGCAGACCAGGGTAACCTCAAACTCAGAAATTTGCCTGCCTCTGCCTCCTAAGTGCTGGGATTAAAGGTGTGTGCCACCACGGCTGGCTTTGGTTCTTTTTTTTTTTTTTTTAATCTCTGTTGTAATTGTTCTTATTCCTCTTCTTACATTTTAAAAGATAATTCGAATATTTTTAGCATTTCATTTAAAAATTTTTATTGCTTCATTAACCATATTTCTTTGTATTATAGTTTCTCTACAATTATGATATATAACTCAGTCATTTAAAAAATTGATGTGTTTGTGTGTATGAGATATATATTTATACATACACACACACACACACACACACACACACACACACACACGTATGTATGCGCACCACATGTATGACTGGCGTCTATGGAAGGCATCAGATCCCCTGGACCTGGAGCTGGAGATGGCTGACGCCATTCTGTTATTTTGTCTTTTTTTTTTTTTCCAGAGCTGAGGACTGAACCCAGGGCCTTGTGCTTGCTAGGCAAGCGCTCTACCACTGAGCTAAATCCCCAACCCCGCTGGCACCATTCTGTAGGTACTGGGAACTGAACCTGGGTCTTCTGAAAGAACAGCAAGTGCTCTATAACCACCAAGCCACTCTAACTCAGCCTTTCAGAGTTCAACTAGAACATTGTTGTGTTTTTTTTTTTAAATGTAAAATGTCAATAGAGATCATGAAAGCATATAGATTTTTCCTACTTCCTCCCATGTCATATATTTTCTTGTCATTTTATAAAAGGTTTTTGTTGTTTGGTTTTGTTCATTTGTTTTGTTTTTGTTTTGTTTTTGTTTTGTCTTTTTGTTTGTTTGCTTGGTTGGTCTTTTTGGTTTTTTTGATACAGGGTCTCTTTGTTCAGTCTTGGCTGTCATGGAACTCAATAATATAGACCAGGGTAGTCTCAAACTCACAGATCCTTCTGCCTCCATCTCCTCA
Source organism: Mastomys coucha (assembly GCF_008632895.1). Classification (NCBI taxonomy): domain Eukaryota; kingdom Metazoa; phylum Chordata; class Mammalia; order Rodentia; family Muridae; genus Mastomys; species Mastomys coucha. The sequence goes on from NW_022196897.1 coordinate 47,075,101, forward strand.
GTGCTGGAACTAGAGGCATGCATCACTGTGCCCAGCTTTTTTAACAGTTTTATGTATTAGCGTTATTATACATGTAGACAATAACTACATTGAAAACTCTAGGGGACTATTATGCTTTACTATCCATACATCTTTTAATAGAACTTAGAAGATAAAAACAGCATTTATTGTAAACAGATATTACCATGTCTGCTGACTCCGTCTGCTCCTGAGGACCCCACGTTGTTGTTAGTGTCCTTCCTTCTTCACAGGACGAACTCCCATTGTCACTTCTGGTAGCACAGGTCTGCTGAAGACAAACATCTCTTAGTTTCCCATTTATAAAGTTGACTTAATTCTGTCCTTTTTCCTGTAGGATACCTCCATTGGACATGGAATCCAGGTCTAACTTATCTACCAAGGCAGCTTTTAAGGTAGTATTCTATTGTCTTCTGGCATCTACATTTTTCTGAGAAAAACAAACTGTTGGCACTTGAAATATTAGTCTTCTGTATGAAAAGCATTTCTTTGTCTGGCTCCCAGGTTTCTTTGTGTTAAGTGTCAGATGGTAATGTTTCTAGTCTTTGTTTCCCAGGAATAGCCCTCTCAGTTCTAAACTGTACCTAACTCACCTCACCTTTCTGTCCTGTGTCTTGTCTACCTGGTAGATCCTCTACATCTGGCTCCCACTGCTATCTTCTTTCTTCACTTACAAGCTAGCTGTGTTAATAAGAGCTGATTGACAAGTCAATGTTTTATCATTTACTTGAGTCACTGAAGTTCCTTAGCAATGTAACAGTACTTGACACTTGCCCACAGCGTGCTTGCTAGCCTTCCTAGGACTCTTATCTGGTGTGGGTTATGCATTTTGTTAAAAGGAATATAGTATCTAGTATGTCTATTGGAAACTTCCATTCCACAACTGTTCTACTGTGATTTCCACTCATAGGGTTATTTTTATTACATTGACTTGGGGACTTGGGGAGGTCAGAGGACTTTCCAGGTTCAAAGGACTGGGACACCATTAGACTTGGTGGTGAACGGTCTTAACCACCAAACATCTCTCAGGTCAACAAAGCAGTTTCTACCAAAACACTTATTCCTAGTTTCTTATAAAGATTTTTTTTTTTAATCTCATGTATGTGACTACACTGTTGCTATCTGCAGACACATCAGAAGAGGGCATCAGATCCCCACTACAGATGGTTGTGAGCCACAATGTGGTTGCTGGGAATTGAACTCAGGATCTCTGGAAGAGCAGCCAGTGCTCTTAACCACTGAGCCATCTCTCCAGCCCATAGAGATTTTTTTTAAGGTCTTTTATTTTGTTTGTTTATCCAAACAGGGTCTCTGTGGATGTCCTGGAACTCACTCTGTAGACCAGGCTGGCCTTGAACTCAGGAATCCATCTGCCTCTGCCTCCCAAGTGCTGGGATTAAAGGCGTACACCACCACCACCCAGCTATTGCTAGGTGTTCTTATTCCAAGATGACAAACCAATATACCATCTATCTAGTGATTTATCTGATACATTTTTAAAGCCTTTTAGAGGAAGGTTAATTTTACCTAATTTTTTTTTTGTCCACCAGTCCTGTGGGTGCAAAGTCCTTCAAATGCTCCTGACATTAATGTTACTGAAAATGATTTTGATATCAACTTGTACAGTGAACATTCTACTAAAAAAGTTTTTGCCTGCCCCTCCCATTATACTGGTCTTGCTTTCAGTTCACTGTACTGGTCTTGCTTGCCAGCTTTCCGTGTCAGCATCACCTAGTTTCATCCTGGGCTGGCAAGCTTTACTTATATTGTATTTTCTAAAAACAGTTTTAAAGATCCTGTTCCTTCTTCCTAAGTAGTAGTGACATCATCAGAATATGACAAGATTGTCCAATCACTGTTAGCAACCAAGAGATAAAATAACCATCTACCTGTAGGCTGAAGTTATCCAGAACTCTTACATTCCCACTAAATTTCCAATATGAGTTATTTAGATGTATCTGAGATTTGTAATGGTGTCTCCTTCACTTTGTACAGTGGTTATTTGAGCCTTTCTTCCCCTCATAAATACCATGTCACTTCATTTTTTAAGTGTATCCTGTTAAAATATTCCTTCAGTAAATACAGAGAGAGAGAAAGAAAGAGAGAGAGAGACAGAGAGAAGAGAGAGGGAGAGAGAGGAGAGAGAGAGAGGGAGAGAGAGAGAGAGAAGAAAGAGAGAGAGAGAGGAGAGAGAGAGAGGGAGAGAGAGAGGAGAGACGGGGCGGGGGAGGAAACTCTGTGTAGCTCAGGCTGGCACTCAGGATCTGCTGCCTGTGTCCTGACTCTGGGATTTGAAGTGTGCACCCTCACACTGTGCACCAATTCTTTTACCTTTACGATTTCCATCTTCTATTTTCCATGAATATATCTAAGATTTTCTCACATCTTTGAGTAGGTTTCTAGATCACTGTTTTTTGAGGCGAGGGGGGCTGGGAGCTTTCTTCTTTTGGAATATATGTATATAAATCTCTTAATTTGACTCTAAGGAATTTATTCTAGAAGTTGAGTTGTTTATTTTGGTGCTGAGACTTGAACCCTGGGCCTTGACTATGATAACATGAGCTCTACTGCTGAGCTGCATCCCCAGCTTCACAAGTTTTTATATATGCACATATGTATGTATGTGTTTTCTTCACTTTGAAATACTCTATACTTTCCACATTATTATAGTTTGAGGATACTTACATGTGTGGCTTAGTTTCCCAATCACAGACTCCATCTAGACATTGGTTACACATGTGTACCGAGTGTGAAGCTCTTCATGCTTCCTCCTGCTGTCACACTTCTACTCTTCTAGCTATTCCCAAACAAAATACAGAACTGCATAGCTTCCTGACTGTCATTTTAAAACTTTGTATTTCATCTTTTTATTGACGGATGGGGAACTGTGCCACTGTGAAAGCATGGAGCCCAGAGGATGACTTGCTGGAACCTTGGTGGCGGGTACCTTTACTGGTTTAGCCCTCTGAACCTAGAAACCAGATCAGTTTATAGTGATAGTTCTCCTTAATTTTCATAGCCTGGTGTTTCAGAAATGTGGTGACATAGAACAGTTTAGTGAGCCATTCATTTCCTTCTGATAGATTCGTGGTTTGTCTCCTCTCTATTGCTACTAACAACATTATAAATGTCCTTGAGTATAAGTAATTATAAATATTTTCAAATTATTTGTATTTCCTTCATAAGACAGAGAAGCACCGGATCCCTCTGGAAATGGAGTTACAGGCAGTTTGGAACCACCAAATGTAGTGGAATCAAACGCAGATTCTCTACAAGAACAGCAAGCATTCTGAACCAGTCTCTCCAGCCTCTAAATTTTTATACTCTTGAAAACTCAACTGTTGCTCTCTCTGATGGTCTCTATCTTTTCAAAGAGAAGCTTAATTAGGGATGAGAGTTATACTTATCTGTGGGCATAAGGATATGCATTTAGGTTAAATTAGAAATCACATTAGTAGGACTACAGGGAAATGACTCAGTGGGTAAATGTATATACTGTGTGAGGACCTGGGTTCGATCCCTGAGACCCACCTGTTAGCAAAAGAGAACAAACTCCTTCAAGTTGCCCTCTGACCTCTACGTGTATACTGTGGTACCCTGCCTGCCATTAAGCAAATAAACATTTAAAAAAAGAAAGAAAAGAAAGGAAGACAAGAAATGATATTGGCAGTAGGATATTCTCTGGGGTCTATGGCCTCATCAGCCATGGGGCAATGTCTAGATTTACAGCACCAGGCATGTCTTAGGTCCAAATAGCTGTTGGCTACCCACAGGTAAAAGTGTCACTAGGGCACCATGTGAGGATATCTTGCCAGACCAGGTATTGTTGTGATTCATAGGCTTTATAGCTGGTAGACTACTGATTGCTTTTTCTTGTCAGCTTGCATAGCACCTTCTGATTCTATGAGCCGTAGTCTTCAGGGAGGAGCTTCCAAGTCATTGACTGTTGTCTCCTTAAGCTTAACTGGTGCATCTACTGTGCAACCCAAGGCTCAGGGAAAATCACTCATGAGGGGACGAAACTATTGTAAGAGCCAAAGGATCATGACACTTCCGAGTTAGTGTCTTTTTGACCTGAAAGAGAAGCTGCACTCATTAAATCTCAACACTATAATTGCCTAAGCAAGACCTTCATAACGGACCCACCAGCTGATACACCACTGTGGCTGAGAGAGATTTCACAAATCCCCACACCTAGAAGAAGAGCTATAATCAGTCAGTGGTTGCAGAGAGACTGAGAACCAGTTTTCTCCAAGGACAATCTCCCTGACAGGTTATCCAATCCCAAGTGTCATTCTTTAATACATGTACATATGAGCAACAGAAAATGGACTCAGTAGATCAATAGGTTCTCTCTCTCTCTGTCTCTGTCTGCCTCTCTGTGTCTATATGCCTTCCCCTCTCTCTGTGTGTGAGTGTGTGTGTGTATGTGTGTCTGCAAGCAAAGACCTAGGAGACAAAGACCATCTAGACTTCGATTAACAAGCAGTTACTAGCTGCCTGATAAGGGTGCTGGGAATTGAACTCAGGTCTTTTGGAAGAGTAGGGTATGCCCTTTTAACTACTGAGTCATGTCTCCAGTCCATTTAGGCTTACTGTTTTGTTTCGTTTTTTGTTTTTCGAAGACAGGGTTTCACTATAGCTCTGGCTGACGTGGAACTCAGGTTGTAGACCAGACTAGCCTCAAAGTCACAAGATCTGCCTGCCTCCAAAGGCACGTGCCACGACACCTAGCCCAACATTACTCTTATGCTTGGGCCTGCTTTGGGTTTGTGTGTGGGGGGCTTCGGTGATTTTGAATGAACTTTAGGATTGTTGTTATACATTTATATTTGATGGTATTACATTGAATATACAGAATGCTTTTGATAACACAGTCACTTTCATAGTATTAATTCTGTTGTGTGAACTCCCAATTTGTGTGTCCCCTTCAATTTCTTGCTTCAGAGTTTTAATTGTACAAGTCTGGGTTTGTTCTTGTTCTGAGGCTACTGTGAACAGTGTTTTCTGTCGATTCTCCCTTTTCTCAGCATTTTGTAATTGGTATATAGAAAACTAATGATTTTTTTTTTTGTACATTGATATTGTAACCTGTTACTTTGCTAAAAGCTTATTGGATCTAATAACTTACTAGTGAAATGCTTTGCTTTTTTGAGACTCAACATCATGTAACTCAGGCTGGCCTCATACTGTGTGTGCAAAGATAACCTTGAGCTATTGATCTCTGTTACTAGAGCCCATGTGCTGGATAGAGCCCTGTGCCACGATTCTAGCTAGAGCGTGTTAGGGATCAATCCCAGGACCTAGTACATTCTAGGTAAGAATTGCAGCAAGGAAGCTATATTGTAAGCCTCTGGTAGAGATTTCAGAGTTCTTACGTACAGGATCCTATCATTTTCAAGCACGGAGAATTTGACTTCTCACAGGTATCAATTTTATGTCCTTCTCTTCCCTGGTTGCTTTGCTTTTTCTAACAATTAAACAATATTAAGCTCCCAAAAGTTTTGTTTATTTGTTTGTTTGTTTTTGAAAGGGTCTCTCTGCATAACTATCCTGGATCTGACTGTGTGGACCAGGCTGGCTTTGAACACACAAAGATCCACCTGCCTAGCAAGACAGTATGTGCTACCTGCCCTGGCTCCGAGCTGAGCCAGCTTTGCAGAGTAGGTTCCCTCCTTTCACCCTGCGGAGACAAGGCCTCTTGCTGTTCCCACTGCTGCACTGCAGGTATGCTGCAGGAGAGCTGGCTCACAGTTTCAGCCAATTCGCCCACATCTGGCTCCCATCTCATGGTAGGGATGCTGGGGTTACAGATACATGCTGTTGCATCCAACTTTTCCTATGGGTTCTGTGGATCAAAGGCAAGTTGACAGGCTAATGTGGCAAGTACCTGTTCCTGCAAAGCCAATTCCCCAGCCCTGGAGTACATACATTTACTTTGCTCCCTGTTTTAGAGGAAATGCATCTAGTTTTCACCATTTAGTATGCTGGCTAATGGTTTGTCCTGTTTAGTCTTTATTATCTTGAGGTATGCTCCCTCTCTGCCTAGTTTCTTCACAGCTTTTATGATAAAGGATGTTCAATTCTGTTTTGGCCATCTCTTTAGCTATGAGATGATCCTGTGAGTATGATCTCTGCTTATTATTTATGTGCTGAATTAAATTTACTATTCTGTACATGTTAAACATTGTCTGACTATCTGGAGTGAAATGAATTTGATGCAAGAATTTTAAAAATAATTAAATGATTTCATTTTGTAAGTATCTTATTGAGAATTCTTTTATCTATGTTCATCAGGAAAATTGGTCTCCTTTGTTGTTGTATTTTTTTTCTGGTTTACTAAAATCCTGGCGATGCTAATGGAATTCCTCCTGTCTCAGATGCCTCCTGAGTGCTGGGATCTTGTCATAAGTCACCATACTGTTGTTTGTGGGGTTTTCTTGATACAGAGTCTCACCCGGTAGTCCAGGTTGGTTTGGAAATCACTCTGGAAAGACCCAAGGCTGGTCTCCAGTTCAGAGGATGTCTCCTGCCTTGGCCTCACGTGTAGTGAGAAATCTGTGGTCAATATTTGTCTTAGTCACAGTTTTACTGTGTGAAGGGACACCATGACCAAGGCATGTCTTACAAAAGAAAGCATTTAATTGGGGGCTTGCGTACAGTTTTAGAGGGTTAGTTCCTGACCATCATAACGGGAAACAGACAACGCCAGGCTGGAGTACTAGCTGACAGCTTTACATCCTAATCTGCAGGCTACAGGTAAAGAGAGGGAGGGAGGGAGGGAGGGAGAGAGAAACACAGAGAGAGACAGACAGAGAGACAGAGAGGCAGAGAGTGAGACTGGGCCTGGCTTGAACATTTGAGTCCTCAAAGCACACTAACAATGACATACTTCCTTCAACAAAGCCACACCTCCTCCAACAAAACCATACTCCCTAATCATTCATACACTTCTCCCAACTGGGTTCAAACATTCAAACATGAACCTATGGAGTCCATTCTCAGTCAAACCACCACAATATCTGTTTCCAACTTCTAATGTTATTTTCATCCTTCCATTTTTGGTCTATGTGTATTTTGCCATTGAGGCATGTTTCTTGCATATAATAAATAGCAGGAAATTATATTTACTATTTAATTATGTATGTGTGTGCCTGAGTGTGTGTCTGTGCATCAAGCAAGTACAGGAGACTAGAGAGGTCAGAAAAGGATCCCCTGCAACTGGAAGTATGGGCAGTTGTGAACTACATGTGGAGGATCACCAAACCCAGATCTTCAGCAAGAGCATAAGTGTTCTTAACCACTGAGCCATCTCTCCAGTCCCTGGAAATTATTTTTTAATCCAATCAGCCAGTCTGCACTTTTTTTTTTCTTTTTTTTTTTTTTGGTTTTTCAAGACAGGGTTTCTCTGTATAGCCCTGGCTGTCCTGGAACTCACTCTGTAGACCAGGCTGGCCTCAAACTCAGAAATCCACCTGCCTCTGCCTCCCAAGCACTGGGATTAAAGGCATGTGCCACCACAGCCCAGCTCAGTCTGCATCTTTTGAGAGTTAAGACCATTTTATGTTATGTTACTATTGAGAATTATTTGCCGATTCCTGTAATTTTGTTGATAGTTTTCCTAACTGGGTTGAAACTATTCAATTTTTCTTTTTTACACATCTTAGGGGCTTATTGGTATACTGAAATAGATATGCTGGCACCTCTTCTGTTGTAAGATTCATTCTTTCTTGGGTCAATGTGTGTCTTTCTTCCTCTTCTGCAAGTGGCCAGCCTTTGCTGCTTCTTTTTCTTTTATTATTCCTTCTCCCTTCCCTCCCTCCCTCCTTCCCTCCTTCCCTCCTTCCTTCTTTCTTGTTTCTTTTTTTCTTACAGAGCCTTATATATCCTTGGTTGGTCTAGAACTTGATTTGTAGATGAATATGACCTTGAATTTCTGATCCTCCTGCTTCCACCTCTTAAGTGCTGAGATCACAGACATGTACTATGTTTCCTAGATCTATATAGTGCTGTGCATTCCAGAGCTTAGGGATTCTTAGGCAAACACATTACCCTGCCTTAGCTGCTGTGGGTAACATATCTTCAAGTATACATTTTCGATGTTCGTGCATTCCTTGTGAACTAATTTAGTTCGTGCTTAATGCTGGAATGCCATGTCTCGACTGATTCTGAGAGATAAGTGTGAGACACAGCAGTGTTAGTTGTCAGTTATTTATTGTTTGCACTTAAAATGGATCATTACATGCTTAGCTGTCTTTACAAACAAGCTGTCAGTTTTTACTTGGAACTTACTTCAAGCTGGTGTCCATATCTTCTCCTAAATTCCAGGATTTTTCTGCTATGATTCAGTTGCACATACTTTCAATGCCTTCACTGTGTTTATTAGAGCTGTCACTCACTCCCTTGGTTTCTTAGGTTTTGTCTCTTAACAGAGACAGAATTCTTAAGAATACATTCTACAGTTGTGGTGGTGGTGGTGCATGCCTTTAATCCCAGCACTGGGAGGCAAAAGCAGGCAGATCTCTGAGTTCGAGGTCAGCCTGGTCTACAGAGAGAGTTCCAGGCCAGCCAGGGCTACATAGAGAAACCTTGTCTCAAAAAGACCAAAAACAAAAAAACCAAACCAAACAAACAAAAAGTTTAGAAATACTTTAAATATAGTAAAATTAATTGTTAAAAAGTTAGAACTAGGGGCTGGCGAGATGGCTCAGTGAGTAAGAGCATGGACTGCTCTTCTGAAGGTCCTAAGTTCGGATCTCAGCAACTACATGGTGGCTCACAACCACCTGTAATGAGATCTGACACCCTCTTCTGGTGCATCTGAAGACAGCTACAATGAATTACACTGGAGCGAGCAGGGCCAGAGCAAACGGGTTCGGCAGAGGTCCTGAGTTCAATTCCCAGCAGCCACACACATGATGGCTCACGGTCATCTGTACAGCTACAGTGTATTCATACACATAAAATAAATCTTTAAAAAAAAAAGTTAGAAGTAGACTGTCCTTCCTGGATTGCCTACTGATTTCAGTCTACCAGGCCCATGTTCAGGGGAGTGAGTGTTGATGCTAGAGTCCTTTGCCATTCTGCCTCTTCTGGCTGTTTCTTTGCCTAGGTTCAAGCTATCCTAGCAGGATTGAAAACATTTTAAAGATACACGGATGCCTTCCCATTATACTACTGAAAACAGTAGTCCCAAGAAATTTGAAAATTTCCAGGGAATTTGATCCTGTGAGAAGAAAGAACCTAGGCACGATGCCAATCACAGGAAGAGCTTGTCCCTCAGAAAGGTATTTATTTCACAAAGTTCTGACAACTAATCAAGCCATGTCACTTCACTGGAGCTAAGCAGTGATGAACATGACCACACCTTGGCCAGTGTGCTTAGTCATACACACCCTTCTCTTCCATTTAAGTCTAAGCCTGAGTTGGCAAGCTGGCTCAGTCAGTGAAGTGGTTGCCAGCTAACCATGAGAACCTAAGTTCAGTTCCTCAGAACCCACATAAAACAAAACAAAACAAAAAAGCCCAGGCGTGTGGCAGGATCTTAGACTCCAGATGCTAAGTAGAGACAGACAGATTCCTGAAGCCTAGCTAGCCGACTTAGACACCTCCAGCTTCGAAGAATAAAGTGGAGGTGATGGAGAGAGACACTCCATACCAAGTACCTTCTGGACTTCAAGTGCACAGGGACAAGTGCACACACACATACTGGTGCACACACAAACACACTATACAAAATCTCAAGTCAGGAAGCTGAAGATGGATTTGAGGGATGGGTTAGTATACCTTTGTTCCTCTTCCCATACAATTGTGGCTACATGTAATAAATTTCCTTTTTTTGCTTTTAACTATGCAGTGTTTGAGTGTTTTAATCTGCCTCTGGAGGGTGGGTGACTGAGCCACGGTGGGATAGGCCGTGGTAACAAGGCTGGTTAAGAATCACTTGTCTGGAACACTGCGTTCACTATAGATGCCTTCCTCCATTGCACATCAGGACATGATGCTGCTCACACTTAGCTTTGTGGTCTGTGGGTCCTGTAGGTTCTCACATCCTCTAGACACAACTGACTTTATGCAGCCCAAGTTGGCTAAGGTCCTAGCCAATAGAAGTCATCTGAAATGTGTCAGAGAAGCAAACAGCAGAGTTCTGCAGGAGGAGGGAGAACTCAGGGAACTCAAACCTCTGTCTGGCAATGTTACTGACAACTTCCAGTCCCACCCAGAAGTAAATCACCTGGTGTAAGGAAGGAGGCGGAAATGACTGCTGAACTAAGGCAAGACAGAGATACTCAGAGCAGAGCCCTTCACTCAGAAATCATGTTGAAGCCTCTTTCCCTCAGAGACACAAGAATTGTAGCACAGTAAGCAACTGCTTAGAGCCTTTCTTCCTTTGTAGCTATAAACCTGCAATTTTCTAGTAGTCTCACCTAAAAGCCATTTGTAGGGAAAGGCCATGTCCTAAGCCTGTTGTGTAGCCCTGGTGGCTTCAGAATTTACTTTATGAGATTGAAAGTCCATTCAAGTTATGCCTGAATCACCTTATAATATCACTTATCTAAAGAGAGAAAAAAGAAAAACAACAAAACAAAATGAGGTCTCTTTGCAAACTTGAAGCTGCACCTTGCGAACCACCAGAAGGACATATATGGCCAACACTGAGACAAGTACAGCGCCCCCTTGAGCCCATACGCAAACTTGGTAACTCTCTAAAGTTCACAGCCATATTCTCTAGTGTGTCTTCTTAAGTTTTTTTCTGTTGACATGTGTAAAGTCTATATTAAAGTATCTATAATGAAGCGGGGCAGTAGGGGCACATGCCAAATGCCTTTAATTCCAACACTCAGGAGGTAGAGGCAGGTAGATCTCTTGAGTTTGAGACCAACCTGGTCTACAGAGTGAGTTCCAAGACAGCTAGGGCTACACAGAGAAACTATCTCGAAAAACCAAAACCAAACCAACCAACCAAACACACAAAAAACCTTTAACAAAAAATCTCTGCTTCATACTGCTAGTCCTGAAACTCTTTTCTATATCAAAACCACAAGTCCCAATTTGGCCCGAGTTAAGGTCACTAAAAGATTAATGGAGCTCCTTAGGCTGTGAGGTTGCCAGCAGAGTGGCCTAAGGCATGGTGCCTCACCTTCTCAATGTGCATGCATCCAACTGAGGCAGGCAAGAGCACACAGCGTAGAGACAGGGACTCCACCTGGACTGAGGTATGTGCATCCCTCTTTTCTAATTACAGTCTTGGCAGACTGCCCCTTTACCTGCATGCACTGTGCATATAAACTGGTTGGTTACATGTATCTTTTATTCACCTGAAGTAATTTTGTCCTGTCCAAGGCTTATTGCCTCCATCTGTTAATGAAGGCTTAGTACTGGAAGCTTCTAGCCTCCATACAATCTAATCCAGCCTAGACTGTTTTCAGCCTCTGAGACTTGCTGCTGAATAAGCTCACCCCTCTCTAGTTCTTTCTGATCTTTGTCTACCTAGTCAACTCAGTTGTTCTGGCTCAAACTCCTCTCCATGCGGATTGATTCAATCTGGCTTCTCTTGACTTCTCCTAAATTGCCCTGCTTGACCTCATACTAACTTTGGCAATATGTTCTGATCTTCTGGCTCCTTCTCATTCTCTAGCTCTTTCTGTCTTCACCTGTGTCTAGCTTGTTCTTTCTTTCTTTCTTTTTTCTTTTAGAGACAGAGTTTCTCTGTGTACCCCTGGCTGTCCTGGAACTCACTCTGTAGACCAGGCTGGCCTCGAACTCAGAAATCTGCCTGCCTTTGCCTCCCAAGTGCTGGGATTAAAGAGTGTGCCACCACTGCCCTGCTTAGCTTGTTCTTTCTGTACAACTGTCCTGGTAAAACTGCTTCCTTCCCTTCTCAGTTTTTTCATGAGAGTTGGGCATATCCTATTCTGTCAAATCTTTTTCTGGTTCATCACTTTGTCTGCCACTCAAGTAGACATTACTTTTAAATATGGGTGCTTCCTTCTACAGACTAACACTTAACCTTCATTGCTTGGAATTAAAGGTGTGTTACTAAGGGCTGAGCCACACCATAACTAGCAGCAGGGTTTTCCAGTAAACAACACAATCTTGGGGTTCACAGTGTGATCAAATATCCTACAACACAAACCCCTCTCCAAACAAGGTACTCAACTCCAAACACTGTACCCAGCAACCAAGTGAAACCCCCACCTATATCAAGTTACCTACTCTCTGGACAATGAACTTTTGCTCTTCCCCTAACAATAACCACCCATAGACTGTTTCTTTTCCAATGTATTATGAATGAAAAGGCAATCCTGCTGGGCAGTGGTGGCCCATGCCTTTAATCCCAGCACTTGGGAGGCAGAGACAGGGATTTCTGAGTTCCAGGCCAGCCTGGTCTACAGAGTGAGTTCCAGGACAGCCAGGGGGCTACTCAGAGACACCCTGTCTCGAAAAACCAAAACAAAGAAACAAACAAACAAAAAAACAAAAAAACCCAGAAAAGGCAACCCAGCCTGAACTGGTTTTGAGTGCTTGTACATTATGCAAAACTGTGTTCTCATGAGAACTTTTAGGGAGGAAGCCTATTTACCATCTTATACCTACACATGACTTAGTATGCTTAAGATTAAAATCTAATGCCTTATGGGGACACACACAGTGGAAAAATGATTACATGATCCAATCTATCAAACAAAATAGAGAACCTTAGAAATCACTTAAACCCCATAAAAGGAAGCCCCATACAATCATCAGGCTCTTGAGTACCTCCTGTCATGTGACCCACGGTCAGTCTAGACAGGCATCTTTTTCTAATCTGTACTACCACTTCATTTTGAAATTATCTTACAAATTTCTGTGAGCCTTTATTTTTAGTTCTTTGGACAAAAGGCAAAGAACCTAGAAAAGGCATGATGACACAAGCTTTTAATTCCAGCATTTGAGAGGCAGAGACAGACCAGAGAGATCTGTGAGTTCCAGGCTAGTCATGGCTACAGAAGGAAACCTGTCTCCAACCCAAATGAGCCCAACAATTGTAAGACAACTGTTCCCTTCCTCCACAGCTACTTCCTGTGGTCATCTCCCACCCAGCCTCACAGACACTGCTCTTCCTTGATTTCAGGTCCCCAAGAGCACTTTACTCTCTATCCTTCAGAGGAGGTCATGATTATACCAAATTCAAATTCATATTCCTCCAATGGCTTTAGTGCTTTAGTATTTGTAGGTTTGCCCTTTGGATAGGGCTGCCAGTCTGGTCCCTCTCTCACCCCCAAACCCAGGGCTGCTTCATTTATTCCCTGGCTTCAGCTTCCCCACTGGGAGTCACAACTAGAGCTTTGGTCTGTGCCTCACTTTTCCTGGGTTAACATTTCTGCTTATGATTTTTAGCTGTTCTATTACCTATGAAGAGAACAATATTAGTAAGAGGCTAGGAAATATGGCCAGTCCATATTTAGTAATTTATATAAGAATCTCAAGCTGCTAGCCACAGAACATTGCATGCTAACAGAGCAGCACCAAAACCCTTGAGCCTTATGACTCAAAACGTTGACCCTGACCACTACTTACAAGGCAAAGATTGCAGAAAAGAGAAGTTCATACAGATGGACCCATGCTAGCCTCTCTGAAGTGTGCACCAGTCAGTGTGGATGATCTTTCCCTCCCTCCCTGTGTGTGTGTGTGTGTGTGTGTGTGTGTGTGTGTTTATGTATGTAACTGCCCTGCCCATGAAGTCCAAAAGAAGGAAGCATATCCCCCAAAGCTGGAGTTACCACCATCAGTTGTGAGCTATTGGAACCACACGCTGGGAACCGAAACTAGGTTCTCTGCAAGAACTGTCTGTGTTCTTAACCACTGAGCCTGAGCCACCTCTCCAGCCCCTGAAGACATTTTTTTATTTGTTTGTTTTTAATCTCAAGTTTGTTCTTACCTCTGGGTCTTCACTCATATTGTTCCATGCTTAAATATCTTTTTAGCAATTCTGAACACATCAAAGCAGGGGAAAACCTTATTTATAGGATGACATCAGTTATAGTCATCTGTTATATTTACTTTGCAAACTATATATATTTGGGATGAAAAATCTTTTAAATTTTATACAAATTAACAAGCAAACAATTCTAAGATATAACAGAAGCTGGGTGTGGTGGAAGCAGAAGGAAAACAACCCACCTGAGGCTGCTTAGGCTACACAGCGAGCCTCAGTGAGCTGTTGAGACACAGTCTCAACAACCCAGAGCTGTAGATATAGTTATGTTGAAGAGCACTGGCTAGCATGTTATGCTATGCAGAGTCTGGTTTTTGTTGTGTATATGTGTATAAGAGAAAGACAGATAGACTGAGAGAGACAGAGAGACGGGGATGGGGAGGAAGAGGGAGAGAGAGAGACACAGAGAGAGAAAATCAATTTAAATAGTAGTGGGAAAGGTAAGGCAAGGCTTAGAACATAGTTCAGTGCTAGAGTCTGGCTAGTATGTATGAATCACTAAATTCTAGGTCTTAAAACACAAAAGACAAATTACCAAGATAAAATAAAATATACCTAAAAACATTACAAAATATAATTTTTGAAAGAATGTAAAAATATACCACATTCATCAATAGAATGATTCAGCATTAGTAAAACATAAATTCCAGTAAAATTAATCCATAACCAGTCTGGTCAGAGACTGGACACGTTGATATTAAAGTTAGAATGAATAAGTAAGTATGCATAGATAGCTGAATACCCTGAAAAGAGAAGCAGTAGACAATAAACTTGGGACTGTGGAGATGACTCAGTGTTAGGAGCATGCTCTTGCTGAGGACATGGGTGCAGCTCCCATCCCCCACACAGCAGCTTACAGCTGCCTCTGGCTTCCACTCCAGGTGAGCCAACACCCGGTCAGCCTCCTCTGTTAATAGATGCACACTCAGTGCACATACACACATGCAAGGAAACCACACACACAAAGCAAAGACAACCATCTTTTTTAAAAGAAGGAAACTTGATATTTCAGGTGTGAAAACATATTAGAAAGCTATTATAGTTAAAATATTGTGGCACTGACAATATGAACAGATAGGAGACTATATATAAGGGAGATTATGTCCAGAAATGTCTATAAGCATAGAATTGGAAATTTAGTATGCCTTAAAAGTACTATCCATGAAGAACAGGAGAAAATAGACTTCTAAGAAAGAATACTGAGAAAATTTCATAGCCAAAAGCAAAACCCCTAAGCGGATTAAGGGGAATGAATGTAAAATAGGATGTGAGGTAGAAAAGGGAAGGGAGCTCATGCAGACACCCTCTCCTTCCTTCTCCCTGTGTGTGTCAGTCTGTGTGAGGATGTCAGAAGCCCTAGGGCTAAAGTTTCAGGCAACAGCTGTGAGCAGCCATGAGGGTGCTGGGAATTGAACCTGGGTCATCTGAAGAGCAGCCAGTCCTCTTAACTGCGGAGCCATTTCTTCTTTTTAATTTCCATGTCCCCCGCCCCCACCTTGTTTCCTTCCCTTCTCTTTACTTCTTTCAGCACTACAGAAGGACTGCAAGAGTGTTCTACGACTGAACCAAAGCCCCATCCTTGTCAAGTTTTTTTTTTTCTCTTCATTTTAGGTAAAAAGGACAATGTCATAAGTAGAACTCAAAATCCAGATGCAAGGGACTGGAGAGATGGCTCAAGGGACTGGAGAGATGGCTCAGTGGTTAAAAGCAATGACTGCTCTTCCAGAGGTCCTGAGTTCAATTCCCAGCAACCATCTATAATGGAATCTGATGACCTCTTCGTGTGATAAACACAGTCTATTAAAATGAATATTTGCATAGCAAGCACGACATAAATTAGGCATGTGGCACACACTTATAATCATTACTCAGAAAAGTCACAAGTTCAAATCCAGCCTAGCATTTCAAAAGACCCTGTCTCAAAGCAAACCAAAGTGAACCACAATAAAGAATGTCTTAAGCCCACAGACAAATCACAGAGAAAGTAACTGTAGCACAAACCACAGGTAAGAAGTTAAAGGGGAAAATGTTCCTAATGTGTCTGTCTTTTAAATCAAGGCCTAAAATAACCTCAAAAGACATTTTCAAATGATTCAGAAAATAATATAAAGTATCTCTTTCTTTTTTTTATTTATTTTATTTTTACAGAAAAAGTATCTCTTTCTTAGACACATATTAAGCTTCATTGCATTAAAAGAAATGTAAACTAGCATGATACAGTCTCTTTAGAAAGGTACTATTTCTCACTTCACAGACCAATACAAACTCAAAGGTCGACCATAAACTCTGTGGGACTTCAGGAAAAAAAGAATTTACTTCCTGCATCTAGGGATATAAAGTCTCCAATGTCTACAGAGAAGAACTTAAGAATGTCAAGTGAAGGATATATGTGCTTATCTCTACCTAACAACCCCCTTTCTAAATACACTGTGAAGAAATACTTTCAAACCTATAAAATACACATGGGCAAGGTCATGAATTACATTCCTTGTAATTCCAGAACTAGAAAAGCATAATGTCTCATATATTGGTAATATATATTAGATATTAAAACAGTATATCTACATACTTGAGTACAATAAAACATGTAGTCGTAAAACTAATGGTGAAGATTTCTATGAACGGGTGAGTCACTTCCCAGACATAGTAGGTAAAATCTAAGCTAATCAAAAGCATAAAAAGTATATGTAAGTGGGAGCTGGAGAATGGCTCAGTGCTAGGCGTGCTTTCTTGCTCTTCCAAAGGACTTGAGCTTGGTTTCCAGTACCAATATCACAAGCTGTAACTCCATCTCCGGAGAGTCCATGGTCTCTTCTGGCTTTGAAAGGTACTAGCATACTCATGGCAAATGTTATAATTTTATCCTATTTGATCTTTATATCCAAGTAAAAACATAATAATTATGTCTAATAAATACACAATTCAATGCAAATTTATGTAATCAGAAAGTGTACCAGATGTCAAGGACAATAGGAAAGTATCATTTAGCTATCACTATGTTTCAGTTTATGATAATGCAAGTCTTGTAAACAGCAGATTGCTGGACAATGTTGGACAACGTGAATATAACTCATGCTAGTTTCAAAGGGTAAAGGGCAAATTTTATGATGTAGATGTTACAGATTTAGAAAAGGCTAATGTAACAGGTCCCCAGACCTTAGCACAACTGATACTATGAAGGAAGTACCATTTTGGCCATAAAACACAGCACTATCTGCCAAAAAAGGAAAACAAAGATCTAATCCGTTTAAGTCCCTAAATGTACTGGCCTAGGTACATTCTCAGCTACTGTGGTTCTGCTTTGGTTGCCTGTTCTTGCTAACTCAAGTATGTCAACCCAGGGTATAGTTTCTGTGCTTAAAAGCTTACTGAGATGCCCTACAGGGATCCCAACACCCAGTGTAGGTGCCAGCCAGATAAGAATGATTTTCTATTGGCTTACACCTATGTTCAAGTCATCTTCTCTGGTGAACATTCCACAACATCTACAATAGCAAATCTTGTGCTCCCTATTTTCAACAAAGTTTTTAAAAATTGTCTTCAGTTGCCCAGTAAATCATGCCCTGTCTATCCATGTCCATGTAAACAACCCTAACTGGACTCAGCAGGTCATCAAATGAAAATGAAGCGTGAAGGTGGAAGGGGAATGGGTTGGAAGAGAAGGAGACCAGGGAATATGAAGGCAAAGAGCAGGTATTGGGCCAATAATAAAGCATATTACAGATTTAAAAAGAGTGTCAAGAATTAAAATTATTTTAAATGTAATCTTCTTTTATAGATTTATTTATTTTATGCATATGGTTTTTGTTTTTGTTTTTTTTTTGTTTTGTTTTGTTTTTTGAGACAGGGTTTCTCTGTATAGCCCTGGCTGTCCTGGAACTCACTCTGTAGACCAGGCTGGCCTCGAACTCAGAAATCTGACTGCCTCTGCCTCCCAAGTGCTGGGATTAAAGGCATGCGCCACCACCGCCCAGCTGCATATGAGTGTTTTGTCCGCATGTATGTCTGCACATGAAAACAGACATCAGACTGCATAGGACTACAGTTATAGACCATCATGAGCCACCCTGTGGGTGATGAGAATTGAACCCTAGACCTCTGGAATAGTAGCCAGGGTATTTAACTGGTGAACTATCCCTCCAGTCCCTTACCAAAAGTGTGTTTGTGATGGGGGGAGCTGGGGAGATGGTGTCAGCAGTTGAGAGCACTGGCTGTTCTTCCAGAGGACTCAACTCCCAGGAACCACATGGCAGCTCACAAACTGTAATGCCCTCTTCTGGTCTCTGCAGGCACTAGCACATACATGGTGCACATACATGCTGACAAACACCCCTACACAAAAAATACATTTACACTTTTTTAAAATGAAAAAAAAAATACAACTTATCTTCTTAAGGAATCTCTCTCTCTCTCTCTCTCTCTCTCTCTCTCTCTCTCTCTCTCTCTGTGTGTGTGTGTGTGTGTGTGTGTGTGTGTGTGTGTGTGTACTCACTCTCTACATATGTACAGATACTGTTGGGAACTGGAACTGGAATTACAGTCTGTTGTGATCTACCTGACATATGTTCTGGAACAGAACTCAAGTCTTCTATAAGAGTAGGAAGTACTTTTAACCTACTGGGTCATCTCTATAACCCCATACTTTATCTTTTTAACATGTAAACCTTTCTGACTTAATATAATTAAACATGTATCAAGAAAAGCCCATAAGATAAAAACACCTCACAAATTCTGACTCTGGAGTCACTCAAAGTCATGCTGTGGTTTCACAATACACTGTTCAAGCAAAAAGGACTTCAGAGTTTCCGAAGCTGAGTTCTCTAAATCTAGGCTATAACGGCATTTAAAAACAGAAACCAAGTGCTTTTATAGACATGCCTTTGCCTTATCCACTTTTCTCTGGGAACTACAGTGAAGGCTATATAAAGTTACTCTAGAGCAAATTATAAGAGAAACAATGCTATATTGTTTACATCCCCACCTAGTGGTCTGCAAAGCATTCCAAATAAATATTTAAGAATGAAGAAAACATACATACAAGTAATATTATACAAGTAATATAATACAGACAGAGCAGGTTTTATCTATCTATCTATCCATCCATTTCATATATATATGAGTTACATATATATGTATGTGTGTGCGTGTAACAACAATTAATGAAAAGGACCATGAATTTGAAAGAAAGCAAGGAGAGTTTATGGGTGGGTTTGGTCCTGGATGGAAAGGGAAGGGAGAAATGATGTAATTATAGTCTCAAAAAGAAAAGTATATACCTTTAGTCTCAGTACTCTGGAGGCAGAGGCAGGCAGACTTCTGTGAGTTCAAGGCTAGCCTGATGTATATAGTGGGTTCCAGGACGGCCAGAGAGATGTAGAAAGACCCTGACTCAACACACCCCTCTCCCCTCAAAATCTCCCAAACTCAAGAACTTCTCTGGCAGTAAAATCATACCATCAGACTTTCATAGACAAGATGAGTGCAATTATAACCTTCTTCCCATTACAGCTAGTGGATGTCTGTGCAGGACCATGTCAGCAGCAGAAACATGGAATATTTTCCTAGGGCTTTGTTGTTACTTAATGCTAAGTAATTAAAACATTTCGGCACTAAAGCAAACTTCATTTGAGTAAAGTGCTTATTGGGAACATTTTACCTTGAGAAGCATAAGGTCCAGTCTTCTCAACTACAGAAAAATAATCTGATAAGCTGAGCAGTTCATTTCCCCGATCAACTCTCTACCCAGCCAGTGATGGAGTCAAAGATGCAGACCATTTTGCTGCTATCCTAATACAAGATGCACATCTAAGGTACAAGTCCTGAATTGGTAACCCTACATTTCAGTTTGGTTTCTCTTTGCATATGGTTTCTCAGCTGTTTTCCCCAATTCTCACAATTTTCCTTTCATTCTTTTGCACAGCGTACTAAAACTAAAAGTATCATTTTATGTTATTTTAAAAATCTGTTTTAAATTCTGAAACCAAATTGACTTGGAGTAAGTAGATAGTTTTATGCTCAAAAACGTGAGTTGTTAAGATGCACTTAGGGCTACCTTAAGTGGTGGAATGCTTGCTTTACATGCGCAAGGCCCAGGGTGTGATAACCCGAAATACAAACAACGCAGACAGAAAACAAAACATACGAACAATATGTACAAATTTCTAACTGATACAAGTCAGAATATAGAAGTTGTCTCTCAGCCAAATTCTTTTTGCTAAGCTCTTAGAATCATACAATCTTAACAGGTAACAACCACTGATTTGCTAACATTTGTCTTGTCAAGAATAGCTTATAAATGGATTATACTGTCCAGAGAACAGTTTGTATTTCTTATGCCTTTGAAGTTCACCCTTGTTTAATGTACTAGTACTTCATTCCCTGTTGCTGGCATTATTCTATAGTACATTATATATGACACAACACAGTATGTAGCACAGCACAAAGCGGAAAGTCACAGTTTGTTTACACGCTCAGCCCCTGAAGAACATTTGCATGTTTAAAGTTCATGATGATTATGAATAGAGTGGCCATAGACATTTATGCTTAGGTTCTTTTTTAATTTTTTTTTTTCAAGACAGGATTTCTCTGTGTAGCCATGGCTGTCCTGGAACTCAGTCTGTAGACCCGGCTGGCCGCGAACTCAGAAATCCGCCTGCCTCTGCCTCCGAGTGTTGGGATTAAAGGCATGTACCACCACTGCCGGGCTCTTTTCTAATTTTTAAATATAGATAGTTAACTATTATATATATGTCCTGGTTCTGACATTTATAATAATGTTCTTAGAAAATGAAACTTTCTGAAGAACAATGATTTAAATATAAACATTTTTTTTTCTGGTGGTACTGAGGGTTTAATTAAATGCAGGGCCTGATGCATGTGAGGCAAGTATTCTACCACTAATCTATACCTGCAGTCCTAATAAATATTTAAATGCCTAAATTACTTCATGATTATTCAGAAATTAGCATTAAGAAGACAATTATTTCTATTTGTATGGAAAAATGAAATGACTGAATAATCATACTTCTTTAAACACAGTCATATGTCATAACTTACTCAGAACCTTAAGAGGACAATGACAATGCGCTTCCCCCACTTCCTCTACAGGACACACTTCAAGCTATTTAAGGCCTTGAGTGTGGCCTCTGAGTGCTCAAGGCACAAATCAACTACATAACAAGGACTGAGACTCCTGCTTGAGCAAATTTTCATCTCTGGTTTAAGAAAATATATTTGCAAGAATCATTTCAATAAAATTACTGTAGCTTGACAGACGAAAAATAATCACAATGCTCAATAATAATTCTTAAACCTTGGGTCTATTGTTATGTGATTTTTCTCAAGACTGAGTGAGAAACATGGATGGGAGAGGCTGAATAGTCATCCACAGAATCCAGGAAGGAAGAAAGAAAAAGATGATGAGACAGTTACCATGTGCTGAAAACACATTATGAACTTTGTGAACACACTGTGAACACTTAGAAGAAAAACCATGAGCTGGCAGGGTATGGTGAAGGGGCAAAGCTGGAGAAGAAATCGATTGCACTAAATTATTCTTCCAGTTTTTGTCCTGTTCTCTGTGCCACCAGGATTAGATGCTGGTATATAAGTACATACTTGAACTGGTACACCTGTGTACTCACGTACTGTATGTTAACAATGACTGGCATGCTAAGATATGCCCATGATGCGATAGTGCATGGACATTATGGAAATAATCAATCACTTTCTGATTGGCTTTAAGGCTTGTTCCACAAGACAGAACTCTGATACTGTTTGATACTGTCAACAGGGCTAAGAACCCAAGCCTAGGTAGGCCACAGCATAGAGCCTATTGTGAGTCACTCTGCATAGCATTAAACCAACTCCTAAAGACTTATTGTTATAACCATAGATAAGTGAATCTCTCAGCCCTCATCAGAGAAACTTCTCTTCACAGTAGATGTTGATTAACACGGAGACCCTCAGTTGGTCAACCTGCACAGAATAAGAGCTTGTGGAGTACAGAGCCCAACATGGAACATCTATATCACAGCCCAGGAGATCAGTGGGGAAGAGGAGAGAGCCAGGGGTAATGGAGGAATACAGCAAACAGTGTCTTCTGGAAACAAGGCACTTAACACACGGACTGAACAGTGGCAGTGACTATTTGCACAAGTCCTGCACAAGATCAAGCCAAACAAAATCCCAGAATGCACAGGTATGGTTATCAGGAACATCCACCTTTCCTCAGGGGCTCTGGTAATTGATGCCTGCTGGGAGGACCATAATTTTCTTAAGTGGTGCAGCCCCAAAGAGACTACAGTACTCCAGGAGATGCCTCAAAGCCACTCACACTCTGGCAGCACTGAGTGGATTCCCTGGATTTGAAAATGAACAAAACCAGGAACCATGAAATTGGGAGGGAATAGTGGTATGTATGAAGGATAGGGGTAGAGTTAGAGGAGAGAGAATAGGAGGAGGTGGGATCCATCAAACCATTATATGCACACATACAATTCTTTTTTTTACTTCCCTCTTCCCCACACATACAATTCTATCCACAAAACGGAGGAACACAAAATGGGGTGGGCATGAAGTTCGGGGTTAGAGGTGAATGAGGAAGGAGTTAGTGGGAGAAACAGTGAAATGAATATGATCAAAATACATTGTATGCATGCGTGGAACACTCAAAACAGTAATAACCAGGGACTATGGAAAGATTTTAAGAGCCAGAGGTGGCAAACAGTTACAATGAAATGGTGTCTCAGGGACATCTAACAGGACAGCTGCACATATGAACTCACAGTAACTGTCACAGAACTCACAAGACCTGTACAAAATCAAACCAGACAAAGTTCTAGCATGGAAAGGGGAAGTGGTCATTAGGTCCCATTAGGTCAGTAGCTATTGGCAGCCGATAAGTACTAGGGGAGGGAAAGTCAGTTTTATTCAGAGTGTGGACAGGAAAGGCTCTCCATGCTAGTGAATGGACAGATGGCACTGTGTGCACTCACTGAGTACAAATCAGTAGAGCACATGAGGAAAGGGCAGAGGATAGGGAGGAATTGTAAAGGAGAGAACGGGGTGCTTGATTTGACAGAGCACATAGGCATGCCTGGAATTCTTCAACAATAAAAAGGAGAAAAACATTAAATAAATACAGAAAAGAAAGTGAGAGGCAGGACTTTAAAGTAGAGAAAGGAGGCACATTCAAAACAGAAACAAATATAGCTGAGTCTCAAAACACAGAAGAGAAATACAAACAAACAGGCTGCTTCTGACTGTTCTAGTGAGCAGTCCGACCCACGCAGCAAACAGGTGGAAATCCAGCTTCTCTGATTACTCTACAACAATATGCTGCATGTCCCAGAAGGAAGAAGAGGGATGTTCGCCCTTTGCTAGTCAAGACAGGTGCCAAATGATAGTGGGGATATACTGCCTGTTACTCCTACTCCAGAACACTATGAAATACGTTATCAGTAGGCAGCCCCAGGCTTCAGGTCTATAGAAAAAGTGTTGACCCAAAGAGATGACAAACAGCCTTGTGAGCACATATTGCTGTCAGAGCAGCAGTGTCCTCCCACAACACTGCAGTAAAACAGCCCAGAGATGATTTCATGAAGCCTGCACCTACACAGAGGCACAGGTAAAGGTGGCCTGAAAATTGCTAGGGAGCAAGAGGAAGAAGAGAAACGCGAGAAGAGTAATCTATTTAACCTGAGCCTGCTAGCTAATCAAAGCAATGACCTAGGAGAAAACCTTATGCTGAAAGAGTCATCTACTGAAATTAATCAGAACATTAATTTCCTTTAATATCTGATGACTTACTTAATTTTTATTATTTACTTGTTCTTTTGATACAGGCTGATCTTGAACTTGGAGAAGCCTCTTACCCAGTCTCCTGTCATTGCTCCCCGACCCCACATCTACATATGTCCACACCTCTTTTAGAATGAGGCGCACTAAGGAAAATGAGAATCAAAGTACTTGATGAGAGAGTTAAGAACACACCAAAACTTCCACCATGGCACACAGAGGCTGATTCGTGGGTTTCTCTAATGTAATGGCAGATCCCCATTGGGTTGATGTTGCCCTCTTTTCTTTTACCTTTATAATACAAATAAAGCAATAGAGATTTGATTACTTAGATGAGTGTTCATTTCTTTTATTAATGATTACAAACTTGAGATCTGCTTAAAACCAAACCAAACCAAACCCTCTGAATAGAATTCCATGTAGATTATACCTTTCTTCCTTCTTTCTTCCATCCTTCCTTTCTTTTTTCTTCTATTTTCTTTTCTTTCCTTTTTTATTTATTTATTTATTTTTTTAAAGACAGGGTTTCTCTGTGTAGCCCTGGCTGTTCTGGAACTTGCTCAGAGATCTGCCTACCTCTGTCTCCTGAGTGCTGAAATTAAAGGTGTGTGCCACCACTGCCCAGTCATACAGATTTCTTACTAGCTTTTGATAGTGTTTGTTCATTTAATATGTAGCCCAAGATAATTCTTCATCCAGTGTGGCCCAGAGTAGTCACATGGATGTACACTCCTATCCTTCTCTTAGTTTACTGGTTGCTGCTATAGTGAATTGCCAAAAAACCATGTGTGTTGGCAAAGTTTTAGTTTCTCATGTCAGAAATGTAAAACAAGTTAAATAAGTTAAAGTCAAGGTGTAACAAGTGCTGGCTCCTTCTGGAAGCTTCAGGTAAGAATGTTCCTGGCTTCCCCCAGCTTCTAGTGGCTGCCACTCTGGTTTAAAGTACCATGTTTGCCTGCACATTGGCACTCTCTCTCCTATTAATGTTTGCCCATCCTAAGAGCCTTTGTGACTACATTCAGGACTCTCCCTGCTAATCTAAGATAACTACCATATCTTCAATCACACCGACAATATTTCTATGCCATGTAAGATAACAATCTCACATTCTAGAAATTAAAGTGTGGACCTTTCTAGAAGCCATTGTTCAGTCTATCACAGGAGGCAGCTCTTCTGCCACCTGAATGCTGGCAACCACTTATCAATAACCTGTGTAATTTCCCCTTTATTAGAATGTCATATAAATGTAAACATAGTACATAGGTTTTTGGGGTTTTTTTTGGTATATAGGTTTTTAATCTGGTTTCTTTTGCATCTCATGAGATCTCTGAAATGCACCCACATTGTTGTACTTTTCAGAGCTGCTCCTTGGTACTTGTGGAGGTTTTACATACAGAAACCCTCACTGGTACTAAAAACAATCCACAAGTGTTTATATTTGCATAAAGCCTCTACAAATCTTACCATGTACTATAAACATCATTATATTACTTATAATTCCTAATACAATGTCCGCTGTGTGCAAATAGTTGTTAAACTGTAATGTTGGGAGAAAAAGGATAAGCCCATTGATGCATAGTACTTATAAAATTGATTGTATCTAAATGCATTTTACCTACAGTTGAAATTCAAAGATGAAGAAGCTCAAGCATGAAGGACTAACTGTAGCTTATTACATCATTGAGAATTTTCCAAACATGGCTGTACCACACTTCAACCATTCACAAACTGAAGGATTTGGAGACATTTCAACTATTAGACAAATATTAAGGAGACTGATAAGAATATCGATGTATGATCTTTCATGTGAATATAAAACTATCATTTCTCTTGGATCAGTATCTAGGAATGAAGTTGTTAGGCTAAATGAGAAGTACATGCTTAGCTTTCTAAGAGGCTGACAGATTGTCTCCTACTATTTTATTTTATTTTATTTTATTAGATCACAAGGTTGTTCATTATGAAAACAAAGGAAAATGTAATTAAGAGAGAAAAAAAATCCACTTATAATTGGACAATACTGTCTCTGGCAAGTATAGGATGAGTTTTCTATACTATGGTAAGAGAGTGGAGCTCAGCTGGTGGAGTGCTTGCCCAGAGTGCATGAAGCTCTGTGTTCAATCTCCAGCATGGCACCAAGTGGTAAATGCTTGTAGTTCCCAGAACTGGGAAGTAGAAACAGGAGGGCCAGAAATCCAAGATCATCCTCAGCTACAGTCTCAGGATAGCCTGGACTAGATGGGACCCTGTTTTAAGAAAGAAAGAGAGAGAGAGAGAGAGAGAGAGAGAGAGAGAGAGAGAGAGAGAGAGAGAAAGAGAGAGAGGAAGAAGAAGGAGGAGGAGGAGGAGAAGAAGAAGAAGGAGAAGAAGAAGAAGGAGGGAGGGAGGGAAGGAGGGAGGGAGGGAAGGAGGGAGGGAGGGAGGGAAAAGAGGAAGAGGAAGAGGAAGAAGAAGAGGAGGAAGAGGAAGAGGAAGAGGGGGAGGAGGAAGAAGAAGAGGAGGAGGAGGAGGAAGAGGA
Organism: Mastomys coucha; assembly: GCF_008632895.1. Lineage (NCBI taxonomy): Eukaryota > Metazoa > Chordata > Mammalia > Rodentia > Muridae > Mastomys > Mastomys coucha. The sequence goes on from NW_022196897.1 coordinate 47,101,413, forward strand.
GGGAAGAGAAGAGGCCAAAGGTAACAACATACAGAGACAAGATAATTCTAAAGTTTTCCATGCAATTAATGACTAAAATAATACACTATGTATATCAAACAGGGCAGTCATACTCACATAGTTTATGACAGACGTGACTGATAAGAATAGAGAGAGATCTTAAAAGCAAAAAGAACAGAAAAGCAACAGGAGGTATTTCACCTACAGCAAGAAAAGCCAGATGATAACAGTAGTAAAGATTTACAATTTTTCTTTATTAAAAGGACTATAGGCAGATGTACTCTAGAATTTGTAATTTAGAGAAGAGGCAGGATAGTGGAGATTCATATGGCTTACATACTAAAGTGCAGTAGCACATCCACCCTGCTCTCAAGAATGAAGCTAGTAGATCGAGGTGAGAGCAGAGGAGTTGAAGGCAGGTCTGGAAGCTCTTCAGCTACTGGAACAAGCAGAAGTAGGTGAGAAAGGGTGTTTACTTTAGAGGGGGATGCTGGATTACCAGGGCTTCACAGACCTTGTCAATGATGCTCTCTAGGCTGATTATTCAAAAGGAACATGAAGAGGTTAATTGTAAGACCTTTCTCCTCACAGCCTCTCCTGCTCAAATCCATCTCCTTCGTGCAAAGGCACACACTTTAATGGTTTTCCATTCCTGTACCAGAATTTACAAATATGCTATTCTCTCTTTCCCTTTTGTTCTCCTCTTCATCCTCAGTTAAACTGGGGCTGGAGAGATGGCTCAGTGGTTAAGAGTACTAACCGCTCTTCCAGAGTTCTGAGTCCAATTCCCAGCAACCACATGGTGACTTACAACCATTTGTAATGGGATCCGATGCCTTCTTCTGGTGTCTCTAAAGACAGCTACAGTGTACTCATAATAAATAAATAAATAAATCTTAAAGATAGATAGAGTTAAACTGTCGGCACATCAGTTGGTGACAGAAGTGTTAGAAGTAGAGAAAAGAACAGGGTTTTTTTGTTTGTTTTTTTGTTTTGTTTTCTGAGACAGAGTTTCTCTGTGTAACCCTAGCTGTTCTGGAACTCACTCTGTAGACCAGGCTGGCTCTGAACTCAGAAATCTGCCTGCCTCTGCCTCCCAAGTGCTGGGATTAAAGGCGTGTGCCACCACTGCCTGGCTGAGAAAACAGCTTTCTTCTCTACCTTAGACTCCAAGGATACCTGTCTTCCAGACACAACAGGACTGAAGTATATCTGAGCTCACAGAGACACAGCACACACAGGGCTTGCACAGGGACAAGCTAGACAGGGTCCCCTCCCTGAGAAGGGGAGGTGGATACTGGCTCCCACCCCTACCAGGAAGTTATCTGCCACTGGCACCTGCTTGCAAAGAAAAAAATTAGACATTTCCAATTTGTTTTATTGGTTTATTGCTTGTATATTTTGATTTCAGGTTGTGTTTTTGTGGGATCTGTTGTTGTATGTGTTTTTTGACTTTCTTGAGTTTCACTTGTGGTTTCTGTTTGTTTTTTAAAGAGAAAGAAAGGAGTTGGGTGGCTAGAAGAGGTGGGGAGGATTTGGGAGGAGCTAGGAGAGGGGAAAGCATGATTAGAATATATTCTATGAAAGAAAGTGTTCTTCAATAAAAATCAATCAATAAAAGAGGATATAAAGAATGCATTAACATAGTAAACCATTCATGTATGCATGGGACAATTCCTGATATTCTTACATATTTTTAAAGACGAAAATTCTGTATCAACTTGTTTAGTGTCATAAGAATGTCTTGTTTGAGAATAACAAAGTTTTGTTATTCTAGTTCTAGGTCTGTAATGGACTTTTTGGGTTTGCTGCTAAATAAGTACTTACAATATTTTCAGTAGTGAAAGCATGAAACCCAGTGTAAATCTTTGCAGCTCCAATATGGCTAGGTTGGCTAAGTAGAAGCCCACTGATGTACAGACTGTGGGTCTGCTTAATTTCAACATGTGATTTTTCTAACTGGCACTATGAAATATCACTCAATTTTTATGTGACTAATGTTTTTTGATGTTTACCTTTATGTCACATATCCTGCAGGATTATCTCAGAGGGAGAGCTCTTTTTAGTGATGCTCCTAGGATGTATGTTGCTTTGCTGAGAGCAATGGCAACTTGGTAAGGATGTGTGTCCACTCTGAAGGTCCCCCCTTCTACATTTTGTGAGTAGTTAGTATTGTTTTAGTTAGTATCTAAGACAAGATGGAAAATTCTGAGTCTAAAAATATTTTTTCAACTTTTCATGCATTAACATAGTAAACCATTCATGTATGCATGGGACAATTCCTGATATTCTTACACATTTTTAAAAACAAGAATTCTGTATCAACTTGTTTAGTGTCATAAGAATGTCTTGTTTGAGGGGAATGGGAAGGGGTGGAGAGATGTGTATTTGGTTCCCAGCACCCACATGGCTGTTTACAATCACCTATTTAGTCCAGGGGATCTGATGCCCTCTTCTGGCTCCTATGGGAATCAGGCATGTATAACGTGTATACATACATGCAGCCAAAAAACTCATGCACACTTACACATACAGAAATCTAAAACCAAATTGTGGTATATTTCTATATAGGTAATACTACAATTATAAATTAGAACTATCTTTTTATTAGTTCAAACCTAGTTTTATATATTTTATGTTTTAAAGTTTTCTACAATAATTTCTGTACACTCCTTGATATGGTTATTATTTAGTTTTTTGTTTGTTTGGTTGGTTTTGGTTTTTCGAGACAGGGTTTTTCTGTGTAGCCCTGGCTATCCTGGAACTCACTCTGTAGACCGGGCTGGCCTCGAACTCAGAAATCCGCCTGCCTCTGCCTCCCAAGTGCTGGGATTAAAGGTGTGCACCATCACTGCCAGCACTATTTAGTATTTTATTTTCCTTGTTGCTAACTGAGGTTTTCCCAGTTTAGCTTAGACATTATCTTTTGCACTTGATTTCCATAGTATCGGACACAAGAGTTAGAATGTAGGTACTTAAGGCTCTTGTTTTATTTCCCAAAGCTGAGTCCAACCCAGGAGTGTTTGCATGCTTAGGCAAATACTCTAGCACTGATCTATTCTCAGCATGAGTCTCATATTTTAAAACCTGAGATATAATTCACGTAGCATAACATTAATCTTTTAATGTCATGTTGTGGAGTAGAATGCCTCACTACCTCTCAGCTTCATATTCATTTGTGGAATTCCTAACATCAGGACCACAGGACATGGTTGAATCAGAGGTAAGGCCTTAAAGGAAGTGGGTAAGATAGAAGGTCGGTATAGGAGTGGGCCTTATCTATAATGAGTATTCTCCTTCTAGGAATCTGTGAAGAGACAGGCAAGACACCGAGTGAAGGGTAACCAGACAAGCACACAGTAAGAAGGAAACTGCCTCAGAATGAAATCAACTCTATGACATGTTCATCTTGGACTTCTAGCTAACAGGTCAGCTTATAGTCCTTGTAAAAGCATTCCTATCCAATTGAACACATATAACATAATTTGTGGATTTTAGTGCAGTTAGCAGTTAGCACATCCCCAAATGCATAAAACTACCACTGCCATCTAGCTGGAGAGAGTCATCGCTACCTGGAAAGCAAGCCCACACTTATTGGTTGGCATATTGGTTCTCTACTACAGTTCAGGCTTCTCCTAGTCTCCAACAACCACGTGTTTCCATCTCCACACACAGGTATGCTCTGGATAGCAGCCTTTTATATTTGGCTTTTCTCACTTATAATCACATTTTCAAGATTTCTATGTTAGGACATTGTGATGGTTTGTATATGCCTGGCCTGGGGAGTGTGGCACTATTTGGAGGTGTGTCCTTGTTGGAGTAGGTGTGCCACTGTGGGCATGGGCTTTAAGACTCTATTCCTAGCTGCCTGGAATTGAATCTTCCACTAGCAGCCTTCAGATGAAGATGCAGAACTCTCAGCTCCACCTGCCCCATGACTGCCTGGATGCTGCCATGCTCCTGCCTTGATGATTATGGACTGAACCTCTGAACCTGTAGGCCAGCCCTAATTCAATATTGTCTTTTATAAGATTTGCCTTGGTCATGGTGTCTGTTCACAGCAGTAAAACCCTAACTAAGATAGGCATGTAGCATTTTCTGGATGAGTCAGGCTACATTAGTTACTCTGCTCATCACTGAGACCAAAAACCCAACAAGTAACTTAAAGGAGGATTTGTTTGGGCTCACAGTTTAGGGATATAGCTCACCATGACAGGGAAGACATGACAGAGGGGTGGCTTACAGTTTCAGTAGCGAGAATTTGCTCATGCATCGGCAGATCAGAAAACAGAAAAAGAGTGCCCAGCTGGCTTTCTCTTTTCCCCTTTACCCCATCTCAAGGCCCCCGCCAGCCTAGAGATGCCATTCCCATGTTCAGGGTGACTTCTCTCTCTTCAGCTAAACTCTCTGCAAATGCCCCCTTTAAGACACACCTAGGAGTGTGTGTCCTAGGTGATTCTAAATCTAGCCAACTTGAAAATGATGATTAACCACTGCACACAGATATGCTATATTTTATCTATTTGTTGGTCAATGAACACAGGTTGTTTCTACATATGGAGCTACTATGGATAATATTATGGATATTTTTATTTTGAATCCTTTATGAGACATGGTCCATCTTCTTGAGTCCATACCATCTATAGGAATTAAATTAATGAGCCTTTCAGTAACTATATTTAACCCTTAGGAACTGACAAACTGTTTTCCTAAGTATCTACACCATTTTATATTCCCAATAAAGATTACTATGGTTCTAGTTTTCCATGTCACCATTAACATTTACCTTTTTATTGTCTTACTATATGAAAGATATCTCATTGTAGTTCTCATCTGCATTCCCCAAATGACTGATGTCAAGTATCTTTTATGGTGGTTGTCTTCCTAAATCTTTAAAGTTAGGTTATTTCTCTTTCCATTGTTCAAGGTTTTTGATTGGTTTCCTGTTGTTGTTTTTTGTTTGTTTGTTTGTTTTTCTTTTCAGTCTTGTTGTGTAGCTTAGCCTGCCCTTACCTGGCAACCCGCCTACTTCAATCTCCCAAGACATGAGGTTATATGTAAGTCCTACCATATCTCTGATTATGTAGATCTTTTATGTACTGTAAATCATGTTTACAGTGTGAGGTATGGAGCTCAAATTCATTCTTCACACGTCAGCTTCTTTCTAGTCTGCAACTGTTTAAAATATTTTCTTTCCTGTCTTGGCATTCTTGAAAAGAAATCAGTTAACCATAAATAAAAATTTTATGTTTTTGAAAACAAGTAAAATTAGAATGCCCAACACTTTCATAAAACTGATTTCTTTAGTTGGAACAGAAGAGGCAGTGAGAGAATATTGAAAGCATTCTTCTATTTCCAGGGACCCTATCAATGACCCGCACCCCCTAGGCCAATCCTCTATCTTTTAAAGACAGGGCCTTAGTTGCTTAGACTAGTCCTGAATTTGAAACTCTACTGCTTCTGCCTCCAGAGGGCTGGCAAAATAGGTATGTGCTAAGCAGGCTTTTTTATATGGGTCTAGGAATTGAACCCAGGTGTTCTGAGCTATCTCTCCAGAGCCAAGATTCCTCTAATCAAGAGGAGTTACCTATTTTTGTTTAAGATTTTCTATTAGGAAAATTGTTTTTATTTAAATACTCAAGTTTAAAAAAGAGTTTGTTGTCAGGTCTATTTAAGAAAATGTTTCATAGTCTTAAACAATTATGTCTTTTATGATCTATGGTTAAAAGAAGAAAGCACGGACAGGCCTTTAATCCTAGCACCTGGAAGGGAGAGGCAGCCAGACTAGTGGACAGAGTGAGTTTCAGGACAGTCAGGGCTATTTAGAGAGACCCTGTCTCAAAAAATGCAAAACAAAAGCCACCAAACAACAACAAAAGTACCCAAGAAATCAACTTAAAGGCCATGTTATTAAAACTGAATATGAATATCTCATGTAAATATGTTTATGTTTAACAGAAATTAAACTAGAATACTCATTAAAGATGTGTAAATAAATTGCTGTTTTAGGGGCTTAGTATTTGGTTCCCAGCACCTCTATCAGGCTTCGGATAACCACCTATAACTACAGATCCAGGAGATCCAACACCTGTGGTCCACGTGTATGCTGACATACATTTGCACACATACATACAATTAAAAATAAATATTAAAAACATAAATTATGGGGCTGCAATTTAGGTATTGCTCCACTAGTTTTGCTTCATATGAGTTATATTTGATTCACAGGAACTTAGAATTAATTACTCAGTTTCCATCAGTTAAATACTATGTGATCACAGATAAATAACTTTGACTCTCTTAGGTTTGTTTTTTTATATGAAATATCTAATTATTTAAATTATATGTATCACCAGGGTTTTGAGCAGTTTAACTAGTGTTTTTAAAGTACTCAGAATTGTCAGAATGAAGCCGGGCGGTGGTGGCGCACACCTTTAATCCCAGCACTTGGGAGGCAGAGGCAGGTGGATTTCT
>NW_022196897.1:47107958-47118728 GCF_008632895.1 Mastomys coucha
AAAAAAAAAAAAAAAAAAGAATTGTCAGAATGAAAAGACTTCATGAAAAGTAGCTGTAATTTTGCCCAGTATATATTATAATTGCTATCACATGCCAGAACACTCATTGTGGGGTCTTCCCTGACTCCTTCCTCCTTTTTCCTTACTCCTCTCCACTCCCAGCCCCCTCTCTCCCTCTCTTTCTCCCTCCCTCCCTTCCTCCCTCCCTTCCTCCCTCCCCATTAAGGAATGATCCTAGACTTGTCAGCCAATAGGAAAGTTCTCTCTCACTGAGCTACATGCCCTGCCCTCATTATAGGCAAGCTGCCCAAATTGCCCTTGAACTCACTCTGTAGGCAGGTAGACTCCTGAGTCGCTAGGATTACAGGCTTACATAAAGGGACATGGACCTGGCTTACATCAGTTCTTTGTTTTTCTTTGCAACAAAGTCTTGCTTTGAAGTCATGGTGCTGAACTCACTGTATAGCACAAGTTGGGCTTATGTGGCAATCCTCCTGCCTCAGGCTATGGGTGTCATTAAAAATCTACTTTTCAAAAATCTATTCTTTCTCCTTAACATAAAAAAATATTTAGTAGGAGCTGAAGAGAAGGCTCAGTGGTTCAGAGCACTGACTGCTCTTCCAGAGGTCCTGAGTTCAATTCCCAGCAACTACATGGTGGATCACAACCTTCTGTAATGGGATCCAATACCCTCTTCTGGTTGTGCCTGAAGACAGCTACAATGGACTCATATAAATAATAAATAAATAAATCTTAAAATTTTTTTTATTAAAGAGGACTAGAGTCATAGCACAGTGGTAGATTGCCTGCCCAGTATGCACAAAGTCTTAGACTCATCCCTAGAATTTAAAAGCATTTTGTTTCACTAAGAACTACTACTTCTTCACATACCCTAAAAGTATTTAGACCATTCTAACAAATACTATTATATAGTACTAAAAAATAGTCTGTTTTCTAATATAAAATATTTTATTATAAAGTATTGCTACCTCTTACATTCAGAATGTTCAACTTTTCTTTTCTTTTTTGTTTTTTGTTTTTGTTTTGTTTTGTTTTTTGTTTTTTGTTTTTTTTTTTTTTTTTTTTTTTTTTTGAGACTGGGTTTCTCTGTGTAGCCTTGGCTGTCCTGGAACTCACTCTGTAGACCAGGCTGGCCTCAAACTCAGAAATCTGCCTGCCTCTGCCTCCCAAGTGCTGGGATTAAAGGTGTGCACCACCACCGCCCCACTTCAACTTTTCTTATAACATTTATATTCTGAGTGATTTTAATAATCCTCTGAATTAATGTTTTCTTTCCCATTTATCAGTTTTTAGAAATTAAAGTCTACATAATTTTCCAAAGCACTAATAACTTAAATTTTTAATTGCTATTAAAATTTTAAAATGAAATAGTATCTTGAACTGAAGCTATTTTAGTAATAAATATTTTACCATCATATACATACTAGTACATAGGCAATGCTATGAGATAATTACTACTTAAGTTTCCATGAGCAACCAAACTACAAATGTCAACACAATGAAGAGTGTGATGAGGCCATCAGCACACATCGAGTGCGCAGAGCCAGCCAGGACTGCTCTTTGGTATTTCCAGACATCAGAAGTAGCATGTGCTGACAGAACAAACAATGCAGGTTGGAATCAGACATGTGCAGTCTCCTCAAAGAGGGTGACCACATGTAACTACAGCTTCTGTAAGACTGTCACACCCTTCCTATCAGATGTTTTTGGATTATACAGCAAGTCAATATTGAAGTTGGCTTAACCACATCAAAGCTATTATTAAAGATAGGGTTAGAAACAGATCTTGACTTTCTAGAGTCTGTTCTTCCTAGAGCGTGCTGTAAGTGGCAGTGCATACCTGCTGATGCTTTGCTTCAGCACTAAGATGAACAGTGACCCAGTGTTTCTTCCTGCTTTCTTCTCTGAGGCCTAACCCTTCGTCTCATCCAAACCTTAATACAAGATCCACAATTTGATTCATATGCTCTTTATTTATTTGAGATAGGGCCTCATGTAGTTCAAATTTGAACGATCTATGATGTAGAATGACCCTGAACATCAGAACCTCCTGTGTGCACTTCCTGAGTGCTGGCATTAGACCTGTGCTAGCTGCTTAGTTTACTTGGTGCTGGGGACCAAACCCACAGCTTCCTGTACACTAGACAAACACTTTACTGAACTACATCCCAAGCCTATAATATGCTATTTTAAAGGTTTCCTCTCTATATTTATGGTCATGTGTTACATAATGATGTTTCCCAACAGGCTCCATATGTCACAGTGGTCTCATAAGATTACATTGCCTACAAGTTCAATAAATAATGTTTGCACAACAATAAAGCTGCCTCACAATGTATTTCTCAGAACTTATCCCTACTGTGAGACCACATGACTGCACTGATCACAGTTCCTCACTGCAATGTAGAAGCCAATGGTGCTGAGGCATTTACTTATGTGGCATTACAATGCAAAAAACCAAATGTAAAGAACAGTAAAATTTTCTAAAATATTGAAGATGTCAAGTAATAAAACTGTGATAGACTTCTAATTGTTCTTTTGAGTGTGAAATAGATAAGATGTTAATACTGTTACTAAGTGGAAACCACTTAATTGATTCTAAAAAAACAATTCAAGCTGTCAATGAAAAGCAAACAGAAGGTGTGTTATAGAGTTACAGTTATAGGTCACAGTTACAGAGGCAAATAACAGCAAATGATAATGTTCTAAAATTCTGTGTCTTACCAACCACATTAAAGTATCAATTTACTAAAAGCTTTAAAATTATTTAAAGGGGTTGGAGAGACAGCTCAGGTTAAGAGTACAAACTGTTCTTCTAGAGGATCTGAGTTAGGGTCCAAGCACCTGTATCAGGCAGCTGTCAACAGCCACTAACTACAGTTCCTGTGCATCGACTGCCCTCTACTGGATTCCATGGCACCAGCTCACATGCATGTGCCCCAACACAGGCATATCCATACATGCTTAATTGAAAACAAGAAATTTAGGGTTAGTTAGGTTCCTCTGTGAGTAAAGGTGTCTTATACCAACCCTGGCAATGTGAGCTTAATCCCCAGGACTCACATGGTGGAGAGAATCAACTTCACAAAGTTGCTCTCTGACTTCCATACGTGCACACACAGAATAAAAATAATTTAAAAATTATCTATACCTTTATCTTAGGTAAAGCACAAACATAATGTTTTTTTTATGTTTTGTTTTGTTTTGTTTTTTGGTTTTTCGAGACAGGGTTTCTCTGTGTAGCCCTAGCTATCCTGGAACTCACTCTGTAGACCAGGCTGGCCTTGAACCCAGAAATCTGCCTGAGTCTGCCTCCCAAGTGCTGGGATTAAAGGCTCGCACCACCACTGCCCCGCCAAACATGTTAAATAGCCTGCCATGGTTTTTTTAAATAAACATACTTTTAAAAAACTTTGAGGTTAGGGTATAGCTCAGTAGTATAATGCTTGCCTAGCATGTATAATAACCTGAATTCAAACCATAGCACCATAAGAAAAAAGAATTTTAAAACCGTGAGATTTGGCATTAATACTGTATTTTTAGACTACAGCCTAGGTAGTTATGATAAATATGGAGGAAGTTTCACATACTTATTCTAAAAAGTGTATTCCGTCTTTTATGTATAAGATTTTAAAAATATAATTCTTGTGGGAAAAAAGGGGTAGTGGTACATCTGAAAAAGTGAGCAATTATTAAAATATTTAGAATAGAATTCTGGCTCTGTTTGCAACTGCACTCACATGCACACACCAACACAGACACACATGTACATACATAACTTAAACATCTTTAAAACAGTTTTCAAGTGTTGTCCTTCCTTCTTCCCTCCCTTCCCTTCTTTTCTCCCTTCCCTTCTCCTCTCTCTCCCTTCCTCCTTCCCTCCCCTCCTCCCTCCTTCCCTCCCCCCCTCCCTCCCTTCCTCACAAGGTAAGGTCATGCTCATATGTCCCTTGAACTCACCATGTAGCTTTAGACCAACTCTGTACTTCTGACTCTTCCACTTCCACCTCCAAGTACTGGCATAACAGCTAGGGCTGCAGGCATGGATACCATGGGTCCCAGTTCTGTGCTGTCCTGGGAATTGGACATGCTTGCTTCAAGTATGCTAGGCGACCACTCCACCAAAAGACCTATATGCCCAACTCCTTAAGTATAATTTCTTCCTTTTAAATTCTTGGAAAAAGTCATACTTCAATGACTTGCTATTAAAAGATGCAGCATAAAAATAGTTTAATCATTTTGTTATTAAGCCCTAGTATTTATAGATAGTAGCAATTCATTATTTAAGTAAAAGTTGACCATTCAGCTACAACCTGCTACCTCTCTTACTAGATTTGTACTGCTATAATAAAATAATACAGACTAAACAATTTATGCATAGTAGAAATTTATTCCTCACAGTTCTGGAGGCTGGGGAGTTTAAGATCTAAGTGTTTACAAAATAATATAGACTAAGAACTTTATGCATAGTAGAAACTTATTGGAGGCTGGGAGGTTTAAGATGTAGGTGTTTAGCGGTCTGGTATCTTGTAGAGGCTATCCTGTTTCCAAGAGCTTCTCTGTGCTCTCCAATAGAAAGGGCTGCTAGATCTTTGTCTTCTTTAAGTGGTACAGTAGAAGAGTCAATCAATTCCTTCAAGCCTCCTGTACCCCCTGCCCCCATGCATTTGGTTGTTTTAGGACAGGGTCCTACATTATAATTCTGGCTTGTCTCCAACTGGAAATTTTATTTCTATTTTACTTTATTTTGCCTCGGTTCCCCAGTCTGGGACTACAGGACTATCCAACCTTACGTCCAGTCCTCAAGTGTTTTATTAGGGCCATGGGAATTTTGCTCTTATGATTTAATTACTTTCCAAAGTCTTCAGTTTTTAATATGATTGTATTGGCCATTCAACACATATAGGCTGGTATGATGCCCAGGCAGGTAATGAATGGTGTGTGCCACCAAGCCTGATGCCCTAAGTTCAATCCTCAGTATCTACATGGTAGGAGAGACCCTACTTTTGCAAGTTGTTTTTTGACCTCATGTACACCCACAGTCACATAGTATCATCCATTCACACACTAATAAACAAAGAAAAACAAATTTTTGTAAAAGGTTTTCACACACAGTTTTTGCTGTAGTTAGGCTATGGTACTTCCCTAACAGCAGAGGTACAATTTATAAACAATAGTAAAAGAGAAGTTTCAGGGCTGCAAAGGTGGCTCAACTGCTAAAAGTACAGGCTGCTCATCTAGAGGACCCAGGTTCAATTCTCAGCACCCACATGGCAGCTCACAACTGTAGGGACAATTGTGGAGTTCTGGTTTCTTTGAAACACACAAAACTATTAAAAGAATATATTTTCAGTTTAATGGGGCTGCTTCAGACTGTTCACAGCAGCTGCCTCATGCTCTAGCAGGGGTGTGATTTTGCTAGCTACAGAGTTTCTGTGGTTGTGTGGTGGGAATTCTGGGGACTTTCCAGAGACATGCTAGAGCTCCGAGGGGTGGGTTGGTGGTTGGTTGTTGTGTGCAAAGAAGAAACAAAAAGAAATTAGGTATCCTGACGAAGAAGATCAAACTTGTCCCAAGGAACACGATGCCCCTTATCAGCAGGAAGTAGTCCCCTTCCCCCTCTATTTTTCTCTCTTCCATCTAGGGTTTGGGGGTTGAAAGGGTGGAAGAACCCACAAAGTAGCCAAAGTCTGGCTACATACAACAGTCTGTGACTTCTGTTCTAGCAGATCTAACTCCTTCACACAGACACACATGCAGGCAAAACACCAATGCACATGAATAAAAATAAATAAAACCAGCTGGGCGTGGTGGCGCACGCCTTTAATCTCAGCACTTGGGAGGCAGAGGCAGGTGGATTTCTGAGTTCGAGGCCAGCCTGGTCTACAGAGTGAGCTCCAGGACAGCCAGAGCTATACAGAGAAACCCTGTCTCGAAAAAACAAAATAAATAAATAAAATAAATAAATAAAACAAACCATGCTGAATTGTCAAAGAAAAAAATAACAGTCTGATGAAGTACTAAATGTATATATAGGAAATTTTTAAAAAGAGAAACTTCTACTAAAGGATTTTTTAAACTAATGGACAGGATGAACATTTTCTCAATCTCACACAACAGAATATTCTAGATTATTTTTAAATATGTCTAAGTAAAATTTATATTAAATTTCTACATGTTATTTAGTTTTAGTAGTTAAACATTGTACTATGTTATTTATTAATTTATGGTCCTTTGGTTGACCTTAGGGCAATAGTCTCCCAGTAAACAATTCCCTAGTTCCTTAAGATCCAGAGTTAAATTTTATCTTGTTAAAACCCTACCTTTACCCCCTCTTTTATGACTACATGGCCGTGCACAGAGAACAGTGCACAGAGAACAGTGGAAGGCCACATCGGATGGAGTTTCTCAGTGTGACTGCAGAGTGTGCTGCTGAAGCAGTAGCGCCAGATTACAAAGCAGAAAGTAGAGAGGAAGGAAAGAAGAGAGACACCCCAAGCCTATATTAAAATAGCTAGGATATGAAATGTAATTACTATATATACTTAATGTATCTATATACAAATGTGCATGAATGTCTTAGTTTATTTTCCTATTACCATGACAAAATACTGTAACAAACACAACTCAATAGAGAAAGGGCTCTTCTGGTCACTGTTACAGGTTACATTCCATCTGGCAGGGAAGTCCCAAGGGCAGGAGCTGGACAGAAGAGGTCTCAGGACATTCACAGTCAAGAGCACACAGCAAAGGTCAACAGACACAGGCTATTGCTCGTCCAGCTCTTTCCATTCAATCTAGGGCTTGGCCCATGAAATGCTGCTGCCCACATTTCAGCTGGGGTTTCCCATGCCAATGAACTCAATAAAGTTCTTCACAGGCCAACTGACCATGTCGTTCCCAGGTGATTCTAGGCTGTATCAAGTTGATAATTAAAGCTAATCACTGTACATACATACATACACAGTTATATAGAACTCAAGTAAAAAGGGGATGCAACCAAACTTCTCAGAGAGAGTACCCACAGAATCTCTATCAGTAGTTGCTTCTGCTTCCAGCCTCTTGAAATAGACAATGGAGGCCAAATGTGGTTCTTATTATCACAATGAAGTGTGTGTGCCATGTGTATGCATGTATGTGTATGTATGTGCTTGTCTAGACTATATTACAGGAATAGTGATTATTTAATCTGGTTTTGTGGTTCCCTCTAGAAGTTTGCAGATTTTCTGTAAAGAACCTGTGATGGTTAATCTTCATTGTTAGCTTGGTGGTCTTATGAATTACCTATGAGACAGCCAGTCTTCTGGGCATACCTAAAAGGCATTTCCAGATAGGTTTACCTGAGGTTGAGGACCCATCCTGAATCGAGCCATCATCATTATATAGGCTGGGGACCCCGACTTAAATGAAAAGGGACTGAGTAGAGCACCACTCAGCTTCTTTCTGCTTCCTGACTGCAGATGCACGGAGACCAGCCTTCTCACTCTGTCCTAACCATGTCTTCCCTTCCAGGATAAAGTTCCACAGTGAACTGTGACACAAATTATAGTCTTAGAGCTTCTACTGCTATGGCAAAACACCATGACCAAAGGAACTTGGAAAAGACTTTTCGAGTACAGTTCCTCATTACTATCCATCACTGAGAAGTCATGGTTGGAGGCTGAAAAAACTGAAGCAGAGGTCACAGAGGAACACTGCTTACTTGCTTGCTCCTCCTGCCTTCTTACCCAGGACACCAGTCCATGGATGGCACCACTAACACTGAGCTGGACCTACCTTCAATCATTGATCAAAAAAAATGTACCACAGGTTTGTCCACAGGCCTATCTGACAGGGGGCACTTTATCAGTTGAAGTTCTCTCTTCTAAAATGACTGCAGCTTCAGCCAAATTGACACAAAACCAGTCAGCCAGCACAGACCCTTCTTTCCAGAAGTTACTTTTATCAAGTATTTTGTCCCCACGACAAGAAGAGTTATGAATACAGGACCAGACAGTGAGTATTGTCTCAGGTACTCAGTTCTGATTCTGTAGGAAGAAAATAATCATACATACGTGATGCTAAATTTACAGTGTTGATTTAAGACTTCAGTACCCTGTTCTGCAATCAACACTTGTCTGGTCAATGCTGTGCAGGTTTGTGTTTGTGGATCACATCTACAGCCTGCTAGCCGTACGTGAAGGCAGTTACTCTCAATGGTGTAGATGAGCCTCATCCAATCAGCCTCCAAAGGACTGAGGCTTCTCAAGAAAGAGGGAATTCCCCCTCAAGGCTGTCAAAGACTCCTGGATCTATGTGCCAGCCTTCCTTATAAATTTCAAACTTGTCAGCCACCTACGATTGTATTAACCAACCCTTAAAGTAAATCTCCTGGTGACAGATAATGTGTGGTATACGACTGTCCATGCTTCTCAAGCGAACCTTGACTAATACAGACAATACATAAACGGGCATGACTGTTCCATTAAAGGTATTTACAGTAACAGCTGGTGAGTGAGACTTAGCCCAAGTTCTCCAAACCCTAGTTGTATCATTAATAAGAGATGGATGCTTTCACTAAACACATTTTAATTTTTTAAGATTTAAATTTTGAATTAGCTGTATATGTGTGTGTCAGTACGAGGGTTCCTGCAAATGAAGACAGTGCCCTGGAAGGCCTGAAGAGGGAATCAGAAGCTTTGCGGCTGGAGCTACAGGCATCTGTGAGACATTGGGTGTGGGTGCTGGGAACTCCACGTTCTCCTAACCACTGAGCCATCTCTCCAGCCCCACACTCTAGATTTTAAGTAGTGTAAAAGGAAACTGTGGCCCATGAATTGGAAGTCATCTTGGCTAGGACAGAGTCTGGAACAACTGTGAGTGACTGCAGTCTCTAAGAATGAGACCTTTGCTGAAGTTGCAGTGTGAGAGCAGTTTCTCAGGTTGCAAGTTGGCATCATTTTCACATGTTCTTATACTTTCAATATTACCTTTGGAGAGCAAATTTTTTTGCTGCCAAAAAAAGCAGAAGTCAATTAAAGGAATGTTTTTAGATATTCATTTATTTTGCATTTTTTCAATAAAAATTGTTGAGGAAAATTAAAAATCTATGAAACCATTAAATACAAGGGTTACAATTTTTGGCACAAAAGGAATTCTTTTTATCAAAAATGTACAGCACAGGACTTTCATGTAACATTTATTACAAATAGGGAACCTTATTCTAGAAAAGGGGACCTACCTATATGTTTATTTTTATTAGTTTTTGTTTATTTGAGTCAGAGTCTCATAGCCCAGGCTGGCTTGGAACTCTGTAGCCCAGGCTGGCCTTGAACTTGTGATCCTCCTGCCTCCGCCTCCTGAGTTCGAGTGCTGGGATTACAGGTGTGCGCTACCATGCCAGGCGCTACCTATAAATTTAAATAGTAGATTGTCAAGTTAGTTGATAACCCCAGATTCCCTTCTCTAGCCTAGGGATTAATAAGATTTTCATCTTAGAAGAAACTGGTATCCCAAAAAGGTCCTGTAAATACTTGTCTCACAGTGGAGAAACCTGTTTGTCAGAAGATTAAGATAACCTATAATTGAAAATGGTCAATTTGCAAGAAGCTAACATCACCCCATCTTCTCGTAAAGAAGGCATAGAGGAGCTCCTAAAAAGGTTCTATGGTATAACGAACAGAGCAAAACAGGCAACTTGAAATGTAATATCTGAAAGAGAATTCTAAGTAATCCAGCAGATTAAACAATAACAGCAATGCTTAAGCCCAAGAATCAGGGCTGTATGACCATGGCCAGATGGCAGACGAGTTCATGCGGCAGAGGGATGAAGCGAATAAAGGCCACTAAGACACTGTCTTTGGGAAGTAAAGAAATGGAAACTAGTGAAACCATGTTTGCAAGAGGTCAACAGAGACACTTGGATTCAGAAAGGAGTTCTGAATTTCTTTCAGTTGTAAGGACAGATCATCAAAGGGCTAAGTGAGAGACTGCTGCAAACCAAGGGACTGGGTCTAACTTGTTTAGAGGAAGTCTGATTTCAGATGCTTGCTATCAAACCCTTTGCTCTGATTATTGTTTTGGAAAATATAGTCACTATTTTACCTACTTATATCCATAATTCGTAGTAAAGCATATAGTTTGTCTACTATAGCTCAGGAAAATGGTACAGTCAATCCTCTTAACACAAAATAAACTTGGAAAGATGTTCAAGGGATCTACACAGTTAAGTTCCAGAAAGGCCAAGTGGTGGCTTAGACACATCACATAACTGTTAACAATTATGGAATGCTTGCTATGTTCTAAGAACTGACAGATCACCTCATTTAATCCTTTCAACACCACCATGAAGTTTAGGCAGCATTGTGGATTAGGCCTTAATCCACAGGAAGAAGCCTGGGTTAAGAAATCCTTAGCAACTTTAAAGAATTGCTGAAGACAAAGGTAATCAGACGAAGTGCTGCGATTTGAACTCATGGATTCTGATTCTTAAGGGTGCTATACGGCTAAACAGAATAGAACAATTATTTCTCTTAAAAGCACAAATTAAATCTCAAAAGTAATCTGTACTTAATTTTATCCTTTACCAGACACTTTGCCTACACTGATGACACCTGTGTCAACTTTAACAAAATTACAAAACAAACAAAAAACCCCAAACCCTTAAGTTTGTACTAAAATTTATTATAGCGATGAGTGTCGATAAATGAGACAAAGATGATTACAGACTGCTACTCCACTTTGATCAGATGAAAAGACAAACCCATATAT
>NW_022196897.1:47118738-47123710 GCF_008632895.1 Mastomys coucha
TATATATATGGCATTTCACTTAGTGGAATTATCTGGATCCAAGGGATTCTTTAAAACAAACAAACAAACAAACACACACGCACTAAATCAAATAGGTCACTTAAAAACCCAAGTGCCCCCCTCCTGTGCTTCCAAGTTTCAGTGAGAACTTACCGTTAAACAACTTGTGTTTGGTCCATCATTGAAACGCCACATAATTTGCGGCTTTCCCACACTCTTTTGTATTTCTTAGTCCTCATTTACATCTTAGTTTACCACATTTACCGTGGTTTTTGAAAGTTTCTTCTCGTATTCACCAGAGACTACGTCACAGATTCCCTCGCTCTTTCTAAAATAAGTGAACGTC
Organism: Mastomys coucha; assembly: GCF_008632895.1. Lineage (NCBI taxonomy): Eukaryota > Metazoa > Chordata > Mammalia > Rodentia > Muridae > Mastomys > Mastomys coucha. The sequence continues at coordinate 47,119,085 of NW_022196897.1, forward strand.
TGCTGCAAAACCTGTAGCTGCGCTCTCAAGAGCTTAAAAGCCCGATTTTAAGATTCAGAAGTGATCGTCAAAAGAAAAAAAAATACACCATCACTACAACTTATTTACTCCAAGGAAACTGCCAGCAGGGTGTTTACGAATCAATCAGAAGGCTGTAGGTGGAGAGAAGAGCTGTCAAATCCTACAAGGTTGGGCAGGGAGGACGCGCCAGGGAGGCTCGAGGGGAGGCGGGGGGTGGGGGGGGAAGGCAGCGTCCGACTCCATTCCGTAAACAGTCACTGCGCCACTTGCCAAGCGCAGAGAAAACAAAATCCACCCACGCAACAAGCCGGGCGGGACCCGGAGCGGCGGGCCTTACAGGGGCCCGCGGCGGACGCGGGAGCCAGGCGGGCGCCGAGCCCCTCGCACTCGGAGCGGCGACCGGCCCGCCCGGCCTCCCGCGCCGCTCCCGGCGCCTGCACGCCCGTACGCCCGCACGCCCGCACGTCGCCGACCAGCCGCGGCCGCTTACCGTGGCGCCTCGCAGCTTCCCCCGAGGCGGCCCTCAACGGCTGCCGCAGTCAGAGCACCACCCCGCGGCGGGGCACGTCTAGCCCGCCCGCGGCTCCCCGGCTCCCCCGCAGCGCCGCCGCTCTCGCGAGAAGCTGGCGAGAGCGCGCAGGGGCGGGGGAGGAGGAGGAGGAAGGGCGGGGCTGCCAACGGCGGCGGCCACTTCTGCGCCGCATCCGGAGGGGCGGCCGCCATTGTGCTTCGTCGGCCGACCGCTCGGCTCGTAGCCCGGAGACCGAGCACAGCGAGGAAGGAGGCGGCGGTGGGGCTGCGGCGAGCGCGACACTCCCTGCGGAGTGCCCGGTGGAAGAAGGTAAAGAGCGGCGGCGGCGGCGGCGGCGGTGGGGGAGGGGAGCACCCGAGTGCGGGCCTCCCCCACCCCACCCCCACCCCGGGACCCCGGGGGCAGGGAGGGCTGATGGGGCGTCTCCCTTGGGGACCCGCGACGCCGAGCGGCCGTAGTGCGGGCTCGGCCCAGCCGGGATTTCGGTCGTTTTCCCAGCCCCTCGGAGTAGGTGGAGGTAGGCCTCCCCGTGGCCCCGCACCGCGAGTGGCGTGACACTGGCGAGTGAGGCAGAAAGGATGGCTCTTCTGATTGAGATCGGGGCGAGCGGGGGTCAGGGGCCGACTCTAGACACGCAAGGCGTGAGTAGTAAAATGCTCCCTCACCTTGAAGATACTGCGTAGTGAAGAGCGCGCGCACACACACACACACACACACACACACACACACATATCGAAACCACTACAATGAACACCCATCCTCCTTCCTCCCTCACCCACAAAAGTAGATGTTAGTGTAATGGGGGGTGGAAATCCTTGCGGGTCATAAACACGACGTCACGACCGGTGTGAAAACAATTTAAAGAGCGAGTCTCGGGTCACACGCCGTCCTGTAATTTTTTATCGTTTTAAATGTCCTTTATTTCTTAACTTCCTTCTACCCCCCACCTTTTTGTATCCAGAACGAAGGGGTGAGTACCGAGATATCGTCCTGATTGACAAATCAGAAATCGGTATTCTCACTCAAAAGGTAGATTTCTGTATGTATTCTCCCAAGATAACCAGAAATGGGGTCAGTATTTCCTTTGAGGAGCCCCAGTGTGTGTGAAGCAGCAATCGTGCCGTAGGGCCGAGGCAGTAGCAATGGAATCAAACACTGGCATCGTTGTGGCCAGAGGTTTTTTTTTTTTTTTTTTTAAAACCTCTTCAGATTTCCTAGTTGAGATGAGTTCCCCCGACTCCTTGGATGCGTTTGTTTTTATGTTTTTAATGATATAGGGTGTGAAGCAGTAAGCAGGCTCACTACAGGGCATAATACTTGTACTGTGGATTTTTAATGACTACAAAGAAAAGGAATTTACCACCAGTTTATAACCAAGCATCTGGTCAGGAAAAAAACTTGGACTTTGTGAGTTGTGTCTCAATAGCTTCATGTATATATGGGTTGGTTGCGGGATTTGTATTTCATGCTGGCACTGACCTCATGATGTTATCCAGACTGACCTCTAACTTAAGATATTCTTGCTTAAGCCTTCTGAGCTCCAGGATTGCTGGAGTGTGCCACCAGATCCAACACTACCACACAGCTCTAGTTTTGCCCTAAATGTTTGGAACACCATCCACCTCCCTTCCGCCCTTCTACCATGCCTGAAGATTTCTTTTTTCTTCATTCTTTGACAGTTTCATATATACATAATGGAATTTAGTGCTCCCCCCATTACCTTATTTTCAGTTACATGGTGGGTCAGATGTCTTATGCTCTCTTAGCTCTATTCAAGACACCTCAACCTAGGACAGGTGTCTGGAATAAGGAAGGTTGTTTCCCCATGTAACTTCACAGATTTTTCTGTGTTCTACGTGAAGGTTTTGGATAATCAACTTGGATATGAGTCATCTGTAGCATTTATGCAGCCAAATGTTATTAGTTTCATATCCATCTCACCTCTGTTATCTGTTATATACACACTTTTAATATATTTTAGGAAAAAAAATCGTAGAGTGGAGAATTTATCAAATAATACAAAGCATTGTTTGGTTACCAGGTTAGAGCTTCCCTTTGCAGGAATGAGCCTGACGCAACATCTTCCTACAACTCACAGTTTAGTCATCAGACCAACGTGTAAACAAGCGCCTTACTGCCTTATTGTAAATACTGGGCGGCCGGACTGTGAGGTGTAAAGAGAGCTTAGGCTGAACTGAGGCTGGACTAGGACCTGTGGAGATGTGCCCTTTTAGGAGGTGACAGGGCTTCTTCCCCAGGTAGGGAAGTTAGAGCTCAGCAGGGAAGACTTTGAGTACTACATTAGAAAGTTCAGTGCCCTGTGCCATGGGCTGGAGGAAGAGCAGTTGGACTCAAGGAAAACTATCTTTAGATTATCGTTGTTGTGCGTCTGTAAAAAACCTGGGGAGACTTCAGTAGAGTGTATAAGTTTGTATCAAGCCATGCCTTTAAGCACCATGAGCTAGTAAACTATAGATCAACAATGGGCCAAATTAGGTCACAACTTAAAAATGAACAAATTCCTACTAAAGTTCTTAGATCTCTAAAGGAGAATTCTGTTTGAGTTAAGCCATTTTTTTTTTTTTTATGTTTTTGCTTTTGTTTGGATATGAGTCATCTGTAGCATTTTGTTTATGTTTAGTAAAGTTGCTGGGAGTGAATCCAAAAGGACTGAGTAGAAATGGTAAAATTGCTTTATAACTTGACAGTTGACTGAGATTTGACGTCTGTGCTTTTTAATTTTCTACACTAACATGAACTTAATGTGGCCAAAGCTGGTTTTACCTGTTCTCAAGTATATTTCCTCTGACTACTGGTTAGACTAGATAAGTTTGAACAGCAGGTTTTAAAATCACCTACTCCCCTGTGCCCATTTTTGCCAACAGCTGTAAAGAGGCTAAGCTTGTAAAAAGCTAGTAATCATGTATTTCTGAGTTTGCATGAAGAACTCTAAATTGGTTTGCAGTTGCTGAATGAAGATTGAATTGTGACACCTGAATAGTAAATTCATTTCAAAAGAAATACGTTACCTGTAAGTGCTATAGAACTGATGGACAAGATCATTTAGATTTTCCAATGAAGATGCTGTTTTCACCTTTCAAAAATAGTTTTAGAATACCTTAAAAGATAGGAATACTGTAAGTATGTGATAGCTAAGTATTAGAGATTTTTCTAAAAAGCCCCAGAAGTTTTGTCTCAAAGGGCTTCCTTCATTTGGCCACATTTCTCTTTCCTGCCTCATAGTGGTGTTGGCTGATATTTGGATCTTGATATTCCGTGTGATCTTTTATGGTCTAATGTTTCAGAGTAGCATTTGAGGAATGAAAATGAAAGCTAGAAGACCTCTTAGGACATTTTCAAATCCTACAGTATCATTTGCAGTGCACATTTACATTAAGGGGTAGAAGAGGGAAAGTTGGCCATGTCCTGTCTAGAACATCACCATGGCATTGCAAAGATACATTCAGACTAAGGGATGGGAGAAAGTCGTAGCTGTAGCTTACGATTTGCTACAGATTTAGATCATTTTAACAGTGTACATTCTTTAAAATGCCATGATTGCCGTTGCTTTAAAATAATATAAGAAATGGTAAGTAGATAAGTCTGATTGAGTAATGATAATTTGTTTAACATTGTTGGTTGGTATGTGGAAGTTAATTTTTCTTACTTTTTTGTATGTATAGGAATTTAATAGTCAGGCGGTGGTGGCACACGCCTTTTTTGGGAGGCAGAGGCAGGTGGATTTCTGAGTTTGAGGCCAGTCTGGTCTACAGAGTGAGTTCCAGGTCAGCCAAGGCTACACAGAGAAACCCTGTCTCTGAAAAAAAACAAAAAAAGAAAAAAGAATTCAATAGGAAATTTTAAGTCCCACAGATGAGGCGATGTAAGCTTTGTTTTGTGACTGTGACCTCATCTTATCCTTATAAGAACTGCATCTTTTGGACGCTAAGGTTATAAACAGCTGTTTACATTTTGTGTGTGTGTTGTGTATGCATATGTATGTGGGTTTTCAAGCCCATCTTTGTGTGTGTGTGTGTGTGTGTGTGTGTGTGTGTGTGTGTGTGTGTAAACCC
>NW_022196897.1:47123884-47131423 GCF_008632895.1 Mastomys coucha
TTTCCCCCACTTTAAGTCATCAAAAGGTCATTTCAAATATTTCTGTGAAGTTGTCTTCATCTTTTTTTGGAAACCAGTGTTTCCATAACATTTTGAGTTTAGTTTTCTTTAAAACTTTATTTTGTGTACGTATGAGAGGACAACCTGTGTGAGCCAGTTCTTTCTTTCAACCATGTGGATTCTGGGAATTGAACAGTCTTCTCATTGGCCCACATTTGGAGGGTTTTGTAATCATAATTTTCAGCTTTCTAAGTAGGTGTGATATTAATTATCCTAGTTTGTATCTGTGTGCTCTATTTCTGCCAGGGTATAAATGTAATAGATAGTGTTGCTCTAGCTTGAATTTGCCTAGCAGCTCCTCCAGCAGTAGACTGCCACTGCTTTGTCCTTAGTGAATTTGAGGCTAGAGGATTGTGTGCTTGCTTCTCAATAGAACTGTGCTGACCTCAGGGATTTTTGTTTTGTTTACATTTTATTTTGTGTGTAGGTGCATGTGAGTCACAGACTGCATGTGAAGCTCAGAATAGCTTGTGGGAATGGCTTCTCTCCCTTGAACTACGTTGGTCCAGAGGCTCGAATTCAGATAGTAGGCTTAGAGCCATGTGCCTTCCTGCTGGCCCCAACCTCGGTAGTTGTTGTTTTAAGGTCCCATACCACAGAGGGGTCTCAAGGGCTTTTTTGCCAGTATTCTGCTTTTGCATTTTACTAATTGGAACAAAACCATATTTAGGGAAGTGTTTTCCATCTTACTGGTACTTCTCCCATCTCAGGCGTGCTCTGTGCCTGATTGTCTTTGAAATGATGATTTCTTAGTGTTTGTTTCTTCTGTCTATTCTGGGGTCTAGAGTGCAATCAGATTTTGTGTAAGCCTCTGTCGCTTGTGCCAGCTGAGCTCTGCAATTATATTGGTAAAAAGTTTTAGCTAAGTGGGTTTTATAGCCCCTCCCTACTGTCTACAAACCTTTCTACTTTATATCAATACAGGATCTTTACAGAAACTCAGTTTTTTAGCCTTCCCTTAACAGCTTATTTTCAACATGTACTTTTTCAGAGTGTGGAGGAAGTAAGATAGGGTTCTTGAAATTCTCTTAGGTGTAGGTAGGGTCTGTGTGATTAATGCTAAAGTTAAAGATCATCTCACAAACTTTTGTATTTTTGAGACATCTCACAAACTTCTAATGGTTTACAGTAGGTCTATACTGTGTTTTAACAAGATGTATTTAACAGGCAACTTGGTAGGTAACAACTATCAGATGGAGATTTAATTTTCAAATATTTATATCAGGTGATGATAGATTTTTTTAAGGACATGGACTAAAAGAAGATTTCAAGTTTATTTCCATGGAATAGATGTGAATATATTTAATCTTGTTGATGACTGTGTGTATGTAAGTGTGTAAAGACCCTTTGGGTAGTATATAACAGACCACTAAACCATGAACTAATTGTAGAGGACTCTGAAGGGCTTCCTAAGATTCTCAGAATTTATCTATAGCAAGAGGAAGTTATAAATCTTTTTTAGTAGCTGGAACAAACTGATAGCTACTGATTTGTCAGAATATACCAACTTGGGAATTGTACACATATCTCTTGGTGCACTTATCAATCGCTATTAAAATGGCTTTGTATCTCAGGATAAATAAAATTTTATTTAGCCAGTTATTTTTAGTTTTTGAGATAGGGTCTCACGTAGCTCTGGTTGTCTGGAAACTTACTGTGTAGACCAGACTGCCTCAAACTCACAGAGATCCTCCTGTCTCTGCTTCTCAAATGCTAGAATTAAAGGTGTGCACCACCATACCTGGCCTAAAATAAATTTTAAAACCTGAAAGAAAAGATGCTGTAAGGTTGAGGATACAGTAAAGATATAGATGATTCTGTAAATAGTAATCAAATATTACTTACAGGGATTCTTTACCCAACTTCACTCTTTGGGAGTTGAGAGTTCAATAAAGTGACAACCTCAGACACTTTTTAAGACTGTAACAGCTTTGTGGCTCGTTGTGATCTTTCTGCATTCAGAACAGTTTGTAGAGATCAGAAAATGTGGTCCCTTATACCTGTCAGTGCTTGTTTGTTTTTGAGGGACATGAGCACAGACTTCTAGTAGACTTTTCATGACTGGAACTTTTTTTTTCTTTTTTTCTCTTTTTTTTGGTTTTGGTTTTGGTTTTGGTTTTTCGAGACAGGGTTGCTACCTTGGAACTCACCCTTTTTTTTTTTTTTTATAAGAACTAAATTTATTTCTTAGAAATGGCATCAGACTTTTACAGTCATTGTAAAAGAGAAATGGTAAATCTGGCAGCTCAACAGTTGAGGTACATCTGAGGCTATCTGAAACATACTGGGTCTAAAGCAGCAGCTATCTCCTCTGAACTGGTGCTGTATCCCCCAGGCCCAAGTGCTCTGGGCCCGGGGGACTGCGAGAGATACATGAATCTGAGTCCTAGCACATCTAAGTTCTAGTGCTAGTCCTGCATGTGAGTCCAAGTCCTTCTTCCTCTCTGGAACTCACTCAGGCTGGCCTCGAACTCAGAAATCCACTTGTCTCTGCCTCCCAAGTGCTGGGATTAAAGGCGAGCACCACCACCGCCCAGCCTGACTGGAACTTCTTGTGAGCCTCAAAGTGCCATCAGTTCAGTGTGCTGAAAGTTCAGAGTCACAGGTACTACATACAGATTTAGTTCTGCACTGTGTTCTGATATTATTCTTGCTTATGCCTTTTTCTTTATGGAGTTTGTTCTTCACTAGACTACAATTCCTTAATGTACTGCTCAACTTACCATTCCCTTTTTTAAAATTTATATGCTCATCACATAGTAAACATTCCATAAAAATCTGTTAAATAAATGGATTTTTAAGCACTTTCTAGATCTTTGTTGGGTAGACATTTTTCAAGGACTACATTTTATTTTATTTTATTTTTTGGTATTTTTTGTGCTTTTGACCTACAACTTACGCAACCAAATTATATAAGTTTTCACATAATACCTACGTTGTCAAAATTCAATCAGTTTATGTAGCAGCATTGCCAAAAATAGTTTCATATAGTATCAAACTATATTTCTCAAAGGACTCTGCCTTCTCTCAAGAGGTTTTGAACAGATATCCCACTGAGTTACTTTCTACAAGAACTAGGTATGAATACAGTCACAGTAAATTATGGGAGGCGTAATTAAGTATTGTGCTTTTAAAAAACGAGTTGTAGACTTGTATCTTTTAATGAATGTTGTCTTCCAGTTCAAAATCCTTATCCCAGATAACAGTCCTCCATTTAATAATTTTGTAGCTACCTTGAAAAAGTAACACATCTGCTTGTTCATATACTCTAGGCTTTTATTTCTTAGTGCTGAAGATTCATTGATAAAACTTAAATTTTTGTAAGTGGTCATGAATATTTTTTCTCCGGATATGTCTTTAAATCTCCAAAGCACAATTTTACTTTGTAGTGAGCAGTTTTTTGTGTGGACGTAGCAAATACGCATGCAAATGACAAAAAGCAAGTGGTGGGAAGGTTTCTGAGTTAGGTGACTATAACCTTTACTACCCAACAGCTGCAGTTTAAAAAGTGTAGGCACTTAAGTATCCTGGGAGGTGGGTGTGGGCACTAGTACTTAATCCCAGCACTCTCGAGGGACAATCCATCTCTTGAGTTTGAGGCCAGGCTGGTCTACAGAGTGAGTTTTAGGACAGCCAGAGTTATGTGGTGTGATGCTTGTCTTCAGACAAACTTATCTTGGCATGATAATACTAAGTTAGGAGTTTGGAGATCATAAACTTAGACTTTTCTAGGTAAATAAAGCATGTGCATCTTACTTAGAAGGAAATTGATCATTTCAATATTGGGTTTTTTTCCCTAGGATTTGTTTACCTTCATACTCCTAAGAGATTTGTTTATAGAACTACTTCAGGATTTTTTTCATGCATTTTTTATCAGTGTCCTTTTTCCTTAAATTCTTCCATCTTATAGCATAATAAAATTCAGTAGCCTCTTAATACTATCATGACTAAATATTAGCAATCATTCAAGTAGAAGCATACCTCCATTCACAGATAATCACGGTTACCTCTTTAAAAATATTTTAAATTATTTTTTTATACATGTGTGAGTGCATACATATATGGAGGTCAGGGCAACTTGAGAGAGACAGGTCTCTCAGCCATGTGAGTCCCAGAGATCAAACTCAGGTTGTCTGGTTTGGCATCTTCACCCATGGGAAGCCATCTGACTGACCCCACAAAAATAACTCTTAAAATTTATACTGTAGTTGGGAAAGGAGGGTCAGATAAGTGAACTTAGGAACGGTTGTCATTGTGAGAGCCTTTTACATACCTGATAGTGAGAGTAAGTACTCTAACCTCACGTCAAAACAAACTAGCAGCTTCAGTCCTTGTCCTTAGAATGTTGTAAACAAATCGGTAAACCACTTTCATTCTGGGTCTATTTTATTTTGGGCATAGTTACTAGGACCTGGAATTAGTGCCACAGTATACAATACAGATATATGATGTTAGATATTTGTTGTAGTTGTATTAGAACATTTGGTTCCCACCTGGAGCTGGGTTGAAGGGTTGTGGAACTTCTGGGAAGTGCAGCCTTGCTGGAGGCAATGAGTCCCTTGGAGTGAGTCCTGTGCTTTGGTAGGCTAACTTCACTAATGTTTTGTGACCAGCTGCTCTGTCTCCTGCTGCCAAGCCTTTTCCACTATGGTAGACTGTCTCCCTTAAACTGTGAGTTGCAATAGTCTCCCTCCTCTCTGCAGTTGCTTCTTGTCAGTGGTTTCTGTTTTATTTTCTCATAGTGGTGAGAAGAGGAATGTTTCTTTGGTTTGGATTCAGTTTTTATGCTTGGTCCCTTTAAGTGTTTCTCATTTTTAAGTATATTACATTTAGAATCTCCACAACTCTTACAATCCTTATTGCATATTCTTACACATCTTATTTTGAGCCCTTGGATGATGATAATCAGACCTTTTCTCCACAGTTTCCTTCTCTTATCATCTGTAAGTTCTTTTTATGGTATCTATTGTTTTATTTTTGTCTTTTATATAATATCAATTTATTAAGTAGTTATGTGTGATGTTTTCCTTGTTGTTAAGGAAAAACAGGTTTGATACTTTTGATAACTAATGGACTTGGGGGACGGATAGTTTGGGTGAGTTTGGTCGATTTTTATCTGCCTGCCCTCCATACCTTTCTTCTTTCTTCCCTGTGCTAGGGGTCCTACATGTGCTGGGGTCATACATGCCAAGCAAAGCATTCTTACATTGAGCTAGCTATGCCGGGTGGTGGCGCACGCCTTTAATCCCAGCACTTGGGAGGCAGAGGTAGGCAGATTTCTGAACTTGAGGCTAACCTGGTCTACTGAGTGAGTACCAGGACAGCCAGGGCTATACAGAGAAACCCTGTCTCGAAAAACCAAACCAAAACCAAAAAACAAACAAACAAAAAACCCAAAACATTGAGCTAGCTACATGTGATGCCCTAGCAAGTTAGGTTATTGGGAGTATTCCAAATATTTTATTATTTAGAAATCTTACTTCTGATTTTTGTTTGTTTTAAAAATTTTAGGTCTATTTTATGTGCATGAGTATTTGCCTACATGTATATATGTGTACCACACATGCCTGCAGATGGTTGTGAATTATCGTGTGGGTGCTGGGAATGGAACCCAGATTCCTCTGTAAGAACAGCAAGCCTTCATAACTGCTGAGCCATCGCTTTTGCCCTGACTTCTTATATTTTTTAGTGAGTTAAGAATAGGAAATTGTAAATCTCCAGACAATATTTGGAGACACGGGACCAGAAAAGATACTTTGGGTTTCAATATTAAGTCTGTAGATTATTAAGATTTTAAAATAGATTATTACAAATATTAACTTTAATATTAAATGTATTTAAAATCAGTTAAATAGATTAACTGATCCATTCATGAAAATACACGAAAAATGGTTATGGTGGTAGTCAAGAGTAGTGCCTATGGGTAGTTCTGACACACTCCCAGTGATTAAATATTTTGTCTTTGAGGGAAGAATATGAAGTTCTGTTTCTCCAAAGACACACTTGGAGGCCAGAAGTCAAACTCTGGTTATAACTCCTCAGGAGTTTGTCGTGTGTATGTGTGTGCTTGTGTGTGTGTATGTGTGCGCGCGTGTGTGTTGGTGGGGAGTGTGTATGTGTGTCTATGTCTATCAAATGACATTCAAGTTCAGCTAGCTGGCCAGAGTTTCTCTACCTTCTCAGGGTTGGGAATAAAAGCACACACCATCGAAGCTGTGTTTTGTATAGGAAATAAGGATTGAATGTAGGTCCTCATGTGGCTTGCATGCTTCAGCACTCTTCCGACTGCTCTGTCTCTCCAAATACAGGTTTTTAATTAAATGGAATTTTTAGACTCTTTTCTCACAGTTTTTTTTTTTTAATTGTAGTGAAATGACATCACATAAAACTTTACCACCCTAGTTGTGTTTAAGAGTATAGTAGTATTCTGGGGCTGGAGAGATGGCTTTAGCGACTAAGAGCACTGACTGCTCTACCAAAGGTCCTGAGTTTAAATCCCAGCAACCACATGGTATCTCACAACCACCCATAATGAGATCTGATGCCCTCTTCTGATGTGTCTGAAGACAGCTACAATGTACTTAATTATAATAATAAATAAATCTTTGGGCTGGAGCAAGCAGGGGCTGAGGAGTGGTGGGAGGGGAGCAGAGGTCCTAAAACATTCAATTCCCAACAACCACATGAAGGCTCACAACCATCTATACAGCAAAAAAATAATAATTTATAATAAGTATTCTGTCAGTGTATAACCATTATCTCTGCCTATCTCCGTAGTTCTTTTCATCTGTGTACACTTTAAAGGAGTAAGTCTTGACTCCCCTTGGTCTCTGCCCTTTTTGTTTTGTTTTATCTTTATGATGTTGACTATTATAAGTATTTAAGTAAAATCATACAATAGTTGTCTTGTGTCTAACTTATTTCTCCAAGTGTAATTTCTTCAAGGCTGCTTAATATTCCTTCACAGGTCAGAATGTCCCCTTTAAAGCTTTTTGAAATTTTACATTTATTCTTGGATTTTTGAGAATAGGGTCTTACAGTTTATCTCTGTGAGTCTTTTCTGTGTATCCTTTTCTGTATTTCTGGCTGTCCTGGAACTCACCAGGCTGGCCTTGAACTTGAAAAGATTTGTCTGCCTCTTTCTCATGAGTGTTCAGATTATAGGTGCGCACTACCACACCCAGTTAATTTTAGTGTGTGGGTGATGTGTATGCCCATGGGCATGTGTGTGCCACAACATATGCGTGGAGGTCAGAGAACAGTTTGTAGCAACTGGTTTTCTACCATGTAGATTCCAGAGATCCAACTCAGGGTTATTCAGCTTGACACCAGCTGCCTTTACCTGATGAGCCATCTTAGTGAGTTGTCTGCACCAACTTTTGATTTTTCCTTTATTGATAACATTTGGTCTCTGTTGTGAGCAGTACTGCTGTGATTGGGATGTGTAGATAAATTCTTTTTTTTTTTTTTTTTTTTTTT
>NW_022196897.1:47131520-47137949 GCF_008632895.1 Mastomys coucha
TCAGAAATCCACCTGCCTCTGCCTCTCAAGTGCTGGGATTAAAGGCGTGGGCCACCACCGCCCGGCTTGGGATGTGCAGATATTCTAAGACCTTATTTTCAGTTGGTTAGGTTGGTTTGATTTGGTTAGGTATATGCCTAGAAGAAGGAGTTGTTGGGTTTTATGAAAATTATGTTTTCATTCTTGAGGAATTGTCAGACTGTTTCCATAGAAATTGTGTTATGCTGAGATGTCCTTGTTGTTGTTGTTTTGGGTTTTGGTTAGGTTAAATGTTTCCCTTTCAGCTCTTTCTAGGTGCTTCTCCAGGTGCACATCCTCTGCTGAGTTACTGTACCTCTCCTATTTCAGACTCCCCAAATAAACAAACTGATGTTTCTTGCCTTCAGTGTTCCTTAGTAATTTTTTTTAACAATTTAAGTTTTGGATTCACTTACTCTTGATGTTTGAAGGTTGAGCAACAGATAACCTGTTCATAGTAGTTCCCAATAGGGTTGCAATAACCATATCTGGCATTGCTATTACTCTTCTCATTTGCTAGAAATTCTTAGTTGCATAATAAGATACTTGATATGTTACTTTTTTTCTTACTTATTACAGACTTATCTGATTTTTGCTGTGTCATAGCCAGAAACAGACCAACATTTTTGTGTTCTTTCACAGCATCAATTTACTTAATAATAAATTGAAATACTTCAGTTTATTGGTAATCTTTGCTGATTACCATTGATTTCACAAGTTCTTTATAACATTCCCTTCATTGCCTTCTTAGTAATTTCTGTTAATACCTGATACACATTCCATGTGTACTCAGCAAATACAGAAACACCAAGAAAGGGTTAAAGTGGCCAGTAATGACAGTGAAGACTAGGGATGGTACTAAAAGGCAATCACCACAGCTAATTAAAAGGGTTAATGTGCAGTTTAGGAAGGATCCCATGGCTAGGCTTAACCTAGCTTAATTTAGCTTAGCTTAGCTTAGCTTAGCTTAGCTTTGAAATGGGCAGACATAAGAACATGGCATGGGAGAATCCTGCTCATCTCCAGAATGGTAAGTACCACAAGTGGTCATGAAAGTAAGTTAGTGTGGCCACTATGCCATGGTCGTAGGTCCTTTTATGTGTTTCGGGTCTGGGTTGCATCATTTATTAGAGTGGTGGGGTTTTTTTTCTTTCTATTTTTTTTGTTTTTTGTTTTTTGTTTTTTTGAGACAGGGTTTCTCTGTGTATGTAGCCCAAGCTGTCCTGAAACTCACTTTGTAGACTAGGCTGGCCTCAAACTCAGAAATCCGCCTGCCTCTGCCTCTTAAGTGCTGGTACCACTGCCCGGCTTGGACTGGTATTTTTGATAAACCTAAGTGCCTGGTTGTTTCTGATATGATTTGATATGTCCATGCATCCCTGATTTATTTTGGTAAGTTCACAAATAGTAATTCTTATTAACATAAATAATAGGCTTTGCTCTATGGTTATGCAGTATGTATGGGAGGTTACCTGTTCATTTTGTCTTAACACCTATACTAAAGACAACCTAACAAAAGGAAAACTGAATGTTTGTAAAATAGAGTAACTTAGGTACAGCCTGCCCTGCTTTCTCTTCAGCCTTTTAATGTTACTATCTGATATCTTTTAAAGACAAAGATTGATGTAATAAATTCTGTAAATTTAAGTAGAAAGATTTAGTTAATACAACAGTTAGGTGATAAAGTTATCAAGACTGCTGAAAGTGAAATTGATGTTTGTCTTTCTTAAGTTTGAATATTTTAGTAAAGCAGTCTTATTCTTATCTAAGCTGCACATCAGACATGTAGTGAAATGGCTCTGCTTATTTGCCTGAATTCTAATTTGCAAGATAAGACAGGTTTTGATCTTAAAAATAGTTGGTAATGCAAAGCTAGAAAGATTATTTTGATATTTCTTGATTCCCTTTTGTCATCTTAATGAATGTGAATGTGGCTGTCTCCAGAAGATAGATCCCTACCCTAGGAAAAAAACTTTTTAAATTTAACTTTAAAAAAATTTTAATTTTAAGAAATTTTAGAACTTTTAATTGTGTGTGTTGAGGGTTGGGGGGGTTATATGTGCAGGTATCTGGGAGAGCCAGAGGTATACCCCTGGAGCTGGAGTTCAGGCAGTTATGAAGTGCCTTATGTGGGGGCTAGGAACCAAATGGCCTCTTTATACATGCTCTTAACCTTTGAGCTATCTCTCCAGTTCTTAAATTTGTGTAGCTATGTGTGCCCAGGAGGACAACTTGTGCGAGTTAGTTGTCTCCTTTCACTGTAGAGGTCCTGGGGGTCGAACATGGTTTCAGAGCTTTACCCTCTCAGGTGTCTTGCCAGCCCACAAAGTTTATTGATTTATAAAGGCAATATCCTTAATATTAATGATGTTGGAAGTAAGTGGCAATCTAACCGCCATTGGAAGAATGGGAAAATTACTGTGTACACCTATGCAGTGACATGCAGTATGACACATTAGCATGAGAGAATCTCACAAATGTTAAGCAAATGAAGCTGGAACCACACAAGAATTTATTCTGCTAACTTCTGGTGGGAGATAATGACTCGAGAGACCGAGAGACTAAGAAAACTTTATTAGCAACAAACCAACATTATTAGAAGGTAGTTGGCACCTGTCTTCAGTGACCATCTTTACCCTTTGTTCTAAAGGAGTCTTTTACTTTTCAAGATGAACTCTTAATATCAGACAGGTGGTTCCTTAGGTGAGCATTGGTTTGAAAAATGGATGGCTTCTAGAATGTGGGCTATGTACTTCTAATTTTTACATAGATCTGCACAAATTGCAGGTCAATAAAGATGAAAATGATCAAGCTTTCTATGCTGACTAAAGTAACTTAATATTTAGTATTTGTTTTTTTCCAATGTTTTTGGGAAACAACCTTTCAGGTATGACTTTCTCCCATAGTTCAGGATGGGAAGTTCTTGGAGGAGGTATGATGTATAGTTACAGTTAATCTAAGGTTAAGAGCAAACAGGAGGGGAAAAAAAAATTGAAGATTGTTGTCTCAGTGGTGGTTACTATCTTGGGTGTTCTTAGAGCCAGTCAGAATTAATTTGTGTTACATGATATGTTTATAGGTAAAGATCTGGTAGTTAATGATGGCTATTCTATGTTATATACTCTGAAGAAAATTTAGGAACTTAATTACAAATCTATAAAAATGGAAAGTACTCAGTTCTACATTCTACATGAACTGAATTTAATTAGGTGTATATGTGGGTTGTTTTGCATGTGTTTATGTAGGGGCGTGTGTATGTGTGGAGGGCAGTATCAGGTGTCTTCCAGAATTGCACTTTACCTTACTTGTTGTACCTGGAGCTTATAGATTTCCACCAGCAGAGTCTAAGGTTTCTTTGTGTCTGTCTTCCTGAGGCTGGGACTATAGATGTGTCCCCCAAACCCTTTCTTTTATGTGAGTGCTAGGGACTGAACTTAGGTTTTCATGCTTGCACAGCAAGTACCTTACCAACTGAGCTACTTCTTTAAGTCACCATGTAACCAGTTCCATCTCTGGTTTATGTATTTTACAGGTCATTTCACTTAATACTTTCCAATAATTTTAAGCAAGTTTTCTTAGAAAGCTAAGCTAATAGAATAAGTATCCCACAGCGTTGTTTTGGAGATGAGTAATGAATAATCAGTAATTCCTTACCTCCATATGATATTTGGTAATTGAGTTTATGTGTGTTATAATGAAGAGATCATGTCAGTGGTAAATGAGAGGAAAACACTGTTTTGGAGACTTGCTTTCCTTGTATACTTGAGGCTTGCCTCTCCTGTCTCAGGCTCTGGAATGCTAGGATACAGGCATAGGAGTGTGTCACACTCAGATTCATATTTGTTTTTCTTAAGATTTTCTACTTGTATGTTTTAAGTACATATTTCCCATGTTGTTAGGGTCAGAACCTGTGTGTGTAGTTGCCCTTAGAGTCCAGAAGAAGGGGGATGGATAGATACCCTGGAGCTGGAGTTAGAGCTATCTGATGTCGGTACTGGGATCTCTGAGAGCCAGGAGGAGGATCACAAGAGTCTGTATTTCTGCCAGGACATTTACATATATTTAGGCAATGATTAGACGTGTTTAAATGATCCTGAAATTCATTGTTGAGGAAGGGAAATAAACTGGCAAACATAACAGTCTAAAGTAATGAGATATCTTACTTAATAAAACCATGTGAAAAGTGGAATTACATAGATGATTTAATCTGATTATCAAAAGTTAGATAAGGAGTGGATAGACTTTCTCAGGTATATACAAACGGATGTGAGAATATATTTATTTAAAGTTCAGGTGCTGGAAGACAGATCTGTGTGAACATCTTTCCATGTTGTTAAGTGAGCCGTAGTCTTGATTGGATGCTACTAAATCTGCCTTTAAGGAGAGAGAGCTTAGAGTTTCACAGTTTAGTAGTGTTGCAAAAAGTTGACTATTCGATCCTTTTAATTTTAAGTTTTATTTGGTACATGCATGCACAGAGTGCAGTTTTCTGGAGTCAGTCCTTTTCCCCGTCCTTGTTGAGGCAAGTATTCATCTTGTTTCCCAGGTGAGTTGTGTACTCTCCCATCAAGCTGGCTAATGGGAGAACTCAGTGAACTGGTGATTCTTATCTCTGCTCTCTTATTCTTTTTCTCCCCTCTCTGCCTCTCCTCTTCACTGTAGGAGCTCTGAGAGCATGCCCCCTCTACAAATAGGTGTGGGTTATGGAAAGATCTGCTCACAGACTTGCTGGGGCAGTTCTTAAATGGCTGCTTTTTCATTAATGAGACCTAATTTGTGTCTCAAATTAAATGAACCTTTTCAGAATAAATTGTTGCTGTATGTAGGGGGAAAGGGGAGAGGAGTACTTGCATGTCTTCTCAAATAAAATTAATACAAGTTTGCATTTCACAGGAAACCTTAAGAATGGAGTCTAAACCTTCCAGGATTCCGAGAAGAATTTCTGTTCAACCCTCTGGCTCTTTAAGTGCTAGGATGGTGTCTGGAAACAGAGGAACCAGTTTAAATGATTCCTATCATTCTAGAGACTCTTCCTTTAGACTGGATTCTGAATATCAGGTAGTATATTAACTTGAATATATGTATAGTCAAATTTTAAAAACTGGGTACATTTATTAGATTTTTTTTTTTTAAATGTAGCTGCACCTGAGGCATTCTACAATCTTAAATTGTTAAAATAGAAACAAAGTAAATAACTAATGAAGTGGTAGGTATTTTCTTCTAGTGAAAAATGCATACTAATTTGACTTTGTGTATGCACACAGCAGTGGGTAAAATAAGAATACAGCTTGTAATATCCTCCTTTTAATGTTAGGTGATTAATCAGTCTGTCTCAAGATTTCTTTCAGTAATAGTTTATACTTGGGTTCTTAGAGATCGTGGGTTAATCCCCAGCACAACCATCTCACCTGCCTTTTAGGAAGCTACAGCACCAACAGCCTTTAGCTTGATTGTTTGAATATAACTATTTTCTATGAAATACCTAAGAAATAACCAGTTATCCCTTTTAATTTTCTTTGTATAGTCAGCATCAGCATCTGCATCGCCATATCAGTCTGCTTGGTACAGTGAGTCTGAGATAACTCAGGGAGCACGAGCACGATCACAGAACCAGCAGCGGGATCATGATTCGAAAAGACCTAAGCTTTCCTGTACAAACTGTGCGTCTACCTCAGCTGGGAGAAGTGTGGGAAGTGCTTTAAATGCAGCATCAGGTAAGAGTTACGTAGTCTGTTAAAGTCACTTTATGAATGTTTTGGACCAAAGCCTTTTCCCCCCCCTTAGATTCTTAAGTTTTTGGATTAAATAGTTTCTATCTAATAGTGGGTTTAGAAATTCAGTAGTTTCTAAAATTTTACCTTAAATTGATGGTAAAAATGAAATCATCTCTTCATTTTGCCTTTTTTGCTTTACATAAAGAATGTTAGTAGATTTTAATTAGGTAGAAAAGCTGTTTTGGTTTTGGTGTGCTTTTCTTGGAGATAGGGTCTCACTATGTAGCCCTGCCAGGTCCAGAACTTAGTGTGTGGATTAAAGGTTGTGTCACTGTTTCGGGGAAAGTCATGAGCATTTTGTTGGGTATTTTGAAAGAGATTTTTGTTTTGTTTTTTTGAAACAGGGTTTCTCTGTGTCACCTTGGCTGTTCTGGAACTCACTCTGTAGACCAGGCTGGCCTCAAACTCAGAAATCTGCCTGCCTCTGCCTCCCAAGTGCTGGGATTAAAGGCGTACGCCACCACTGCCCTGCTACATTGTATATTTAGGGTTATGTGTGTGTGTGTTCAAACAGGATCTTTTGTTAAATGAGCAAAAGGAGAGTCTTCCTTACTGAAACAGTAAAATGGTAGATAATTCCTAAAATTGTAAAAGGAGGATGATAACACACTTTTTACTTTTTTCCTGCCTGCTTTTT
>NW_022196897.1:47137959-47148357 GCF_008632895.1 Mastomys coucha
ATTTCTCTGTGTAGTCCTGGCTCTCCTAGAACTCACTCTGTAGACCAGGTTAAAATGCTTATACATTACCAACTGAATTCCTCTACATTTTAATAGACTAGACCTTTGAGGGGGAGCCATTATACCTCTTAGGATTGCTAAAAGCAATGAGATGGGTAAGAGCAGGCTGACCTCAACTTTGTAGGCACATTTTTGCAGAGACATTTTTGTTCTCTTACACTATGTGAAGGTGTAATATTAAATTCACCGAGTGATTTTCCTTAATGTAGAAGACTTGTTAAGGCTAGGAAAGAAAGAAAGCCAAGCGAGGTGAAGTATGACTTTAATCCCAGCGCCTAGGAAGCACGGGGGTGGATCTCTGTCAGTTTGAGACCAGCCTGGTGTACAAAGCAAGTTCCAGAACAGCCAGGGCTGTGTTATACATAGAAACTCTGTCTTGAAAAACTGCAGAGAAAGGAAGATTCTAAAGCTAGAAAAGGAAGAAACAAAATTTCAAGGTTAGTAATGAGTGGACAGTATATTCTAGAATTAATTTTATGAAGTGTTCTGTTTCTTGGCAAGTTTGCATTTTTAATCTATAATTATTTTAACATAATATTACATTGTACGTGGGCAGGCGGAGTAGAGTTAGACGTTTAGCTTATGTATAAAGATAGATTTGCATTGGTGATTTACTGTTTAACATACATAGATTTACCATATCTGAGATCCTGGGTTAGATCCTCAGCACCACAAGGAAGGATGGTGAGCAGGAAGATAACTTGGAGGTGAATAGTTATTAATAAATGATTTTGTTTTGCTAAACTTGGCTTATGATTGTAGCTATATAACTAGGGATAGCTATAATGATAATACTTACCTTCACTGAATTGCTAAAGATGGATGAGCCTCAAAAACCTTGAAAATCTCTCATTTAAAACCTCTTCCATTACTTTAAGATTCTTCTTGGAGGCATAGTCAAGTTCCCAGATCTTCATCAATGGTACTTGGTTCATTTGGAACAGACTTGATAAGAGAAAGGAGAGATTTGGAGAGGAGAAGAGATTCCTCCATTAGCAATCTTATGGATTATAATCACCGGAGTGGTGATTTCACAACTTCATCATGTATGTAGAAACTATATTGTTAAGTATAGCTTATATGTTATTACAAATGTTCCCTGTGTCATTAATAAGACTACAGTGAAGGAAATGAAGTGAATTCTAATTTCATATGGAGATACCAGAACTGTAATTTTTTTTTTAGTATCTTTGTTTACTCTAAAAAATATAAACAGTCTAAAACATGTTCTTGACTATCTGGATTCTGTCTGCTTTAAAAATTTTTAATACATCTTAATAAAATATTACTAGCTAGTTCTTTATGTGTATGAGTGTATTTGCCTACATGTGTGGCTGTGCACTACTGTGCCTTGTGCCCAGGGAGGACAGTACTGTGACAGATCCTCTAGATTTGAGTTGCAGATGGCCGTGAGCCACTGTGTGGGTGCAGAGAATAGAACCCATGTCCTCCAAAAAAGCTAGTGATCTTTCTAGCCCCTGAACATTTTAAGGATTGTGTGGAACTGTATGATTGTTTTGATTTTAATTAAACTTTGAAATGTATGGTTTTTCTCTCTGTATGTAAACTCAAGCTTTTCAGAAGTGATCACATTTAAGTAACAGAGAAGAGTGCTGCTCAGAGTTCACAGTATCACGTAGGAGTGGATTTGTGCTTCTTATAATCACAGTCCAGAGCAGATAGAGACTCAGCCTGTTGATAGTTTATTCTTCTGTTGGTTCCCATAGATTAGTACAGTAATAAATGTACCTCGTACACAGGGTATATTGAAAGTGTTTTTTTTTTCCGTAAAAGAGTAATAGTTTATCTCCACTTAGATTAAAACCAACAGTTAAGGAGGTCTGTTTTTATCTTGTTGACCTTGAGGCAAGGCCACCCTTTACTGCAGAGGAGCCTGGAACTCAGGGATCCTCCTCCCTCTGCCACCCAAGTGCTTACAGTATTCCTCTCTGCCCTGCTTCTGAAAATGCAGATTAGCAGAGGCCTCTGTTGAGCGCAGCTCCAAGCCAATGTTAAAGGGCTAGACATTCTTACCTGTTAGCAAGGCATATCATGAAATTATATGGACGATAACACTTAATATAAAGTAATCTTCGTATGTATTGCATAGAATAAGAAGACTCTCGAGAACTGTTTTCTTGGAATGCTTTTTTTTTTTTTAATCACACTATTACTTAGCCTAAAGTTGTGTGTCAGTATCCGTTTCCCATTAATGCATTTAACTTGCCTCATCAGCTCTGTTTTTGAATTTGTAGTAATCTTTGAGTTTGTACTCTACTTGGGAGTACTTCAGAAGTAAATTTTTTCCTATAAACTGTTAGTGATAAGATAGCATTTCATTTCAAACCCTAGTCTTTCAATTTGGCAGGAGTCAATAAATGTGCATTCAGTAATGCTTAAATTATTTCATAATTGGTTACCTTCCCTTCTTTCAAAAATAGATGTTCAAGAAAGAGTTCCTTCTTCATATTCACAGGGAGCAAGACCAAAAGAGAATGCAGTGAGCACTTTACAGTTGAATTCATCATCCACCAATCACCAATTGCCTTCTGACCATCAGACAGTACCAAGTTCTAGGGACTCCAGTAGAAGTTCTTTCAGATCACATTTTTCTCCAAGACAATCAGAATCTTTTCGCAACAGTTCACATCCTGCATTTTCCTATCTTTCAAGTAGAAATGAAACTCCAACTGTAAGCAATTCGGAAAGGGTTGGTTCCTCTCCGAGACCATTTCAGGAGTCTTCTGACAATGAAGGCAGGCGTACAACCAGGAGATTGCTATCACGGATAGCTTCTAGCATGTCATCTACTTTTTTTTCACGAAGATCTAGTCAAGATTCCTTGAATACAAGATCGTTGAGTTCTGAAAATTATATATCTCCAAGAACCCTGACTTCGCAGTCTCGGAATAATGGAACATCGTCTTCTGAAGTTAATGATGGCAGGGCATCTGAAGCATCTCAGGGATTTAGATTTCTTAGGCGAAGGTGGGGTTTGTCATCTCTTAGCCAAAATCATAGCTCTGAACCAGATGCAGAAAACTTTAACCAAGAATCAGAAGGTAGAAATACAGGACCATGGTTGTCTTCCTCACTTAGAAATAGATGCACACCTTTGTTCTCTAGAAGGAGGCGTGAGGGAAGAGATGAGTCTTCAAGAATATCTACATCAGATGTGCCACCTAGATCTCATATTTTCAGAAGAGAATCCAATGAAGTAGTTCACCTTGAAGCACAGGGTGACTCCCTTGGGGCTGCTGCCAGCAGACCACAAGCATCTGGAGCATCAAGCAGTGCTTCTGCAGGTGGCTCCACACCAGATTTGCCTCAGGGCGGAAGAAATCCAGGAATAACAGGGATTCTTCCTGGCTCCTTATTCCGGTTTGCAGTCCCGCCTGCACTTGGCAGTAATCTGACTGACAATGTCATGATTACTGTAGATATTATTCCTTCAGGTTGGAATTCAGCTGATGGGAAAAATGATAAAGCTAAAAGTGCACCTTCAAGAGACCCAGAAAAACTGCAGAAAATCAAAGAAAGGTAAATTTGAATATTCAACATACATTGTAAGCTGCTAGATCAGATTAAAAATTTAAAGTAGCTCTTGTTATCTAGAGATTCTTACAGACAAATGGTGATATAACCATAAGGTAAGTTCTGGGGCATGAATTTTATCAAGAAATGATATAACATGTCTTAATTTATTTTGATATGTACAAATGCAAATCATTTTTTCCCATCGATAGAATACTGCTCAGTGGAATTTTAATTAGGAAGAAGAACCAAATGGTAACAAATTACCAATCTGTACTAGCCTTTATTAAATTAATTGGCTTACCACTTAATTTTTTTTTTTTTATTTCTCAATTTTCCCTTTTAAAGATACATTTTAATATGGGCTATTTTCCTGATTTTAAACTTTCTACATTTTTATTTTAAACAAACATTTACTCTTCCCTAGTACTATTAGCTTTAATACTTGTTTTTTATAGCAATTTCTTCTGATTGTAAGCTATCTGAAGATTGTAACTTAGATTTCTTACCTTCAAAGATGGCTTTATTGATCTTGATTGTTTACAATGATGTACCACTCTGCCTAGCTAGGTAGGTTTTGGTTTTATTTGGTTGATTTTGCTTTCTTTTGTTTTTGACATAGGGTCTCATTATTAAGTAGCCCTGGTTGGTCTAGAACCAATAGAGATCTACCTCTTCTTGTCTCCCACATGTATTAAAGACATATACTACCACACCACATCCTAGATAATATAGTTTTTTTTTTTTTTAAGATTTATTTGTTTATTTTATGTGTATGAGTACAAGATGGCCATGAGCCATCATGTGGCTGCTGGGAATTGAACTCAGGACGACGCCACTTACTCTGGCCCCGCTTGCTCGGGCATAATACACTGTGCACCAGAAGAGGGCATCAGATCTCATTATGGGTGGTTGTAAGCCACCATGTGGTTGCTGGGATCCGAACTCAGGACTTTCAGAAGAGCAGTCAGTGCTCTTACCCACTGAGCCATCTCACCAGCCTCGATAATATAGTTCTAAAGGAGCATTTATCTTGACAGAGTTTTTATAGTATGTGTTTTTTGTGTATTTATTGTATTTTGCCTCATATATCAGGATTTTAAGACTTGAGGTTGATAAACACACAGAAAAATTGGATCTGCTTAGTAAAATGTAATTGAAACATGAAAGGAAACATGTTAAATACAAAATAGAATGTTGAGCTTTTAAGAGTAGTTTGGGCTTAATGCCATGTTTCTGATTAAGCTAAGGCAGAAAGTTACCTTACAGTCTATGTATCCCTTTCTGTAAATGTCTGGCTAGCTTGACTCAGTGTCTAAGCTGTATTCATTCAATACTGTCAGTTTACTGTGTACCTCTTTCATGTGCCATCAGTTAACTAACAATATGAATTTTAACAGAAAACTTTGCTTGTTAAAAGTGAATTTACGAGGCAGAGGCAGGCGGATTTCTGAGTTCCAGGCCAGCCTGGTCTATAGAGTGAGTTCCAGAATAGCCAGGGCTACACAGAGAAACCCTGTCTTGAAAAACCAAAAAAAAAAAAAAAAAAAAAAAAAAAAAAAAAAGAATTTACATATAAATGGCACATGTTAGCCTGTTAGAGGATAATAGAAAATGTGTGTTTTAAAATCCTTCCTTTATAGATATCAGAAAGATTTAGTAAGATTGTTGTGAAGTAACCTTATTCTATTGCTGACAAAATTCTAAAGTTGACAAAATGATGTGTGTGCCATTTTACTATTGAATTTCCAGTAACCTAGAATACTTCAGTAATTAAAATCTTAGTGATTTTGAAAAAAGGTGAACTTAAGATGCATTTCTAAAAACAAGAGGTGAGCCATGTGAAGATGAACTCTCAGGTCACTCTCATTGTTGCTTGCCGTACTCGGTATAAATAGAAATGAAAGACTGAGATTCTTTATGGTGAAGTGGCTATCTAGGAGGAATTAAGATAGTTCTGAATTATGTGCCTTTTCTTTCAGCCTCCTTTTAGAGGACTCTGATGATGAAGAAGAAGGGGACTTATGTAGAATTTGTCAGATGGCAGCAGCATCATCATCTAATTTATTGATAGAGCCATGCAAATGCACAGGGAGCCTGCAGTATGTCCACCAAGAGTGTATGAAAAAGTGGTTACAGGCCAAAATTAATTCTGGTAAGATTCACCTTTTTAGATAGTTTTCTGATTCTTTTTCTAAGAGATATACATATTGTAGTTATTTCAGCTAACAAATCTTCCATAATTTATTAATAAATTTATTCATACTTATATGCTATATATATAATTATAATTTAACCAGTGGTTATGACATATACTACCTTACACCATACTAAACGATGAGTCAGGCCCACTCACCATTTAGCAGCTATGTATTTTGAGAAAGATTTATTGCATTGTGTCATTTGTCAGGTTGTCAGGAATTCCTTTGTTGTACCTGTTCTCATGGTATTGCTTGTGAAGGGAGCACCTTTCTTAGGGTACATCTTTTAATTTTAGACCTTGATAAGAAGGATTTGGCTTTCAGAAGGAAAACATTTTAAGAAAGACTTAGGTGTATTTAAGGAACTGAGTGGTCATGATATGGGTGGCATCTAATAATAGTTGAATATGGGTTTGGTTGATACAGTTGTGATAAAAGTAGTAGTTGAGGCTAGCTTTTGCAAGACTTTTAAAAAATAGGAGTTAGAGCTTAAGTTTTTATGTAGGTATAATAGGAAGCCACTGAGGGATGCAAAATTGAAATAATCTTTTTGTTTGCTATTTGATTTTCCAAGATAGAGTTAGTCTTTGTAGCCCTGGCTGTCCTGAAACTCTTTGTAGACCAGGCTGACTTCAAACTCACAGAGATCAGACTGCCTTTGCATCCCAGGTGCCTGGGACTAAAGGTGTGTACCATCACCACCTGGCTGAAATGATCTTTTTTTATAGCTCTGGAGAATAGATTACAGGGCAAGACCAGACCTGTAGTCTGGAAACCAAGCATAATCAATTTTCAAAATACTTGGTGGAGTTGGTGATTGATAATTAGCATGTGGTATTGCTGGTAGTTTTCATAGAAATGGGATGGTATAGGTATGTTTTAGAGGTAGATTTATTTAAATTTGCCAGGAAATTAGATGTGATAGGAAGAGGGAGAAAGAACATCTGTTGTTACCTTGTGAGAATAGACCTTTTACTAAAATAAGAAAGATAGAAATAAAATTAGATTGAGACAGGGCAAACTCAGTTATATATGTGTACTAAATTTGAACTTCATTTTAGGTAACTTCACAGAAACATCAGATAGGCTATTAGCTTAGACAAGCCTCATCATTTCAGAAGGAACACTCAAAATTAGTTTTCAGTACCACAACATTAAGTAATGCTGGAAGCTTTGAGGTTAAAGTTCTAGAGAAAGATAAAGTATCAAAAAAAAAAGATAAAGTATCAAAAAAAAAAACCAAATCCCTGAATAAGCCAAAATAAAGTGGGTATGTGTAAAAGTGGGTATGATTAACTCAGCATTGATAAGGATTGAAGAATCTTAAGATGATAACCCATATAATGATCTAAGGATGTGATTTAACAGGATAAAGTGCTTGCTGTGCAAACTTTGAGGACCTTAGGCCAGATCCCTTGCTCCCATGTAAAAGCCTAGCATGGCTCCAGTCATAGCACTGGAGTTCCAGCTACTGCAAGTAAATTGGAGAGTTTCTGATTCAGTAACAGACACAGCACAGTCACAAAAATTAAGGTAGGTAGTGATAAAGGAGGATACCCAGTGTTGGCCTCTAGCTTTCATGTGTACACACATGGACATACATGTAATAAATATATACACATTTTTTTAAGTGAAAAGATCGATAATTTGTATGATAAAGGGAGATACTACCTCATAGGCTCTTTTCCCAGCAAGCTGAGATATAAGGTAGCAAATTAGGATATTATATGGGGGCAGGGGAAAACATTTATTTTGAGTTAGGGAAACATGAGCATGTTTTTGAGAGAGTGTTGGGTTGGAGCCAGGGAAATCCATGCAAAGATCAAAAGAAGGCATCTGGAGCACAGGATGGATAGGAGGAGAGCTGTTTCATGTCCAGGAAGCTAGTGTAGATACGAGTGTTAATCTGTTTGTTGCTTTGGTAAAAAAATGTATGGCCTGCTGTAGAAATGTTTCCATTTTCCTAGAGAAGGAGATTTTTAATTGAGGGATAGGTTAGCAGGTCTTTAGATGCTGGGAAAGTAACATTCTGGGATGGATAATTAAGATTTTTAGGTAACATAAATAATTTTAGAGAGGGGGAAACAGCTTAGTGGCAGAGTACCTGCCTCGTATTTGTAAGGCCCTGTGTTTTAATACTCAGTCCCGCCAAAATTAATTGAAATGAAAGACATGCATTTTTAAGAGTGGTTTACCGGTGGTGGCGGTGGCGGCGGTGCATGCCTTTAATCCCAGCACTTGGAAGGTAGATTTCTGAGTTTGAGGCCATCCTGGTCTACAGAGTGAGTTCCAGGACAGCCAGGGCTATACAAAGAAACCCTGTCTTGAAAAACCAAAAAATAAAAAATTAAAAAAAAAATAAAGTTGTTTATTGATTCTTTGACACAGACATAGATTAGAATACATTGTGCTTGTTCCTTTGCTAATGAATAGAATTAAAGATAAGTGCAAGATAATTTTGATTGTGGAAGTTAATCAGGAAGGGAGTAAGGATATCAATGTAACGTCATAGTATGGTGTTAAAATATGCTGGTGAACAGGAAGCTTTCAGTTCCATTGTGTTCTTATGGGAGCATTATGGTGACTAAGTAGTCTGTAACAATTTGATGAAAATATAATGATTTCACATACAGCTCAGGCAAATGGACAGCATAGTTTTTCAGCTTGGTTCTTCTTTCTGTGAGGTACAAAGGAAACTCCCAATTCCCAAACTCCAAGACGGAGATGAGCTCAACCTGGACTATGAGGACTGCTGGCTATTAGATAGAAGCCAGCATTCTGAAGGAGCTTGTAAAACTAGCTCCTGTATGCCAGAAGGAGTCATTTCCCTTACCTCTGGCAGAGGGAGCACATAGCTCTCTGATGACATATACCTATGGTTGCCTTTCAAAGCTTTTGCTGGTCTCCAGGCTTCTTGAGTACAACAAGTACCTGTTCTGTGATCTACTCCACCCCAGCATGCTGGTTTCTTACCTCCCCAGAGTTGCCTCCTCCATTCCCTGTTACTCTTACTGCTTTCTGTATCTCCCCTGCTACTCTCCACTCTTGCGGATAGCTCCTCTGTAAGATCTTTCTCTGCTTTGGATTCCTCCAGATAACTCTGGCTATTTTCTTTATAATGGAGTGTCATGTTGGCCGTTTTTTTGTTTTGTTTTAACTCTGCCCCTTTCATACACTTTCATTTAGGCTACTTTTTAAGAAAGGGTTTGATGATGCTCTTTCTCTCAATCTACAAAGTCTCGGTGTAGATTTGTGCAAGTTTATTTTTAAAGATTGTGAGTGGAGCTGAATTTAAACCTCTCTTCACTACTACTCATAAAACGTACTTTAGGACAGATTGCAGTTGGTTGTTGTATCTAGTAATCCCCAAATAGTAGGAAAGTCTACATAAGGACCTACTAACATCTACATTATAAATAACTAAAGTCTACATGTGAGTACCTACTAATGTGGAACTATTGGTATGAGGTAAACAAGTGTTGAGTGTGACAGAAGTTTCCCCGTGGCCTCCAAAATTGTGAGGCCTATATATGTGTACTCCGATATTAAAAACTAGTCTGAGTATGTAACTAGTGTTTGAAATGCTAGGTCATTAAACATAGCTATCATTATATGCCGTCATACTTCAGGAGGAAGTAGGAAGGTACAGGTGACATTCCTTTGCCTCACTGTCAGCTTCCCATAACTACAGGATAGATGAATTTTAGGACTTTTAATAAGGTATCTAAATGATGGGTGGAAGCATATAGAACATATCTGTCATTGTACATCATTAATTTTGCATACATTATTTGTTTATTGCAATATTGTAATCTCATCTTTCATGCTTTTCTACCCCCAATGTTTTAATCTTTGAGCTTAGGACAGAAAAGCTTTACTATTTGCAATTTGATTTTTGTCAGGTTCTTCATTAGAAGCTGTAACTACCTGTGAACTCTGTAAAGAGAAGTTGCAACTTAACCTGGAGGATTTTGATATTCATGAACTACATAGAGCTCATGCAAATGAACAAGTTAGTATATTTTGCCTAATTTGGTAAGTGTCTGTTGTGTGCTTAAAGGACAGCTCTTGAAGAAAAGATTAAGTCATGGTCAGAAAACCTAAATTAATAATAATCTTACTATAATTTGAAAAATGAGAAGTTTACCATTTCATTAGAAAATTCCCTTTAAATAAAAGATTAAATTAAAGTAAACTGTCAGGCTCCATAAGTAAACCTAAAAATTGATAAAAGTAGCGGGGCGGTGGTGGCGCACGCCTTTAATCCCAGCACTTGGGAGGCAGAGACAGGAGGATTTCTAAATTTAAGGCCAGCCTGGTCTACAGAGTGAGTTCCAGGACAGCCAGCGCTATACAGAGAAACTCTGTCTTGGAAAAAAAAAAGAAAATTAATAAAAGTTTAGGAAATTGGGCTCAAAGTAGGTATTGCCAACCTTAGCTCTCCAGTATTGATTAAGTAATCTAGTTGGAAGAAACAACCTAGTTTTTTTTTTTTTTCTTGTCGAAGGAATTCTGAGAGAAGCATACATTTTCAAGGGGAGTATGAAGTGATTTCATCCCAACAAAAATGAATCCACTACTCATTTGTTCCTTACTTGCTTCT
>NW_022196897.1:47148367-47163917 GCF_008632895.1 Mastomys coucha
GGTTGGTTGGTTGGTTAGATGAGCTTTCAAAACAAGGTTTCTCGTGTAGTCCTTGCTGTCCTAGAACTCACTCTCTAGACCAGGCCGACCTTGAACTCAAGAGAACTGCCTGCCTCTGCTTCTGCTTTCCAAGCACTGGGGTTAAAGGCACCCACCATTACTGCCTGTCTGTTGTTTTTATAGACTTGCCAGTTTGGGATAATTCATGTTGATGAAGTCATACAATATAAGGTATTTTTGTGAACAGTCTTTTGAAGACCTGAGTTCTGTTCCTAGCATTGGTGTTGGGTGGCTCACAGCTCTGGTATCTGAGGACACTTACACTCGTAAACTTACATAGATATACATAAAGTAAATCTTCTAAAAACATAGGGTGAGATAAACAGATACTGCTTGAAAGTCTGATAAAATCCTTGGACTTACTGCATTCAAATATAAATAAATTCTATATGTAATTTAGTATACAATAATACATGAAAGTAATTGCTTAGGTCCAGGTTTAAGAATCATGCTCAGAAGAATGAAACTTGAGTTGATGTATTACATATTGCCATTTATAGTGCTTCATTTCCTAATGAGCTAGTTGTACAAAAGAAACTCAGTACAGTGATGTCTTAATTATTAAAGCATCTGTGTAGGCAGCTGAACATTGGTATTTTAAAGACTAGGGAAAGTAAGAAAGGTGGGATGAGACAGAGAAATGTATTGTCTTAGCCCACGAGAAGTCAGAAAGCTCTTTTCTGTGGCTACCTCTTTTCACACATTTTTTCATTTAAGGTATTTATTTTTATTTAATCATTTTAATGACTTGCACTCTTACATAATAGAGAAGTATTAGACAACTAGGTATAGTCAGTGTAAATGATAGTCTTGGCTTTATCTTATTTTATATGAATCATGGATTCTAGTGGCTAGAGTTAACCCTAATTTTAAGTGACTAGTATAATTTTATTCCTTTTTAAATTTTATCTTTCACAAGATAACCATCAAAAATTGTTGTTGAATTGTTTTGCTTTGAGACAGGGTCTCAAAGCATAACTCTGGCTGACTTAGAACTTGCTATGTAAACCAGGCTAGCCTTAAACTCAGATCCACCTGCCTCTGTCTACACCCTCACTCCTTTCCCCAGGTGCTGGGATTAAAGGGCTTTGCCACTGCCTGGCATAACCATGTAAGTTTAAAAAATAATAATAATAAAAACTAAAAACTTTCCCAGATACATGATTCCCCTTTTAATTAGAATAATGTCACAATGATTTAACATTTAAAAATTTAATTTCAAATTCTTAATGATAGAATTTGATGAACAGTTTCTAGAATTAATATTAGCATACAATTCTAAATTTCAGATGTGTTTATTATTCAGAGCAGGTACAATTGTCCTCTTTACTGTAAAAGTTAAACAGATTTTCCTAATTTATGTTCAGAGCCGTGTTTATATTGGTAAAGTGCTAGCCTGAGTATTCCTGGAACCCTAAGTTCATTCCCCAGGACCACCAATAAAGGCAAGAAGACAAAAAGATGAGGAGGATACTCAACAGGTTTGAAATTAGTTAGAATTTCTGAGTCTATATATGCCCAACATGACCCCCCCCAAAAGGATGCTAATATCAGTGTGTGTTTGCATGTCTTGTTACCTTTAAACTAAATGGATTACAAAAAACTATATCTAAATTATAGGGCACATTACAGAATTAGGCTAAAATTAAACTAATTTTTAAAAGTAAACTGAAATAATTATTAGTCATTTGTAAAGGAAAATCTGTTAGGGGCTTTATATAGAAAACTAAAATGTTAATCACACCAAATGATTTAAAAGGTAAACTTACATAAATGATAAAAAGGAGATAGGCTGATGAAAAATAGAACCTGTGTAAGGCAGCCTAATATTTTAAGATAGACAACTGTATACCTTTCTAGGAGCTGTGTCTGAATTCTTTTCTTTTTTAGTTTATCAATAAACATTTTATCAGTCACAATCTGAATTTCATTCTCTGTTTCTTCTCTTTGCTTCCCCATTTAAGGCTGAGTATGAGTTTATCAGCTCTGGTCTCTACCTAGTTGTCTTACTGCACTTGTGTGAACAAAGCTTTTCTGATATGATGGGAAATACAATTGAACCAAGCACGCGTGTTCGAGTAAGTAGCATCTTCATTGGGGAAGATGGGAGGGTACAATACAGTTGCTTTTGTGTTCATATTGTATTCCTCCCCCATTCCTTTAGGGGGAGGCCTTACTTTCAAATGTTTAACAGTGTCGTCTATATTTAAGGAAAGTCTTCTATGACAGATACCCTAATTTTGTCGTAGGCTATTTTGAGAAAGAAGTGATTTTTCAGCTCTTAAAAGTGAAATATTTCAAGGAGTAACTGGATCAAAATTAGAAATACCAAGAAAATTTTGTTAGTTTTAATTTATAGAAAGAAAGCCCATAGCATTACATCTTAGAAACATGGAATTGTATTCCAAAGGCCAAAAAGAATATGGAAGATTGCTGTTATCCTGTAAAGGGATACCCCTAAACTAATAATATTACCAGCTAATAAAGGAACTAGTTGCTGTAAATAATGTTTAATATTAATTATACCTTTAAGTTAGTTTTCTCTTAGGTATTTATAATCAATGCTCAGCGACTCAAAAGAAACTTTTACAGTCTGTTGTTTTGACCATTTTGTCTATCGCTGTCTTATTGGAACATTTTGAACACTTCATATCTTGAAATCGGTAAAATCTGTGCGATTTAACCATTTTTATGATTCTTAAGTATATAAAGCTTAGAGTTCATGTTAATATGAAATGTTTTCATCTTAATATGATAAAGTATATGCAAAATACATGTTAAATAATGTTAATAGAAATTAAGAGTATTGTTGCACTGTACTAATTTAGGATTTAACAGGAGTTGAAATATATTCAGACAGCACATTTTCAGTTTTTTTATTACCATATATGAAAGTAAATTCAAAATACAAGTTACTTTTTTCTTGTACTTCATTATAATATGGATATTTAAGTGACCCAGCTGATAATTACTTACATTGAGAATTAAAAAAGCTTATGTGCTGTAATTACAAATGCTCTTAAATTTTCTGTTAATTTTTAAGTACTTCAGAAGTCATACTGCTTAGTTTATCTGGAGTTAATACCATAAAATGATGTCTAAAATGGTGTGTTAACTCTTGTGAAAGAAGATAGGAAATCATATAAGTCTATTGAATTTACCCTTTAAAAATAACCTAATTCTAAAACTATAGGAGAGTCATTCTTCGTATTTTATTGTTCAAGCATTGAGCTGCACATATCTACAGCTGTCAACTGTAGGCAGGCAAACATCAGTTCATTTGGGCCCAGGAAAAAAAGTTTCGTTTTTCCCCCGTACCCCTTGATTTCATATTTTTTTTTGAAAGTGTTAGGAAGACAGCATTATTGGATACAATTATTTGATTATGTTTTCTCCCAATCTTGTGATGTGGGTTTCCCATGATTAATAATCATTGTATAGAGCATAATATACTCTTATGTTTTATTTTTTATTGTTGGGGAAGACCCTATTTAAAGGATTAAAATGATGTTTGACTTCTTAAGTAGAAATAAATCTCCTATACTGATTCTCTTTAGATCCATTTGCAACATTTAAACTACTGTATTTCTTTCTGCATTGTTTCTAGTTTATTAACCTTGCAAGAACTCTTCAGGCACATATGGAAGATCTCGAAAGTAGGTGGAATTTTCTCCCCAGACTTGTTGAATGTACTTTTGCAAATTAAACCCACAGAAAAAAAACCTTTAAGTGTACTCTTTTCTACCAAATTGAGCTTTGGCTTTAGGCTTAATACTACTAGAATTATTGATTTGGATGATAAGGGTTGGACAATAGAATTAAATTCTTAAATTTTTTTTTTTTATTATGTTTAAGGTATGGAAGGAGGTAACTTTAACCTAATATTTTTAATAAGCCACTGATTTTTATTATTTGTAATTAAAAGGAAAACAAACTTAATTACTAAATCATCTGTTAAGGCTTTGTATTTTTAATATATGAAAAATTTTTACTTTTTATTCAGTTTCAGATAATGGAAGATTTTCTTTAGTCTTATGTTCGGTACCAGGAAAAGGAAGAGAGGGCAGAGCCCATAAGAAAGGGGTTTTGTTTGTTCTTGTTTTATTTAAAGGTAGTTCTTTGTGGACCTTTAGCACATAGGCAGCTGGAATTTCCTAGCAGCACGCTGTCAGGCTCGAAGACACATAAGCGCCTGTCACAGGCGTTTCTGCAACCTGTTGTCTTACAATGTATTACAGCACATCTGTGTGCTTCATACTAGGCAGGGACAAAATTGGCTTTAGAACAATTTCTGGAAAGATTAAACCCATCTGATCCATTACCTGTTTACTCTTCATCAGAGCAGCACATAGTCTTGAGTGTTTTAAAGGCGTCTTTTCATGTTGCTTATGCGCTTTACTGTCTGCAGAAAACCTGTTATCTAGAAGATGTGTAAGATTATTATCTTTAGAAGAAGGCTGGCATCCTTTGAAGATACTATGAGAAGAGTTCAATGCTCATTAAAACTTTACTTCCTTAGATATTTTAAGACATGGCCTTTTAGAAATATTGTTACACCTGTACTAATTTTAGG
The DNA here is from genome assembly GCF_008632895.1 of Mastomys coucha. Classification (NCBI taxonomy): domain Eukaryota; kingdom Metazoa; phylum Chordata; class Mammalia; order Rodentia; family Muridae; genus Mastomys; species Mastomys coucha. The sequence goes on from NW_022196897.1 coordinate 47,153,001, forward strand.
TTTTAACAGAATTTGAAATAAATTCAGACAGCACATTTTTCAGGGTTTTTTTTTATTATTATCATCATCTGTGAAAATTAAGGAAGCCAGTTGGAATTACTATTCACTGTGTTTTTCGTTTTTTGCTTTTTCTTTTACTTTGCAACCTTTATAAAAATACTTCGTTAGAGCTGGGCATGGTGGCAATGGTGGCACACACCTTTAATCCCAGCACTTGGGAAGCCAGCCTGGTTGGTATACAGAGCCAGTCCCAGGACAGCCAGGGCTATACAGAAAAATCCTGTTTGGAAACCAAACCAAAGCACTTCATTGGCTAATACAAAGGTTTTGTTTCTAAAAAATTATAATTTCTGTTTTGGTAGATGTTGTGGTATTGGTCATTTGTTTCATCACTTTTCCCTAAGATTTCTCACTTTTAAATATTCTCATATAAAATATAATTTTCTAAACATAGCATGGCCTTCCCTATATGTGAGAGAAGAGAAATATGGAGGTAAAATTATACAAATTCAGCTAACGATGGTAGCAGTGCCTCATCTCAAATGAATAGAATTGCTATATTCTGAAAACTATCTGGATTTTATTGTCTATGGAGTCAGTCACCTAAAAAACATGACATTCCTCCCTTCAGTATGATCCTGTGATGTAGTATTTAACAACAGGGCTTATATAAATCATGTCAACATTTTTTTTCTTCTTTATCTGGGTTGATCCTGTATTCTAAAGAAGCCAGTTGGAATTACTATTCACTATGGTTTTTTTTTTTTTTTAACTTTATAACCTTTGTAAGGTTTACATTAAGCTTATCTGCCCTTGATAATAGTGAAAATATTAGTTAGATGTTTATTTGAAAGAACTTAGATTTTTTTCCCTAACATATAAAGCAGATTATATAACGAATACCTTATTACCTTGGCTATCCCCAAAACATTCCAGGATGCTTTCTATTAAATCTTGTGTTACTAATGGCCATTGAATAAATTGAGGTCAGAAATGTTATAAAAATGATGTTTCTGAGAGTTTGGAGACATGGGGATGATCTCAACAGCAGGTTTTTTTGTTGTTGGTTTTGCTTTGTTTTTTTTCTGAATCCGATTATTTTAAGTTAGGCTGTGTCTATATAAAGCTTTACTTATTCAATAGAGCTTTTTTCGTGGCATTGTATAGACATAGCTTTGATGTAACTTGCAAGAACATCCATAACCTGTTATTCTATGTACATTTTTTTTCATTCTCATCGGATGCATCAAACATGCAGCGGTAATAAGCCAGATTCTACTCAGGTGTGTGAGAGCACTTGCCTTAAATTCACTTTTCCTCTGGTGTATGTTTATATACATATCATTAGCTATTATGAACACAAGCTGGTCTCAGAAAACATTTTTTAAAAGATGCTCTTAAACCACATTTTTAAGCATTTTCATTATATGGAAATTATATAACATCAAAAAGATGTGGGGGTGGGGACATTGTCAGTGGGCATCACCCACAATCAGACCACCCTAACACTATCATGATAACTTACCATTTTGACAAACAGTATACTAAATTGGGATTTTTGTTTTACAAGTCATTGCTGTTCTGGCTTCATGTTTACAAGTCATTATCACCCCCTTTAAAATCATTCTTGATCATCCTGTTTTTCTCTCAACAGCTTCAGAGGATGAATTTTGAAGAAGATGGAGACCATAACAGAACGTTTGATAATTGCCTAACTTCATTTAAGAAAAAAATGGATGATCTGTGAACATGTTTATTAAAACTGGCAATTAAGTATGAATAATTTTATGGGGTAATGCCTAGTAGATGAATTGACTATATATAAAATGAATATATATACATGTATAAATGTAAATATATATTCATTCTCAAGTATTGCTGAACTGAAAATCTTGAGCTGGACCTTTTAACACTGGCCAGCGAATCTCATGTTTATAATATGTAATCAAAAGCATTTTTTTTCTTCCAGTGAGTGGGAAAGCATTACCCTTGTTTTAAATATCTAAGTAATGCTCATCAACTTTTTTTCTGCGTTACAATTACTGTAGTCATATTTATGGAAAAATGTTTGTGTATTAGTCTCTTGCTAGTGAAAAAAGTCAGATACAATGTACTTTTGAAATAAAATGCCAATGGCACCTAATTAGTTTTCCTCTTTAAATGCCTTAAGTTACAGCCACATTTTGATAATCATTTACTTCCAGTGTTTAAAATTTTTTTAAAAGAATGGGAAGTTTGAAGAGCATTATTATATTAGGTTTCCAAATTTAATTTGAATTCTAAATCCACGTAGCAATAAAACCTAATTTTTAAGGAAAAAAGTATGTAAAAGATGTAGTAATGATGGATAACTTTTGTATTGATTTGCAAAAATGTAGATTATATTTGATAGGCCATGGTATGTAGGTGTTCCTTTCAGGAATATTACAGCTGTAAATTATATCAGAATTGCCAGTCAAATGATGCTTGGTTAAAAATTACTGAAAATCTCAAGTTAACAGAATATTTTTTTAAAAACCCACTTCAAAGTTTAAAACACTGGTTTTCAATGTGTTTTTAGTGTTGTCACTTCTTTATAGAGAAATATAATATAAATAACCTATTTGGATCCTGGTCATTTTTAGGTGTCCCTTGATAATTCCGAGCATTTATTTGATGATTGTTAATATTTTTCACTACCTTTACAAAACAGATAAATTACTTATTCAACATTAATGAGTTTGCACTATTGTCTTGAGCTGTGTAAACTTGCGTAATGATTTCCACTGTCAACACCCTTAGGATACACATTTACACTTGCAGGTGGTTTCAGATTAGTTCAATGTTGTGGCAACAAACAACTTTCAAAACCTAAATAGAAACCATGTATTTTGTCAAATGTGAATGGACAGTTTGCCTACATTTAGTTTGTTGGTGTTAATGTAAAACCTTGGCTTGAAATAAAGTGATACTGATTGATTTATTTTAGTTTGAACTTTTTCCTTTTACACTGGTCCTCAATGAGAAATTCTAAGCCCCTTAGGAAAGAATTTAATTAAAATTTCAACTTTTATTTCATACAATTGTTCTAAAGTATTTTCTCAAAAAGTTTATTGTGTGTCTGAGTGTTTTGCCTGCATATATGATTCTGAGCCATGCCATGTTGTGTCTTGGGAGGCTAGAGAAGGCTTTGAATGTCCCGGAACTGTAGTTAGAGATGGTTGGGAGCCGACATGTTAAAAGTGTTTGTAATGGAACCCAGGTCCTCTGCAAGAGCAGCAGATAATACTCTTAACCCTGAGCCATGTGTTCAGCTACTGAACATGCCTTCAACATTTGTTATCTGTGCATTGTCTTAAGCGAAAGCCCAAATTTAAGAATTTAAATATTTTCTGTCCTTAGGAACTGAGTTTGAAATATTAAATACTTTATAAAATTTATTATGAAAATGATCTTAATCCACAAAACACTGACTTGGTAAAAAAAAAGTTCTATAATTGGTTCATACATAATTTGCTATTAGCCACTGATAGCTCCCATATTGAAGCCAGGTGTTGATCTGTGTGCCTATAAAAAACCCCAGTGCTGTGCAGAGGTGAAGTTGGGGATAATTCTGGGGTTGTGGTTTAGTGAGAGAGTGTCGACCATGTTTGTGCTGCTCTGACACTGCAGATGGACCTGCACACACAGATGTTTATACACCACACATACCAAAGAAAGAATAAATGGGAATAAAGAAAAAGTCATTGGTAGTTATAAGTTAAACAAGAGACCAGACATTGAAAATCTCACTTAAAATGTTATTCTGTATACATATATCTATCCAAAATAAGGAATATATTGTCAGGACTTGTGATGTAGCTCAATCTTGGTGTTCTTGCCTGGCATGCACCAGGGCCTGGCTTCCAAACTTCTTCCCCACATCTAACTGCCATTGCTGGTTAGGGACAGGGTGGAGAAGGTAGCAGTCTCTTCACTCAGCATGCACTGAACAAGGCTGGTTGATGACAGTTAAGAAGAAGAGTAAATAATGGCTGTGGTGGCTCATCTATCTATATCAGCTGGATAGTGACCTATGTATGGTAAGTGGCTCAGTGTCTCTTAAAGAGGGGTCAGGGAGATTGCTCGGTCACTACAGCATGACCCTCAGCCCATTTGCTTTGTGGTCTTTGCAGCACATGGTGTGTACTTTTAATTTCAGTGCTGGAGGGGGGTCAGAGATAGGCAGGTCCCTATCTAGAATTCACTTGGCCACATATCCAACTGGCTACAAAACAAAAAACAAAACCCAACAAGCTAAGGAACGATATCAAGGTTGTCCTTGCACACATATTACACCAGCATTCGTGAACATACAGAAAATGTAAGATTTAGCATTTACTACCCGGGGCCTGTAGACCAGTTGAAAACTGAAATCACATTGATTAAATAAAGTGAATATTTAGAATACCATTCAGTAGCAACTGTCTTAAGTTGAAAGATCAGTTCTGTAGGTGCACTGTTATGTTTGGTGATATTTTGTGATGGGATGGTTTGTAGTATATGCTGTGTTGTATGGTAATAGTGATTTCAGCACTTAAAATGCAGCTAATATAATTGGATAAATTTAAACTGCATTTAATTTTAACTTAAATAGCCACATGAATCCATTTTCGTGAGGTAATAGGATTGATATTAAAGAGAGGTATTAAAGAGAATGGTAGGGAAAGTAGGGAGGGATGGCCAGCTGATACTCTGTTACCACTCTGAAGTGTTCTTACAGAATGCCTTCAGCTAGGATAAACTAGTGTAACATTTGTTGTTTTAGTGCCCCATATCTCTTGGCAGGTTATCTATCACCAGTTTATCACTACTAACCAGTGCCATCAGAGGCCATAATCTATCATGCCTGTAATCTCAGCAGGTGGCTTGCAAATTTGAAGCTACCCTGTGCTACATAGACTGTCTCAAAAACAGATGTGTTGAAGTAACTAGTGTCACTAATTGTGACTAGGGGTATTTCTGATGTGGTCCGTGAAAACATGTAGCATAAATATTTTCCAGGGCTAGTTTTGAAATATAAAACTTGTAAAGGAAATGTGTGAATTGAGCTTTCTTCCATTTTTATGCTGCCTATGAATTTTTACTCTTGTCTTGAAAAGTATAGGGCACCAGAAAAACGAGCATTATTTCTAGAGTTGTACTTGGTCTCCCTCAGTTTTGGCATGCATGATTTTGTGCCATCAAAAGATGCGATTTCTTGTCGTGAAAAGGAGTCTACCTTGTATAGGAAAAGGTACAAGGGTGGTCTAGGAAACCTTTGCTCAAGGGACATACAGGTTAACTTGACTGGCCATCATCTCCATGACTGCTTAGCTAGAGCTGTAGTCTTTCCTTTAAACAATTTATAACATATGTAACTAAATACTACTTGTCCCAAATGATCTATACAAGGGATGAAACTATGAACAAGTATGGAGTACTTACAAGGAAACACCAAAGGTAGGGAGGAATGGCCAGCTTATACCCTGTTAGCACTCTGAATAGCAATCTGTATCACCGCAGCCAGTAAGACAGCTCCTTATGAGCACAGGATCTGTTGGGCTTGATGGGGTGGTCTCGAGTAGATTGCTAAAGGATACAGTGTAATGAGACCAGGCAGTGAGCAGCATTTACCCAGCTTTATTGAACTTGGAGCTTTCATTTACTCAAATGAAAACTACATAAGAACTTGTAAGTTAGGTTTGTGGTTGTTGCTTTTCTGAAACCTTTTTTTTTTCCCTTTTAATCAGAAGGTTAATGTTTTGTCACATTTAATACATGAAAATATTGTTATAAGGATAACTGTAAAAGCTTCAGTTTTCTGTGGCAACTTTTATATGAAAATCTTGCACAGGAAATTATTGTGAAGGTATTCAGTATGCTGGTCTGATATTACCAAAGTCTTAGTCCAGCTGAACAGCATATTCATCATCATCTGCAACTACCAGAGCACAGCCATCACTGTAAGGTGATTGTGGTGCAGGTGAAAAAGAGGTGAAGCCAGAGTGCGCGTTTCTTCTGTAGAGGAACCAAATGATCACTCCCAAAACTGCCAGAGTTACTGTGCTAGCTATCACCAGAGTCGATATTAAAATGTGGTTATCTGCAAAAAAAAAAAAGACAAAATTCAGGAAATCGAATATGCAGGTTGGAAATTCTGCATTTGAAGCATTGTCATTTCATCGTGTATTTATATGTAGAATTTCCAAACTGATGAGAAAAGGTTACATATTCTTTATTAGTGAGAGTGATCCTTTGGGTTGGCACAATGGTTCTGTGGATAGAAGTTCTTGCCAAGGCTGATAGTCCAGGTCTACATGGTGGAGGAGAAAGAACTGACCCCTGCAAGTTGTCCTCTGACCTCCATGTGCAGTTTCTTTTTAATTCGCATTTGTGAGAAAAATAACCATACTTGAAACTTTCAATTAAAACATTCCAATTCTGTGTTCTACTGCATCTCATTTTTGGTCTTGCTAATACCTTTTTTCCTTACTGAGCAGAGATTTTAAGTTCACACCGACTGTTCTCTTGAACAAGTGGTCTTAAGACCATCAAGTGGGGCCTGATATTAGTGATTTGCATTACAGAAATGGCACTAAGAGCTGCAGTACCTTATATGTTTCTCTTAAAGTAGCACTGTATTTGTGGATTCCCAAAAGTTTACAAATGTGTGCAGCCTTTCAGTTCTTGCCTACTCAGGACTCTTAGGATCTTTCTGTAGAAATGCAGTGTAACAAATAAGTAATTGGGATGGTAGATGTACTATGTGTTATAAAGGATTCATATTATTCACAGCTTCATTGCAGATGGGTTTTATTTACATAAATACTAAATATTTCAATTGGTGCCTCTTAAAGTGGCACCTAAAATGGTGAGGGACGAGTGGGATACATCTGGCCATATGTCTTGTAAAGGAGGGCAAAACAGTAGTATAAAAACAAAGGACATCTGCAGTTAGAATGTCTCAAGATAAGACTTCTGAAATGTTCAAATAATTAATAGTTTTCATAGATTAATTTCACACTGCCTTAAAGTATTTACCATTCGACTTCCCATGTGGATACATTGAGTCTGTTGTTGATGTGCAGTAACATAATAAGTTGTGTATACTTTGGTGTCATGGTGACGTGACCACAGCAATTAGAGAAACAGTCCATTTTAGTCTGGAAGAGCAGCAGTTGTGCAAGTGAGTTGCAAGGCTTTTTGTTGACTAGCTGGTACTTTACAAACATGTCTTCTTACCAAAGTTGTAAACGACAGCCCATCATTTAAGTGTTCAGTTTCAAGTTACTGTCTACTCTGCACAGTTTTGAGTCTGGGCATGATTTAAGCAGGTTGCCCATATTCATTAAATAAGCAACAACAAAAGCTCCAACCCTTTATTTGATGCTGTACTCACTGGAATAGCCTTTCTCTCCTGTGCAATGTACTTAATCCTTCAAGATCCAGCTGTCCTGGTTCATCTATAGTAACCTTTTATGTATCACCAGATAGGCTAACTTCCATGTGCTTAACCACACCAAGTGCATCTCCTGTGGCCTCACACTCATCACAACATCCTCAAGAAGGCTTGCTATCTTACATTTGCATAGAGAACCCCTTGTTCACTAAAACTGCTGTTCCATCCTTGCTTCAATTCAGTGTTCCTAAAGCCTGTCCATGCATCAACAGTTTTTCCTTCAAATCTTTCTGCTTTACTACAGCTTTATGCTTGAGACTTCCCTGGCCACCTACCCAATGTGCAGACTTTCCCATTGTTCTTTGCATGGTTTTGATATCTATGATAGACCTGTCCACTCTTTCTCCAAAAGTTTCAACAACATAATCCTTTTACTTCTTTGAAAATATATGTCTACACAGATAAAGCAACAGCTACACAGTTGTAAGAAGTCTGTGAAAACAACCAAAGTGGCTGGTACACCTGTGAAGGATTTTTTCTTAATGATTTCAAGTGGGAAGAACCACCTTTAATCTGGGCCACACTTTCTGATGGCCACCTATATAAAGGATGTGGAAGAAGGAAGCTTTTGCCCTTTACTTGAGCTCCTGCTGGCAAATTTGTTCCTTCAGTAACAACAGAGCCTATCTCTGGGATTCCAGTGTGTACTGAAGACCAGTGGAAACATCCAGCTTTGCGGACTGAACTACTACTGGATTCCTGGACTTTTCGTTGGTAGACAGTCATTATTGGGCCAGCTGGACCACAGCCCATAAGCCATTCTAATAAACCCTGACTAATACAAGGTCTTGAAAAAGATACTGGTTCTATATCACTACTCGGTCCCTTAATATCCATTACTCAAAATTAACTAGTTGTCTTCATGTTTCCAAATATCATGCTTAAACTGCTTTTGTTAAATTGTAAGTAAGTAAAGTCAACTGTCACTGCCATCCATCTACAGACATACTCTGAGGCTAAAACTCAGTAATTCTCCTTTCCCTAGCACCTGACATCATAGAAACACATGTAATCATTCCAGATTTGTCTGTAAAGTTAACTATTCTGAGTACCATATGTAAGGCCACATTTGCCTTTTTGTGAATGACTTGCAGTAATCTTGTGTCCTCTAGATCTGTGTCTAGCATGTGTCAGAATTTCCCTTTGGGGTTGAATAATATTTGGTATTAGATTTTACTCATCCATCTGTGGATGCACACAAGTTACTTCCATCTTTTTGCGATTATGAATATGGTCTTATGAATACAGGTGTGTGGAGTCTCAGCTTTTCTTGGGTATAAATCCAGAAGTAGATATTGCCTGCCTTTACTATGGCTGCGACATCTTTATATTCCACGTTCGTACGCAAAGGTAATTTCTGCAAACCATAGCTATTGTCTCTCTTCCTTTCTCTGTTAAGCCAGGTAATAATAATGATTTTTTTTTTTTTTTTAAATAATGCCACCCTTTGTCTTCCTGTAGGAAACTGAGGGTCTGACTCACATTTTTAATGGTTCACATAGTTGTATTACAGCAAACTAGTAGAAACTAATAAGCATGAAGACAGTTTTATATACAAAGGGCTCTTATATAAAATTCACTTAAAAATTGTCCATCAGTAGAATAACCTAGTAGAATTGTGGTCAGAAGATTTGGCCAAACATTTTACAAAGGAAAACATCGAAGTACTTGACATCAGAAAAATAAGAAATACACCTACATGAATGACGAAAGGCAGGGGAATGGACTCTACCATTCTGTGAGTACAAAGCGCATAGAACTCTGGCATCTCACTAATAGTGGTGAGACAGTTTTGCCACTGAAAATGTACATGGTTCTAATCATAACTGTTGCTTTAAGAATGTTGGTCAAGATGAGAATGTTTATAGATAGTTCTATTCATGTTTATTCCAAAGTAGAGTTAAACATTAGAAAGCAGGGCAAGTGTCTATAAACATAGCTAAGCAATTGGGGGAAAGGTATATGTAAACAGATCAACATAAAGTTCCAGAGTGAAAACCAGACAAATACATGATGTAACTGGGGAGGCAAAGGCAGGTGGATCAATGTTAGTTCATGGCCAGCTTGATCTGCATATAAAATTCCAGGACTACACAGTGAGACCAAGAAACAGTAAACAAAATTTCACAGAATACAGACTACAGTGAAGTTCAAGAACTCTGGTGTCAGGCATTGGAGTGGGGAGGAACTGTCCAGTGAAACTAGCCAGCTAATATTGCATTTATGGGGGGGGTTATAATACAATGACTAATCAGGAGTCCCCGAAGGAGGGTACAAAGGCCAAGTACTTGTGGTCAATGAACAATACACATGTATAGAAATAACATTGCAGCTGGGCAGTGGTGGCACACTCCTTTAATCCCAGCACTTGGGAGGCAGAGACAGGCAGATTTCTGAGTTCGAGGCCAACCTGGTCTACAGAATGAGTTCCAGGACAGCCAGGGGTATACAAAGAAACCCTGTCTCAACAAAAAACAACAAACAAAAAAAGAAATGACATTGCAACAAAACTATACAACTGATATGTGAAGATAGAATCCAGTGGGTGGTGAGCTAGACCTGTAGAGGGAAGGATAGGAATGTGGTGAGATTAGCTTTTTTTTTTTTCTTTCTTTCTTTTTTTTGGTGTTTTCAAGATAGGGTTTCTCTGTATAGCTGTCCTGGAACTCACTCTGTAGACCAGGCTGGCCTCAAACTCAGAAATCCATCTGCCTCTGCCTCCCAAGTGCTGGGATTAAAGACGTGTGCCACCACCGCCTGGCTGGGAATATTAACTATCTTGATTTGACTGAAAGTTCTTCTGTGGATATATAAGACATCAAATGGCATTCAAGAGTGTGTGTTGCCGTGTTAATTATACCTAGTGATACAGAGGTTAAAAATTACTAATTGATGGAATTCGGAAATGTTCACAACAGATACTCATTGCTACTCTGAATGCAAAATAGTACAACTCTATATCAAGACCAATATATCAGATTTACAGATTCTATTTTCAACATCACAGTCTCTAGAGAAACATAAATTTGCGCAAGGTGATTGATTTATTGAAGCATTGTTTATAAAGTAAATAGAAGTGGAAATGTCACACTGGTTAATATATATCTATATACTGGCAGGGAATGCAGACCAACCAATTTATATATAGATACTGAGTTGATGAATAAGAGAGGCAAAGTAAGTTACATGTTTCAACTTCTTGCCTTAGTCCCACATCCTCCGCATCCTCCTCTAGCTTTAAAAAGAAGTTAACGAAGAAATTGCATAGAATATTGCCCAATAAGGGTAGGATACAGAAAGACAGGTGGGGGCCATGTTCGCCACATATAGTTTTAAATTCAAATCATGCTCCTCTTTAAAACTGCATTTAAATCAGGTGGTGGTGGCTCATGCCTTTAGTCCTAGCACTTAGGAGGCAGAGGCAGAGGCAGAGGCAGAGGCAGAGGCAGAGGCAGAGG